>NC_081553.1:46565228-46917728 GCF_963082655.1 Stomoxys calcitrans | reverse complement strand
CTTAAACCTTGCTAACCAAAGACTGTTTGTATTATCCCCAAAAACATGTATGTCCACTTGTATGGACATACATGAGTGTTATTCGAATGTTTTGTTTAGTTTTCTTCTTACGATTTCTTACTTTACCCCTCCACCTTCTCTCTATGCCTTCCCTCAGTGTCTGCAAAATTGCAAAAAAAAATCCAATGGTTTCACACCTGTTTTAAATTTCTTTTCCTTGTTTTCTTTTGTTGAAAATCAAAACTGACCCCTCATCGCTCCCACTCTCTGTCCCCCCCTTACCCACTTTTAAGCAAATGGGCTCAGACTTGGTGCAGTGTTCATTAACCTTTTCCACTTTTTTGCCATCAACCTTTAGACAGTTGGGTATTTGTAAACTGACCCATGTGCACAAACGTCTGTGATTTAGTGACAGTTCTGTTTTTTTTTTCTTGTCTTCAAGCCACCACCTAACCTCCTACACGCAAAAGTGTTGTTGTCACCAAGTAAGGCAACAGAAAAAAAATGTCCTCCTTGTATGCCCTACACATTTATTGGGGCATAGGTTGGAGTTTCAGAGCAGTTGTTCCAAACAGTCAGAAGAAGTGACTTCAACATTTTTTGGTCAATCCTATATCGCCGAACCTATATCAAACAAAAGAAAGTCATTTGGAATGGCTCCATAGAATCTACGCTTTCGGTGAAGTACCTCTTTCCTCAGATATTGTTGCGGCTGCTCAGCAGCTGTTGCCCATGAATATTCCAATAAGGAACAGGGGCAAACTTTCACATATCAATGAGTGCAGTCCGATTTAAGTTTTAAACTCAATGATAAAGGGCCTTCTTTCTATAGCCGAGTTCGAACAGCGTGCTGCATTGCGACACCTCTTTGGAGAGAAATTTTATATGGTATAGCACCTCACAAATGTTGCCAGCATTAGGAGGGGAAAACCATCGTTGAAAATATCGTTTGATGGTCTTGCCAGGACTTGAATCCAGGAGCTCAGCGTCATAGGCAGGGTATCATAACATAGTGCATTTGTTTGTAACACCCAGAAGGAAAAGAGATAGACCCATTGATAAGTATACCGATCGACTCAGAATCACTCTCTGATTCAATTTTGCTTTGTCCGTCAGTCCGTCTCTTTGTCCTTCTGTCCATGTTAATTTGTGTACAAACTACAGATGGCAATTTTAATCCCATCGTCTTCAAATTTGACACAAGCATTTTCTTGGGCCTGGAGACAAATCCTTTGGAAATTGGAAAAAATCGGTTCAGATTTGAATATAGCTCCCATATACATGTTCGTCCGATTTGCAATCATAATGCAATAATATAGTCATTTGTTAACCGATTCTCTCGAAATTTGGCAGAAAGTATTTTCTCTTGACTCTTAATATTACTGATGAATTTCATAGAAATCGGTTCAGATTTAGATATAGCTCTCATATATGTATATCGCCCGATTTTCACTTCTAGAGCCACTGCAAGCGCATTTATTGACCAATCTTGCCAAAATGTTGTACAACGGTTTCCTCAACGACTTCCACAGTATCTGTAGAATTTGGTCGAAATCGGTCCAGATTTAGATATAGCTCCCATATATATGTTCGACCGATTTTGAGAAATATTGCAATAAATTGCTCATTTGTAAACCAATTCTTTCGAAATTTAGTAGGGAGGACTTTCTCCTGACTCCCGACATTACTGGTGAATTTCATAGAAATCGGTTCAGATTTAGATATAGCTATCATATATGTATATCGCCCGATTTTCACTTCTAGAGCCACTGCATGCTCATTTATTGACCAATCTTGCCAAAATTTTGTACAAAGGTTACCTCATCGACTTTCACAGTATCTGTAGAGTTTGGTCGAAATCGGTTCAGATTTAGATATAGCTCCCATATATATGTTCATCCGATTTTGAGAAATATTGCAATAAAATGCTCATTTGATAAGCAATGCTTTCGAAATTTAGTAGGGAGGACTTTCTCCTGACTCCCGACATTACTGGTGAATTTCATAGAAATCGGTTCAGATTTAGATATAGCTATCATATATGTATATCACCCGATTTTCACTTCTAGAGCCATTGCAAGCGCATTTATCGACCAATCTTGCCAAAATTTTGTACAACGGTTACCTCAACGACTTTCACAGTATCTGTAAAGTTTGTTTGAAATCGGTTCAGATTTAGATATAGCCCCCATATATATGTTTGTCAGATTTTGGGTAATTTGCCACAAATGCTGTCATTTGTCAACGGTAGTTACTACAGTTTGAACATATTAAACATTCGCCGAGGTCCCTCCGAAATTATTTGAGAATTAGCTCTCACTTTGTACTTATAGGGTAGTTGTAGGGTATTCTAAAGTCGACACCCCCCAACTTTTGCCTTTCCTTACTGATTCTAACTAACAATGTAGGGCATTCAAGTATCGTATTTGTCCTCAGTTTGATCTACAGTTATAGTTTCGCCAAGAATTTTTTCCCATTGAATTTTAACATGTTTTATTAACCAAGTGTTGGCTTTCTGCGATGACATTAAAGAGACCCCATGCGACACCCTCTAACACAATCTGACCTGTTTTGCTATTTTTGTATTTTATTTCCTTTTTTTACCCTATCGAGTCAATTATCATGGTCATGGTCTGATGTTGTTTAAATAGACCGACATCAACATAAACTCATGTGTGTTGATAAACAAGACATGGCAACTATTATTTGCAAAAAATCAATAAATTCTTTATAGAAAATTAAATTATAAAAAAATAAATCTTGTTTTTATTATGTCTAGTATTTTGAATTTTACCTTTCCACAGCTTTGCCAAGTTGTGCGACAAATGTTGCTCGTTTTTAATTTGTTATTGCTGGGGTCTTGTAGGGTTTCTTTCGTTTTTTTTTTCCAACCATTATAGTAACTAAGTATGTGCTTAAAAAATATTCATTGGTATATGAAAGAGTATCTGTCTTCGGTCTACACTTAAATTATTGCTAAGCTTTTTGTTTAAAAATCAATTAGGGAAATTGTTTTACTGTTGGACAATGGCATAGCACATGACTTGGTAAAAAAAAAAAACCAAACAATACCCTGGCAATTAGTTTCAAATATGACCAAAACATAAAACGCTTATTTTTGCTGTTTTTTGTTGAGTAAAACACTTTTAGCGATAATATTTCAAATTGCTTTTGTGGTTTCAAGGGATTTATGAAAATAAAATCCCAGGAATTGGTAGCAAGAGTGGCCTAACCTACAAAAAAAAAAAAACTTTTGAAATAAGGAAAGAAAAGCAGATTATATATTTGGTCAACTAAAATGCTAAAGGACTTAGTACTTAAATGAAGAGCTTAATATGAAAGACATTTTCTCGATCTATTATACAACGAGTAAAAAATGTGCTAAGTTCGACCGTGCCAAATCTTGAGATTCCACCACCATAGATTCTGCAAAAAATGTCCACAAATTAACTCAGTTGATGTGTATTTTACGTAAGAAACTTTTGTTAAGCAGGCGCAAATTTAAGTTTCAAGGGCCGTATAAGACAAGTAGGGAGATCGGTTCATATGGCGCCCATATCAGGTTTTTGGCAAATTTGGACCGTTCATTACGCGGTTTTTGGAAGTCATAACAAAACAGAGTGCCAAATTTCAGCCCATCGGCTAAGAAATGCGGATTTCAGGGGATCGACAAGTCAAATTGGGAGATCGGTTTATAAGGGGGCTATATCAGGTTATTGACCGATTTAGACCGTACTAAGCACAGTTTTTGGAAGTCATAACAAAACACTCCGCGGAAATTTTCAGCCGAATCGGATAACAATTGCAGCTTCAAGAAGTCAAATCGGCAGATCGGTTTATATGGGAGTTATATCAGGTTAAACATCGATTTGGACTGTACTTGGCAAGGGTATTAAAAAGCATAACAAATCATTCCATGCAAAATTTCAGCCAAATCGGACAAAAATTACAGCTTCCAGGGGCTCAAGAAATCAAATCGGCAGATCGGTTTTTATTGGAGCTATATCAGGTAATAGACCGATTCAGGCCGTACTTTGGCATAGTTGATGGAACCCACAACCAAACAATCGATGCCAAATTTTTGGTACTTTATCGTTTTCTATAACATTCAACATATTTAGCAAGTATGGCTCGAATCGCTCCAAAACCTGATATAGCTCCCATATAATCCGAGCTCCCGATTATACTTCTTAAGTCTCTACAAGGCGTCATTTTTATCCGCATTGGCTGAAATTTTGCACAGTAACTTTCTCAATGTCCTCTCACATGCGTGCCAAGTATGGTTCGAATCGGCCAAAAACCTGATATAGCTCCCATAAGAAACCGATCTCCACCAAAACCTGATATAGCTCCCATATAATCCGAGCTCCCGATTATACTTCTTAAGTCTCTACAAGGCGTCATTTTTATCCGCATTGGCTGAAATTTTGCACAGTAACTTTCTCAATGTCCTCTCACATGCGTGCCAAGTATGGTTCGAATCGGCCAAAAACCTGATATAGCTCCCATAAGAAACCGATCTTCTTAAGCCTCGATTTGACTGAAATTTTGCTCAGTAACTTTCTCAATGACCTCAAACATAAGTACCAAGTGTGGTTCGAATTGGTCCTAAACCTGAGATCGGTTTACATGGGAGCTGAGATTAGGACCCGGTCTGAATAGGTCCACAACCTGATATAGCTACCATATAAACCGATCTCACTATAACATATCTTAAGTCTCTAGAGGGCACAGTTCTTGTCTGATTTGGCTGAAAATTTGCACAACGACTTCTCCCATGACCATCAATATACCTGCCATATAAGGTTTTAATCGGTTTATAACCTAATACGGCTCTCATAAAAGCCGATCTCCCGATTTTATTTCTTGGACTTCTAGAGGGCGAAATTTCTATACAATTTGGCTAAAATTTGCACAGTAACTTTCTTCTAACATATGGTTACAATCGGTCTAAAATCGGATATAGCTCCTATATAAACCGATCTCCCGATTTTATTCTTTAAGCCTCTAGAGAGCCTAATTTTTATCCAATTTGTCTGAAATTCTCCACTGACTTTTTCTATGACCTCTAACATACGCGCCAAGTATGGCTTGAATCGGTTTAAAACCTGATATAGCTCCCCTATAAACCGATCCCTCTAATGCATTTCCTAAATCGATAGGGCGCAGTTCTTGTCTGATTTGGCTGAAAATCTATACTCATGTGACTATCAACATATGTTCCATGTATGGTCCGAATGGGTTCTTAACCTGATATAGCTCTCATATAAACTGATCTCCAGATTGTACTTCTTTAGCCTCTAGAGGGCGTTATTATTATAAGAATTGGCCGAAATTTTGCACAGAAATGTTCTCAATGATCTCTAACATACGTGCCAAATAGCGCATGAATCGGACTGTAATCTGATATGGCTTCCATATAAACCGATCTCCCGATTATATTTTAGAAATACGCCTCTAGATGGCGTAATTCTTATTCGATTTGACTAAAATATTGTAGAGTGACGTGTCCTATGACCTCTAACATATGCTCCAAATATGGATCGAATCAGTCCAAAACCTGATATAGCTCCCATATAATCCTAGCTCCCGATTATACTTCTTTTTTACCTCTAGAGGGCGTAATTCTTATCCTATTTGGCTGACACTGACTTTTTCGATGACTTCTAACATACGTACCAAGTATGGTTCGAACCAGTTCATAACCTAATATAGCTCCATTTATAAACCGATCTCCAGATTTAACTTCTCCAACCCCTAAAGGGCGCAATTCTTGTCTGATTGGCTTAAAATTTTGCACAAGGCATCCACTGGAGACTATAGCCTCCAACATCCAAGCCAAGTATGGCCCGAATCGAATAACCTGATATTTTTCTCCCCACAAAAAAGTCGCCCTTTGTCTTCTCTTAAGATCTTCATCTAGTGATAAATATATCAAAAGGTAAGCACACGTCAACTGAAGCGCCAATTTGAGAAATGCCAAAGTCAGGCAAAGGGGATTCCGCATTGAAGCCCTAAAAGCGTATGCCATATTCAACTATGTACATACATCATTGCCAAAGGACACCATTACCCATTGTTTGTCTATAAAGAATTACTGGGAAAAAAAAACTTGACAAATCCGATCCATGGTGGAGGGTATATAAGATTCCGCCCGACCGAGCTTTTACATGTTTGTTTGTTTGTTCCGCAAAGACTTAAAACAGCTGAAACGATCTGCAAGAAATTTTTAAAAGTAAAATTTTGCTCTCGGTGGATAAAGGGAACATTTTGTGATTTTCGCGAGGGGGAGGGCCCTCCCTTCCCCCCTAACCACAATATTCAAAAACACTAGCTCTTGGATATGGACCAATTTAAGCAAAGTTGTGCATGCCCCCTTATGGTAGACCAGAAACACAAAATTGGGGACATATAACCGTGTCCCCAAAATCCACCCAAACGGACATGTTTACCAATTAGGACAATATGGGTATCAAATGAAAGGTGTTTAAGAGTAGAGTACGAACTTGATATAACAATCTGACCTCAAGTGTCGGGACTCCCGCCCCATCTCCAAAAACCGCTCAAAAATTACATGTTTACCGATTGGGGCAATATGGGTATCAAATGAAAGGTAATTGGATGTAGAACACGAAATTATATAAATATTTGGATTCAAATCAAACGGACTTGTAGGCCTATCAGGATAGTATGAGATTTAAAAGGTAGGTACTTGTGTGTACAATACGAAATTTGGGGTCTAAGAAGAAATTCTGAGTCGAACTATACATTTTACCACAGCCGCAGGGTAAAGTTTGTGTTTTTGCAATAAATTTCATATAAAAAGTTCCTTTGTATACAAATTTTATGTTAGGATCTAAAAAATCAACTGGAATCCTTAGAAAACACTACATCCAACTTAGGACGCTCTACTAGCAAAACAATTTTCCCGGCTTTAGGATGGGACGGTCTAATATACATACATACATATATGCTTTAAAGGGTCTCAAATCAATATTTCGATGAGTTGCAAACGGCATGACAAAGTTATTATATCCTAAAGTGGTATGTTATCTCTATGGTTGTATGCTTATCAAACTTTTAAAAATTCCCTTGTAATAATATTTTGTCATTATTCGAAGCGATTAAATCGCCCAATCTTTAATTAACCACAAAACATTAGTCGATTAGCATATTTAAATACAAAATAAAAGGAAATTCCATTTAAAGTTTAAAAGTAGCATTAATCATTAGACCTTTTCCAATGGACCGCCAGAAAAAACTGTAGAAGAATAATGCAGGGGGTAAAAGAAAGTTTACACAAATAATTAAACGATTACTCAACAACTTAGGCATAGGATAAAATTAACTATTAATATTCATTTTAAGGGATAAACGCTTAAAACCTACAGACATCTTATCTAAAGTCAAAAAACAACCAACAAATATTAAAAAAAAAACATTTTGATCCCATGGTGGTGTTTTTGTTTTATCATTATTTCTCCCAACAAAAAAGTCGCCCTTTTGCCTTCTTTGAAGATTTTCATCTTGTGATAAATATATCAAAAGGTAAGCACACGTCAACTAAAGCGCCAATTTGAGAAATGCCAAAGTCAGGCAAAGGGGGATTCCGCATTGAAGCCCTAAAAGCGTATGCCATATACAACTATTTATGTACATACATCATTGCCAAAGGACACGAGTCAAACGCGGGAGGATCCGCTTTTATCTTGATGGCTTCTTTTTCTGTCGCACACACCAGACTGTGTATGCGCATGCGCCTTGTGCTTACAACGCCCGTCAGTCAAATAGCATAACTGAATGGATGAGTAGCTAACTGACTGACTGGCTGTTTGACTGTAATTAATGCCTTGCAATGCACATCACTTTAGCACTTGCCAGATCCTTATCTACCCACAGCCAGGGAGTTAACAATGTTCTCAACACAATGCCCTGTATGAAACACTCGAAAAAGGAAGAGTCCTGTTTTCATAAACGTATCAAAGGCTGTTGATTTGGGTAGGTTTATGTTGCTATGGGTATTGGGCTTCCAGCCAGCCAGTTTGGTTTTAGTTTTTTGGTGGTGTCCAATAGTTGTTTACTGTAGTTATCTAAATAATTTAATGAAAATGATCATTATTAATGCGAAACAAAAAAGGTTATTGTTTTGTTGGACGTAATAAAATGAATGACTTTATATTCTAGAGCGATTAGTGGGGGGTTGTCTTAAAAATTTTTCAATTTTTTAAATACACCAACTCATTCTGAGTGCTATCGCTGTAAAGAGTAAAGGTAATTTGATCTTCGATTAAGTTCAAAATCAACCCTGAATAAAGAACAAAAAAGGCCACGTTGTTCAGGTGACCTATACACTGAAACATTTTTTTGAGCAATTTTTGTAAAATGTTGTTGTTCTTCCGTATACACCTACACTCAACAACAAATGAATTGAATTTGATGAAATTTGCAGAGAATGTGGAGTTTAGGCCTACAATAAAAAGGGGCACCTAATTTTTGGGTATTTGAAGTTTCGAACTCTACTCTACAATACCTTTCGTTTGAGTCCCATATTGTCCCGTTCGAAGTACATGTCCATTTGGGGCATATTTTAGGGATGGGCGATCCGCGCGGGAATAGACGCCAAATCATTATAAAGGGTGATTTTTTTGAGGTTAGGATTTTCATGCATTAGTATTTGACAGATCACGTGGGATTTCAGACATGGTGTCAAAGAGAAAGATGCTCAGTATGCTTTGACATTTCATCATGAATAGACTTACTAACGAGCAACGCTTGCAAATCATTGAATTTTATTACCAAAATCAGTGTTCGGTTCGAAATGTGTTCATTCACCGTCTGTCTGTCGAATGAGTAAAATTAGAAGCTAAAAAATTTGCATCCATTTAAACAGATGTCCATATTTGACTCCTTGAGTTCCTAGGCTCAGTTACTATCAAATTTGGTGTGTTATGGCTTCCACTGGATATGTGAAGTATGGTCCAAATCAGTGCATAATCTCAAGACTAGACTTATTGAGCTGTTAGCTGTGTAAATCCCATTGAAATGAAACTTTGTATGTAGTGCTTTGTTGTGACTTCCAATATTTATGCCAAGTAAGGTACAAACTGCACCATGTTTAGATATAAATACCATATAATCTATTCCGGATGTTATATATTGATTTGAGTTTATGGAATGTACAAAATTTGCTTACAGTCCATAAACTTAAAAGTATGAACACAATTTTATTATTAAAATCGCTAGAGGGCGCCAATATTATCCGATATGAATAAAATTTTGCACATAGCACAGATCCCATATTAAATGATCTTCCTTTTAATTAGTTTTTTTGAGCCTCTAGAGGGCGCACATTTTATACCGAATCGAATCATACTGATGACGAATGTCAAATGTTATGCAAAACATGTCATGCCCAATTTCTGCAATAAAGTATAATAATGCGCCCTCTAGGCCAACATAGCGCAAAGGTTAGCTTTCCCGCCTATGACGCTGAACGCCTGGGTTCGAATCCTAGCGAGAACATCAGAAAAAATTGTCGGAGCTGGTTATCCCCTCCTAATGCTTGCGACATTTGTGAGGTACTTTGCCATGTAGAAACTTCTCTCCAAAGAGATGTCGCACTGCAGTACACTGTTCGGACTCGCTTATAAAAAAGACCCCTTATCTTTGAGCTTAAGCTTTAATCGGACAGCGCTCATTGAAATGTGAAAAATGTGACCCTGTTTGAATTTGCAATGCTCCCTCTAGTGGATTAGTATAATCAATTTAATTCCTAACGAATAATGTTAGACCATTGACATACATTAGTTTCCATATTAACCGATCTCTCGATTTGAGCTATGTTATTTGACAGTGGATGTAGCGCCACACAAACTGATCACCAGATTTTACTACCTAAAACGCCAGATTGAACTTTAACTTGGTATAACCCCCATATAAACGAATCTCCCGTTTATTTAGACTTATGAGCCACTAGAGGGCGCATTTATTTAACAATTCACACCATGCTTGAAAGTTAAAAAAAAGAGTGCATAAAAAACTCCAATAATAAAGAAAGGTAGCACTAAGGCTGAAGAAGTCCATTTGTGAAATCGGCTTACATGGACCAAATTGGTTTATTGATAAAGATAAATGCAAATAAATCCATCCCACTTACAATTTAAAACAGTGGGGATACTTCTGAGTAGGAGTCTGATTGTTCTTGTCTACTTTCTTGTATACGGGACATATTATCATGCGATTCCAATCATAGAGTGTGCTTTCTTCTAGCCAGATTGCATAAACTTTTTGACGCTGGTAACCCTTCGCCTCCTGCTGCCTTATTGTTCTTTAGCTGGATTACTATTACGCCGATCATTCGGATTAGGCGGTATACATACATCATATACGGACATCAAGGACAGTTTTTTGGGTATACTCGTCACCGCCAATATCGGCTATCAGCAGCCGGGAAAATATTCTTACAACGTCCTCACACACCATCCAGATTTATTACCAGGTTTTCTTCTTTGTCTCTGCTGGAGGTTATGCTGGTAATCAAAGTCATGGATTGATGTTTGATTGTTTGAGTTAAGTTATTAGTGGTGGCAGCACGGGTCCATAATTAAATTCAAAATTCTTGTGTGAAAGTGAAAAATGTTCGGTGTTCTCTGCCATTTCATCACTGTACAATATCAAGTGTGAGAAATTTCAAAATAGGTTGAAGTTATAATGTTAGAAGAGCAAAATCCCAAAAGCATTTAAAGTTCCCAACCAAAAATGTTTTGGGGCCCTATTGCAAATTTCAAATTTTGCCCATGAACATTCCAATAAGGAACAGGGGCAAACTTCTCACATATCAATGAGTGCAGTCCAATTCAATTTTAAGCTCAATGATAAGGGGCCTCTATTTTATAGCCGAGTCCAACCGTGTGCCGCAGTGCGACACATCTTTGGAGAAAAGTTTTACATGGCATAGTACCTCACAAATGTTGCCAGCATCAGAAGGGGAAAACCACCGCTGAAAATTTTTTCTGATGGTCTCGCCATGATTCGATCCCAGGCGTTCAGCGTCTTAGACGGACATTTTAACCTATTGGTATGCCTTAAACCGAAGACGAAGAGCCCTTTTTATACCCACCACCGAAAGATGTGGGTATAATCATTCCGTTTACAACAAAGCGAAATATTCATTGTTAACCCTATAATGTATATATATATTCTTGGTCCATTTCGTGATTTTAATACTCACCACCATATAATGAAGGTATACTAACCTAGTCATTCGGTTTGTAACACCTCGAAATAATGATCTGCGACGCCATAAAGTACATATATTCTGGATCGTCTCGACATTCTGATGCGATCTAGCCATGTCCGTCCGTCTGTTGAAATCGCGATAGCGGTCGAACGCGTAAAGCTAGCCGCTTGAAATTTTGCACTGATACTTAATATTCATGTAGGTCGTAAGGGATTGCAAATGGGCCATATCAGTTCAGATTTGGATATAGCTCCCATATAAACCGATGTCCCGATTTGACTTCTTGAGCCCCTGGAAGCGGCAATTTTTGTCCGATTTGGCTGACATTTTTTATGGGTGTTCCGTTATGACTTTAAAAAACTGTGGCAAGTACGGTTCAAATCTGTTTATAACCTGATATAGCTCACATATAAACCGATCTCCCGATTTGACTTCTCCTTGGTCCTCGTAAAAATCTAAGAGGATCTAGCTATGTCCGTCTGTCGGTTTATCTGTATCTCCGTCTGTCAGTTTGAATCACGCTACAGCCTTTGAAAACGAAGATGTTAAGCTGAAACTTAGCACTGTTTCTTGTTCTGTCCATAGGCAGGTTAAGTTCGAAGATGGGCTATATCGGACTGTATCCTGCTATAGCCCCCATATAGACCAGTTTCCAGATTTAAGGCATTGGGCTCTTAAAAGCTGTATTTGTTACCCGATGTGTTGGAAATTCAGCATAATGGTATGTTGAAGATGCCCAATATCGTTGCAAAATATGGTCGAGATCTGTCAGTATCTTAATATAGCCCTCATATAGAGCGATCAGCCGAGTTAAGATCCTAGGCCCATAAAAGCCATATTAAATACCCGATTTCGCTGAAATTTCGCCCAATGATTTGTGTTAAGATCCCCGATATCCATGCTGAATATGGTTCTAACCAGTATATATCTTAATATGGCCTCCATTAAGGATCTTGGGCTTATAAAAGCTGAATTTATTATCCGATTTGCCTGAAATTTGGCGGAATGATTTGTTTGAAGATCCTGGACATACGTAGCGCATATGTTTTAAATCGATCCATATCTTTATATATCCACTATATTGACCGATCTCCTGATTTAGGGTCTTAGGGCAATAAAAACTGCATTAACCCGATTTTGCTGAAATTTAAAATAAAAATGATAAAAAATGATTTGTGTTAAGATCCCTGACATTCGCGCTGAATATGAGTCTAATCAGTCTATATCTTAATTTAGCTCCCATTTAGACCTATGTCCCGATTTTGGGTCTTGGGCTCATAAAAGCTGCATTTATTACCCGATTTGGCTGAAATTTTGCAAAATGATTCGATCCTGTACATACGTGGCGAATATGGTAAAAAAATGGTCCATATCTTTATATATTGACCGATCACCCTATATAAGGTCTCAGGGCACTTAAAACCGTATTAATCACCCGATTTCGCTGAAATTTAGAAAAAAGATTTGTGTTAAGATCCCTGACATTGGCGCTGAATATGGTTCTAATCGGTTATATATTAATATAGCACCCATTTAGACCCAATTTGGCAAAATGATTTCTATGAAAATCCTGGACATACATGGCAAATATGGTTTAAATCGGTCTATTTGTTTATATAGCTCCCATATCGACCGATCTCCAGATTTGAGGTCTCAGGTCAATAGAGCCGCATTTATTGTCCTATTTGAAATTAAACACAGCTGTGAGCTGTGTTTGCCCCTTTGACATCTCCGCCGAGTACGGTTTAGATAGGACTATTTTAAGATACTGTCCCCTTATAGACCTATCTATTTAAATCGGTCTATTTGTTTATATAGCTCCCATATCGACCGATCTCTACTGTGTTCGCCCCTTTCACATCCCCGCCGAGTACGGTTTAGATGGGACTATTTTTGGATACGGTCCCCATATAGACCGATCTACTGATTAAAGGTCTTTCACCCATAATTAGCGTATTTATTACCAGGTTTTGCCGAAATTAAGTAGAGTGAGCTGTATTAAGCCCCTGCAAATCCTCCACGAATATGGTGCAGATCAAATCATATTTGGGTATAGTTGATATATCGCTGTACAAAATTTCGACAAAATCGGGTAATAAAAGGGATTTATATAGGTGCAATACCGTAAATCGGGTGATCGATATATAGCGCGATTTATGTATTGAACCTATATAAATCCCTTTTAATAACCGATTTTGCTGAAATTTTGTACAGCGATTTGTAGCGAGTTTGGTCCAAAACGGACCATATTTCGATATAGCTGTTATAGGTTCAGAATCATGCATTTTCACCTGATTTTAACGAAATGGTGTTTATACATATTCTAGTATACCCGAGGTGATGGGTATCGAAAATTCGGCCAGGCCTACTTTAATGTGTTTTTACTTGTTGGTGTTATAACGATGATATATCAGAGATGGTTAGATCGATTGGGAGACCGATGGCAACAATATCAAACTTAATCCTCACATCAAGTCGATTACTGGCTTAGGTGTATGTCCACAATGGCATGGGGGAGATTAGTATCTGCACCCTCTTTTCAACCTAACCTTACCTAATCCGATACACAAAATTGGGGCATAAGATGTTATATGTGTAGGTTAAAAAAATTAAGAAATTTTTCAGTGTACTTCAACGAATTGACCTTTATATGGCTTACATATTTATGGGTCACTATAAAAGCAATTTATTTATTTCATTTCTTTCCCCTCCCTACATAATAAGGTCAAATACATATACAAACTAACCCACACTTTCACAGAATGTTATATTTTTTTTTGTAAAAACATTGCTACTTGGATTCATTTGTAAAATATTAACATATTGCCCTTTATAGTTGCCTTGTTACATATAAAGTCTTGTTTTTTTTTCCTATATAACAGCTGTTAATTGAAAAACATTTGCAATTGATTTGCATGTAATTCAATATTTTACTTTATTGCACTTTTGTGTTGAGTTTTATTTTTGTGCTCTCTTGGTTGTTGGATTAATTTTATCGCACAATTACGTAATTTTTTTTTATTTCGCCTCGATGCCATGAAGCATTTAAAGTGCCCTTAAAGCAGCCACCTCAAAAATGGCCAGAGGATCAGGTGTCATTTCAATAGATTCGTTATCAAGACTCTTCAAATAACACACACTTAACGTTTAAGCAAATGTTAAATTTCCTTTAATTGCATAAATAGCAGAAAATTTCCTAGAATTGTTAGTCTACAGGATAGTGCCTTGGCTAAAAATCCATTATCCATTAGTAAATTGATGTTGAGGGTCAGATTAAACTTGAAAGATAAAAATAAATGTGACAGTCGACGGCAACATGACCACCACACTATGTATTTCGGGCAAAAACAAAGTTAGATATCATCTCACGGCAGCTCATACCATTCCTAGTTACGTTACGATTCGCATCGTCTTTGAAGACGTACGGTCCAATGATGCCACCAACCCATAAACCACACCAAACTGTGGCCTTTTCTGCATATATTGGTAGTTATTGCAATGCTTCTGGCAGATGTTCACTCCAAAATCAATAAATCTGCTTATTTAAGTAGCAATTGAGCCAAAAATGAGCATCGTCGATGGAATGGATGAAGCGGGCGATGAACTTTCAATTATAGACCAAACTGAAGATGTTTGACAGTGAAACCAAAGACGAAACGTACGTGAGCTGTTTAAACTTGTGTTGCCAAAAAAGATAATAGCTAAAAAATCATCCTTTATATACTTTATGGGGTATTCGATAAATGTTTCGAAGTATTGCAAACGGAATGACTAGATTAGTATACCACCATCCTATGGTGCTAGTTATAAAATCAACCAAAATATATGGCGTTCGGGACATAATAGGACTGCTATAAAAGCTCTTTGGTAGTAGAGTAAAAAATTTTGCCTCCAATTTGGGTTGACATTAAATGGCAGCTATATCAGGTTATGAATCGATTTGAACCATACTTAACACAGTTGTAGGTAGTGGTACCAAAACACTTCGTGCAAAATTTCGGTCAAATCGAATAAGAATTGCGCCCCCTAGTGGTTGAAGAAACCAAGATTCAAGATCGTTTTATATGGCGGCTATATCAGGTGAGAAAACCGATATGACCCATATTTGTTTGGTACAGTTGTTGAAAGTCACAACAAACACCTTCATGCAAAATTTCAGCAAAATCGGATGAGAATTGCGCCCTCTAGTGGCTCAAGAAGTCAGGACCCAAAATCGGTTCATATGGCAGCTATATCAGGCTATAGACCGATTCGGACCGTATTTAGCACAGTTTTTGGAAGTCATAACAAACACCTTCATGCTAAATTTCAGCAAAATCGGATGAGAATTACGCCCTCTATTGGCTCAAGAAGTCAAGATGCAAGATCTGTATATATGGCAGCTATATCAAGTTATGAACCGATTTGACCCATACTTAGCACAGTTGTTGGAAGTGGTACCAAAACACCACATCCAAAATCTCAGCCAAATCGGAGACGAACTGCGCCTTCTAGATGCTCAAGAAATTCAGATGCAAGATTGGTTTTTATGACAGCTATATAAGGCTATAAACCGATTTAAACCGCAGTTGTTGGAAGTCGTAATAACAACTTCATGCAAAATTTCAGCCAAATCGGATAAGAATTACGCCCTCTAGAGGCTTTAGAAGTCAAGATCCCTGCTATATAAAGTTATGGACCCAAAACATTTGGTGCTAAAATTCAGCCAAATCGGATAATAATTGCGCCCTCTAGTGGCCCAAGAAGTCATGACCGAAGATCGGTTTATATGGCAGCTATATCAGTTTATGAACCGATTTGAACCATAAGTCGTAACAAAATACTTGATGCTAAATTTCAGCCAAATCGGATAGAAATTGCAACACCACGTGAAAAATCTCAGCCAAATCGGATAAGAATTGCGCCCCCTATCAAAAAGCCAAGATTCAAGATCGGTTCATATGGCAGCTATATCAGGTTATGAACCGATTTGAACCATACTTAGCACAGTTGTTGGAAGTCATAACAAACAACTTCACGCTAAATTTCAGCCAAATTGGATGAGAACTGCGCCCTCCCGTGGTTCAAGAAGTCAAGATCCAAGATCGGTATATATGACAGCTTTATCAGGCTATAAATCGATTTAAACCATATTTGGCACAGTTGTTGGAACTTGTAACAAACAACTTCACGCCAAATTTCAGCCAAATTGGTTGAGAACTGCGCCCTCTATTGGCTCAAGAAGTCAAGATCTAAGATCGGTATATATGCGCCGATTTTAACCATACTTAGCACAGCTGTTGGAAGTCATAACAAAACCCCTGATACTAAATTTCAGCCAAATCGGATAGAAATTGCGACCTCCAGTGGCTTTAGAAGTCAAGTCAGGTTATGAACCGATTTCAAACATACTTAGCACAGTTGTTGGAAGTATTGCGCCCTCTATTGGCTTAAGAAGTCAAGACCCAAGATCGGTTTATATAGCAGCTGTATCAAACCGACCTACACTAATAAGAATTATTTTTGGAAAATTTCAAGTGGCTAGCTTTACTCCTTCGAAAGTTAGCATGCTTTCAACAGACGGAGGGACGGACAGACGGGCGGACGGACAGACGGACGGACAGACGTGCGGACGGACAGACGGAAGGACAGACGTGCGGACTGACAGACAGACGGACGGACGGACGGACGGACAGACGGACGGACGGACGGACGGACAGACGGACAGACGGACAGACAGACAGACAGACGGACGGACAGACAGACGGACGGACGGACAGACGGACGGACAGACGGACGGACAGACGGACAGGCATAGGGACAGACAGACGGACAGTCAGACGGACAGACAGACAGACGGACGGACGGACAGACGGATGGACAGACGGATGGACAGACGAACAGACAGACGGACAGACAGACGGACGGGCAGACGGATGGACAGACGGATGGACGGACAGATGGACGGACAGACGTGCGGACGGGCAGACGGGCGGACAGACGGATGGACAGATGGACTGACGGACAGACGGACGAACGGATGGACAGACGGACGGACATGGCTAGATCAACTTAAAATATCATGACGATCAAGAATTTATATACCTTATGGGATCTTAGAGGCATATTTCGAGGTGTTACAAACGGAATGACGAAATTAGTATACCCCCATCCTTTGGTGAAGGGTATAAAAAGCAATTTTGGGATATAGCGAAGCGCACCGGGCGAGCTAGAATTCCCATAAATACCCATTTCTTGGTTAAACTGCTTGAGGGAACACACTTTGTATCCCATTTTGATAAAACTTAACTTTGAAAGCAGTGGCACATTCTACAACAGCTCCCAATATGTCCCTATTTCAAATTTAGTCTAGCTTAAGTTTTACTCCGTGAGTGCAATATGAAGGTATTTTCCATACAATTTCGATTGCATTTCAAAAAGTGAAAATCTCAGTTCCCATTATGTCTATTTCAGCTATTCATTCAAAATCAACTATGTTTCAACTCAAGTCATCAGAACTTTTCGATAATATGGATTACCATTGTTTTTGATTAGAAAATAGGATTAAAAAGGTATTTAAGTTGATTATATTGAAACTAACAAACATTCGATTACAATGACCCATAGTTCTTTAATCATGTACAAGAATAGAAAATCAAATTTCAATACCAACGCATCCTTTTGGAATAGCCACCCTTATTATAGGAATGAAAGTATTCCCTAGCCAAAATTTCACAAAAGATTGAACCCCGTATAAAAACTCTGCCAACAATGACACAGTAAAATTTAAGTTGCAAGCAATGTTGATTTTTCAAAAAAAAAATTTTTTCCTAAGCAGTAGCATAAAACTTAAAAATTCATTGAAGCTTATAAATTTAATATTTTCAATATTAATTACCATCGTTTTTTTTTGTGATATAAGCCTTAAGCGACCACTTATGAGTATTTAGGCATAAAAGTGGAACACCATGCTTTTTTATGCACCCCACGGCGAGAAAACTCTTTACCCCATCAACCGTCAGTCGACACTTGAGTAAACCACAAAGTTGCGAAACACATATAGAGCAAGCAATTACCTTTGTCATTTCATCGAATTGGGGCCACATACTGTTTGCCGATTCTAAGTTTTATGTAAATACCCCCTATTAAGAGACCTCATATTCAAATTGTGAAACGGAAGACACACTCAGGCTTATTAATATCTGGACTAAGATATTGCGTGCGTTTGATTTAATAACCAATTTCTTCAATACTGACAATGATGATGATGGTGGTGATGGTGGTGATGGCGGCATGGCTTTTTCATTGAGTTTCTAGTACAAGTCGGGATTTACTCTGAAGGCGGTTGGTAGTTAAAATTTGTCTTAAGTTGTAGCTTTGTGGAAGTTTTTTTCGCCACATTTGGAACATGGTTGATTGCTTACGCAGTCTCATGTTAAGCAATTTGTGTCCAATGCGTGCCTCACAAAACGTCACAACGCAGTACGGTATAAAATCTCTTCTCTCTCCCTCTATCTTTAGAAGATTAGAGAAACCCACACGCAATATTCTGGCATAATGAGTGACATAGCCGTTGTGTTTTTGAAGTGCCATTGTGCAGAGAAGAGCCAGCTACCGTGAAGCCACTTCAAGGGATTTATTTTTCCGGGTTGTAAACATGTTGGCAAGGTGTTGAGTCTTTCGGCAGGGGCACCTTTTCGGTGGCCCTCCATCTCTCCATCTGTCATTGTTTTTCTGTCTTTCTGTTCATTTTGTGTTACATTGTCATAGGTTTTGAGAGGATTTGTTTTGTAATATTTGTTTAAATGTTGCCCTGATTAAGGCTAATCTTTGGTACGATTACAAAAAAGATTAAAAGGGATTTTAATATTTTGGTAATATCTTGCAATTCAGAGAGGTGAGACATTTTTGGTACAAATTTGTTGTTAATAACAAGTAATCGGTAATTTGGGGTTGGGTAAAAATGATGTCACGCATATTTATAAGCACCACCATATAATGGGGGTATAACAATTTTGTCATTACCTTTGCAACACATTGAAATATCTATTTCCCATCTTATAAAGCAATAGCTGGCCCTGTGTGCTATGTGTGAGCCCCCTTTTGTCATGATCCAAATATGAAAATTATTTTTATTTGTATTTAACACTCAAATTACTTTCATTAGAATCTCCTATTGTCCCGTTTGGTATACAATCCATTTGGGACATAATTTTGGGGTGGGCCATTCCCCGGTACCCTAATTTTTTATAATTTTCATATTCTACTCTCAAATACCTTTCGTTTGAGTTGCATCTTGTCCTGCTCGGTGTAAAAATTGCGAATTTTGCCCATGAACATTTCACTAAGGAACAAGGGCAAACTTCTTACGTATCAATGAGTGCATTCCAAATCAAGTTTCAGCTCAATAATAAGAGCCCTCCGAGTCCGAGCCGAATGCGAACGGCGTGCGGCAGTACAACACCTCCTTGGAGAGATGTTTTACATGGCATAGTACCTCACAAATATTGCCAGCATTAGGAGGGGAAAACCACCGCTGAATGTTTTTTTCGCATAGTCTCGCCAGTATTCGAACCCAGGTGTTCAGAGTCATAGGCGGTCATGATAACCTCTGCGCTACGGTGGCCTCCATCCTGCTCGGTGTATATGTCTATTTAGTCCATAAATAAATGGCAATACATCCCAAACTTTTATGTATACAAGTTTCGTATTAGACTCACAAGTACCATTCGTTTGAATCCCATATTGTCCCGATCGGCCTACATGTCCCTTTTAGGGAGTAATTTTTGGGCGGAGCGGCTTCCCTGTGATTTGATCTCAAATTTTTAAATAAAATTCGTATTTTACTTTCAATTGACATTCATTTGATACCCATGTTTCCCCAATCGGTATACATACCACTTTTTGGGAGGTTTTTGGGGGTGAGGCAGCAATTGTTCGTACACCACTCTTAATTACCTTTCATTTGATACCCATTTTGCCCCAATCGGTAAACACGTAATTTATTGGCTGTTTTTGTGGGTAGGGCGGGCCCTCTGATACTTGAGGTCAAATTGTTACATCAAGTTCGTTGTCTACTCTTAAATACCTTTCATTTGATACCCATATTGTCTCAATCGGTTAACATGACCGTATGGATGGGTTTTGGGGTAGGGCGTCCCCCTCGGTTGTTTGACTCCATTATTAACCCCCCACCATAGGATGGGGGGTATACTAATTTCGTCATTCTGTTTGTAACTACTCGAAATATTCGTCTGAGACCCCATAAGGTATAAATATTCTTGATCGTCGCGACATTTTATGTCGATTTAGCCATGTTCGTCCGTCTGTCCGTCCGTCCGTCTGTCCGTCCGTCCGTCTGTCGAAAGCACGCTAACTTTCGAAGGAGTTAAGCTAGCCGCTTGAAATTTTGCACAAATACTTCTTATTAGTGTAAGTCGGTTGGGATTGTAAATGGGCCATATTGGTCCATATTTTGATATAGCTGACATATAAACCGATCTTGGGTCTTGACTTCTTGAGCCTCTAGAGGTCGCAATTCTTATCCGGTTGCAATAAAATCGTGCACGACGTGTTTTTTTATGATATCCAACAACTGTGCCAAGTATGCTTCAAATCGGTCCATAACCTGATATAGCTGTCATATAAACCGATCTTGGGTCTTGACTTCTTGAGTCTCTAGGGGTCGCGATTCTTATCCGATTGGAATGAAATCGTGCACAACGTGTTTTGTTATGATATCCAACAGCTGTGCCAAGTTTGGTTCAAATCGGTCCATAACCTGATATAGCTGCATTATAAACAGATCTGGGGACTTGACTTCTTAAGCTTTTAGATGGCGCAATTCTTATCCGATTTGGCTGAAATTTTGCATGACGTATATTATTCTTACTTTCAATAACTGTGTCAAATAAGGTTCAAATCGGTTCATAACCCGATATAGCTGCCATATAAACCGATCTGGGATCATGACTTCTTGAGCCTCTAGAGGTCGCAACAATTATCCGATTTGCCTGAAATTTTGTACAACGACTTCTCTCATGACCTTCAACATACGTGTAAATTATGGTCTGAATCGGTCTATAGTCTGATATAGCTCCCATATAAACCGATCTCCCTATTCTACTTCTTGGGTCCCTAAAAGACGCAATTTTTATTCGAATTGGCTGAAATTTGTCAATTCTTTTCTTTTATCATATGTTGGCCTAAAAAGAGATACCGGAAAAAGAACTCGACAAATGCGATTCATGGTGGAGGGTATATAAGATTCGGCCCGGCCGAACTTAGCACGCTTTTACTTGTTTTTATATTATCGCATTCTACTCTCAAATACCTTTCATTTGAGTTGCATCTTGTCCCGCTCGAAGTAAAAATTGCAAATTTTGCCCATGAACATTGCTCTAAGAAACAGGGGCAAACCTCTGACGTGTCAACGAGTGCATTTCAATTCAATTTTAAGCTCAATGATAAGGGGCCTCCTTTTTATAGCCGAATCCGAACGGCGTGCCGCAGTACAACACCTCCTTGGAGAGATGTTTTACATGGCATAGTACCTCACAAATATTGCCAGCACTAGGATGGGATAATCACTGGATTCGAATTCAGACGTTGGGACGGACATACTAACTTCTGATTTGAAGTCTAGAAGCCATAAAATACTCATTTTACTCGATTTCACTGAATTTGGGACACATCCTGATGATATGGTGAAGATCGCACTACATTTATATCCAAAGTTTTGCCAGGCCCAACTTAATGCGTTTTTACTTGAATTTTGAGACTTTTTAAGCCCAACACCCAAGGATGGGTGGCTGGATATGGTCCACATCGTTGAGCATGATCCGTATTTGGATATGGCTGCCAAATAGTCCGATCTCCCGACTTATGGTACTGAGGCATAGAAGCTCAGTCGATAGCAATGACATGAAGCAGAAAGTTGTTTTGAAAATGTCGAAATCTTTACCATATAAACCGGATTATATTTGCATAAATAGAAACTATTCCTCAAATAAAAGTCTAGGCAGTCCAAACATAATGCTTGTGCTTGCCTTGTTTCAACTTGGATATCATTGCACCCTACACGACAACTGTGGTGCTGGATATTAAAACTTTGTGCATAAGTTTGCAACATAAAGAATGCGAAAAGCTAGACCCACGGCTAAGTATTTCAATCGAGTTAGAATCACTTCTGACTCGAAAAAGCCATGTGTATCTGCCTGTCCGTCCGTCGGTATGTCCATCCTACGGTATATCCGCCCGTCTGTTTGTCTGTCCAGGTATTCTTGCGAAATTCTTGCAAAATTTTGAACAAGGAGTTATATTTGTTGTTCTAATATGTGTGCAAAATTTCATGATTATCGGTCCAGATTAAGATATAGCTCTCACATATAGCTTTCATCCGATATGCGCTTAGGTAAGATTTTTACGGAATACAATCTTTACAAGTATACAATCAGTTTGTCTGGTAATCGAAATGTATGTTGTATATAAATAGTCCATTTGATATAAATAGTCCATTTGATACTCGGAGGTGTAGTCATCCCACCCGACTTTTAATTTTTTTAACTTCTTTGAAAAGGTAAAAACCCCACCACAACATAATGTCCCATTGATGTTAAACATGAGTACTCTTAGAAAAAATCAAAATAATTTGGAGTCATTTATTTCCCCCTTGCCTGGACAAAGTCTATCTACCTGTTTGCTTGCTACAACTGGAAACGGAAATAAAAATTACAGCAACCATATTTCCGCCACAAAATGACACTTTGAAGTAAAACGAAGACAACAGGGATCCCAGATTTGAAATGTTTTCCTTGAAAAAGGCCTAATAGTAAAAGCAGATTGCTGCTTCAGTTTGTCCTCTAAAGTCCCCCTTAGGCAAAATGAAAATGTATTTATTTCATTTAAGGTATTTTGTTTTTCATCTAAATAAATAAAGACAATTAGCATCCAGAAGAGGGGGTACTGGCGAAAAGGAGAAACATAGAAAGGCAAAAAGTCGAAGTCGGCATAAATGCCTTGAGGTTAGGATGACAAAATTCTGTAATTTAAGCATCATCCAACATCGTAAACAATTAGTGAAAGGTTGACCAGGCAAAGAGAGAAAGAGAAAACCCCCAAAAAGAAAGAAATCCGTATAAACATGATTAACAATGACAGCTATTTGGTCCCTCGTTTATTTGTTCCTTTTTGTGATTTGTCAGCTGTTTTGGGACCACGAAAAAGATGAACCGCATAATAAATGAGCTAATTAGTAAAACTTTGTAAGACATTAAGTCACAACAGATTGCAACAATTTAGGGACTTCAAAATACAGGTGAGTAGAAATTAATGAATTTATTGGGTTGCCCAAAAAGTAATTGCGGATTTTTTAAAAGAAAGTAAATGCATTTTTAATAAAACTTAGAATGAACTTTAATCAAATATACTTTTTTACACTTTTTTTTTCTAATGCAAGCTAAAAGTAACAGCTGATAACTGACAGAAGGAAGAATGCAATTACAGAGTCACAAGCTGTGAAAAAATTTGTCAACGCCGACTATATGAAAAATCCGCAATTACTTTTTGGGCAACCCAATATTTAAAATGGGTCAGCAGAGGAACATCTCAAAGAGGTGTACTGTCTCCTCTAGTTCGGGTATAGCCATTAACAATATATTATTGTCTGTGGAAGAAAAAGGTGTAAAAGTGGTCCCGTTGGCTTATTATGAGTATATTGCGGTTAGGGGTAAAGTTTCCAAGCAAGGTCTACGTGCAACAGCGAAGTGAGCTACCGAAAGTGGTCTAGGTGTAAATCCTAGCAAGGCAGAATAAGTTCTTTTCAGCAGGAGATACAAGTTACCTTCAACGGCACTTCAAATCTTGAACTTCAAATCCAACAATACGGAAAGGGCAAGAAAGGCCCTATATACCTGCAAGAGAGCTATTGACAAATGTTAGAGGATTAAACTGCGTGCTATGCACTGGTTATTTACTGCAGTTGTCAGACTTATAATACTGTATGGTGTTGTGGTCTGTTGGATGGCACTTCAAAAGTCCACCTGCTGTTCAATACTCAGCCGGATCCAAAGGATGGCTTTGTGCATAACGACCGCACTGACCATCCGATACATTGAATTTAATGCTACACCTAATGCCTCGACATTCGTCTCAAATATGGTCAAGATCGAACCATATTTAGATATAGCTTTTATATAGACCGATTTGTTGATTAAGGGTCTTAATCCCATAAAAGCCGAAATTATGGTTCGATTTCGCTGAAATTTGAAAAAAAATAGTTGATTAAAGCCTCCCAATATATAACTCAAATATGGTTCAGATCGGACCATATTTAGATATGGCTGTCATATAGACCGATCTGCGGATTTAGGGTCTTAAGCTCATGAAAGCCCCAACTATTGTCCGATTTCGCTGAAATTTAAAATAGCGAGTTTTTTTAAACGTCCCGATATCCAACTCAAATATGGTTCCGATCGGACAGTATTTAGTTATAGTTGACATATAGACCGATCTGCCAATTTAGGGTCTGAAGGCCATCAAAACCGCAATTATTGCCCGATTTCGCTGAAATTTAAAAAAGTGAGTTGATTGAAGCTTTCCAATATCCAACTCAAACATGGTTCAGATCGGACCATATTTAGATATAGTTGTCATATAGACCGATCTGCCGATTTAGGGTCTTAAGCCCATAAGAGCCGCAATTATTGTCCGATTTCGCTGAAATTTGAAATAGAGAGTTGGTTTAAGCCTCCCGATATCCTACTCAAATATCATTTAAGTCGGACGCTATGTAGATATAGCTGTCATATAGACCTGACGATTTAGTGTCTTAATCCCAAAAAAGCCGAAATTATGGTTCGATTTCGCTGAAATTTGAAAAAATGAGTCGATTAAAGCCTCCCAATATCCAACTCAAACATGGTTCGGATCGGACCATATTTAGATATAGCTGTCATATAGACCGATCTGCTAATTTAGGGTCTGAAGACCATAAAAGCCGCAATTATTATCCGATTTCGTCGAAATTCGAAACAGTGACTTGATTAAAGTCTCCCGATATACGTCTTCAATGTGGATCGTTCAGATCGGTTTTTATTCAGATTTAACTACCATACAGACCGATCTTCCAATTTTGGATTTTAATCCCATAGAAAGCGGATTTGATTTGGCCGATTTCACTGAAACTGTGACTTGTATAAGAGTTCTCGGCACCTGAATCAAATATGATCCAGCCCAGTCGCCATTGGCATATTATTGGGTTGTCCAAAAAGTAATTGCGAATTTTTCAAAAGAAAGTTAATGCATTTTTAATAAAAATTAGAATGAACTTTAATCAAATATACTTTTTAACACTTTTTTTTCTAAAGCAAGCTAAAAGTAATAGCTGATAACTGGCAGAAGAAAGAATGCAATTACAGAGTCACAAGCTGTGAAAAAATTTGTCAACGCCGAATATATGAAAAATCCGCAATTACTTTTTGGGCAACCGAATACTATTGATATGGTAAAGGAGTTGTTATAAAGAGGATGTTTAATTTATTCACGTTGGTGGGTATCGTTTGTTCTTGTTTTAACATAAAAATAATTTTTTATCTGGTAAATTTTTATAGCCACCACCATGGGATGGGGTTGGAACTTGCAACACCTCAAAATACTGATCTGGGACCCTATCAAGTATCCATATGTCTAAACCTCTGTCCGTCTGTCGAAATCACGATAAGATTCGAACGAATGAAGATATACGCCTGAAATTTTACACAGATACTTTCCATTGATGTGGGTCAATCCCATGGCAGCCGGTTGTATGTACCGGATTAACCCGATGGAGTTCTTCATCGGCAAGGGCTGCCGCCTCAGTGTATAATAAAATAAATACTGCTGCAACAACAACAACATTGAAGTAGGTCGATAGGAATTGCGTATGGGGCATATCACTTCCGGTTTGAATATAGCTCCCATGTAAACGGATCTCTTGATTTGACATCCTGAGCCCCCAGGATCCGCAATTTTTGAACAATTTAACTGAAATTTTGCACGAAGTGTTCTGTTATGACTTCCAATGCTATAGCTCTCATACTAAACGATCTACCGATTCACCATCTTAAGTCCCTAGCAACCCAATTGCAATCCGATTCGGCTGAAATTATGCACAGAGTGTTTTCTTATGATTTCCAACAACCCTGTTAAGTACGATCCAAATCGGTCTATTACCTGATATAACTCCCATATAAACCGATCTCACAATTTAACTTCTTAGGCCCCTGAAATCCGCAATTTGTGTCCGATTTGGCTAAAATTTTGCATGTGATGTTCTTTTATGACTTCCAACAACTGTCTCAAGTACGGTCCAAATCGATATATATCCTTATATAGCTCCCATATAAACCGATCTCTCGAAAAGTCTTCTACGGCCACAAGAGGCTTAAATTTTTTCAGAAATTTTCTTCCCAAGATTTGGAATGGGCGAAAATGTTAACATAATTTCGTTAATTTACTTCTTAACTCATCTAGTTTCCTGCAAAATATTGTTAATCTCCAAATGCTCAACACCAGCATTACCCTCATATCTCAATTTAAATCAGGTTTCCCTTTCATAATTTCTATTTAATTGATAAATTATCAACAGATTTTCCCATTAACTGCTTGCCTTGCCTCTGTCAATTCCCTTAACAAACATCCAGATGTTTATCTGCAATCAAACGTGTGCTTCTCTCATATTAATTGCATAATTACAATGCCAATGACCATTTCTTGGTCCACTATTAGTTATCTAAGCAACTCAAAACGAAAAAAAAACTACATCAATCTCTAATAGAAATGGCAATGCCATAAATGCCCAAGGAATCCTTGCAGGAATAACAAGAACAACATTGTGGTAATAACCCCTAAAGAGTGTGCATCAGTCTGTGTCAGACATCATGAAAATGAAATTTGAGAAGTTTTGTTAATGCCTAAAGATCGTATGGAAAATTCTTCCTTACTCAGGCTATGCTATTTTTTGGCATTAGGTTTTTTTTCTTGTTTTCACAAAACCTACAGACAGTTATGCATAGAGGGATTTAAAATCTAGCTAAAGGACTAACATAAATGTTTTCACCCAACATATGGACAATATGGGGTGAGCTGCAAATAGTCAGGCAGCCAGCCAACCTGCCCAGTATTGGCTTTCATACCCTTTTCTCTGCATGAGTGGCAGCACAAAACTTTGACTGGCCGTTTCATTTTTAATGGTGTTGAGATGATAATCATCATCATCATCAGTTAATGAGATAGAAAGAGATGGAGAGTTAACTAGAGAGAGAGAGAGAGAGTGTGTACAGCTTAATGACTGAGATTTGTTAAAAATTTGTCCATGTTTATTATCATCAGACATGAGGAAAATTGTTCCTGGCAAAACAACAAAGAGGCAATAATAATGATTAAAAGCATTTAATTACAATCCAATTTTCTACTCTTGCAAACACACAGACACACACACACATATAAAAACTGAGAAAAAGTTATGGAGCGGCATACAAGCAAGAGTCACTCTACTCTTACATTCAGAGAAATAGAGAAATCAAACAAAACCGTTACAGAATAGTCAAGGGCGTAGAAGAAAGTTGAGCAGAAAATATGATGATTGAGCCGGACCGTATAAAATTTTCCCTTTCAGCCTGGCTGAATAAGGTTTTCTATAGGAAAACTTTAATTCAGCCTGGCTGAATAAGGTTTTCTATAGGAAAACTTTAATTAAGCCTAGCTGAATAAGGTTTTCTATAGGAAAACTTTAATTCAGCCTGGCTGAATAAGATTTTCTATAGGAAAACTTTAAAACAGCCTGGCTGAATAAGGTTTTCTATAGGAAAACTTTAAAACAGCCTGGCTGAATAAGGTTTTCTATAGGAAAACTTTAATACAGCCTGGCTGAATAAGGTTTTCTATAGGAAAACTTTAATACAGCCTGGCTGAATAAGGTTTTCTATAGGAAAACTTTAATACAGCCTGCCTGAATAAGGTTTTCTATAGGAAAACTTTAATTCAGCCTGGCTGAATAAGGTTTTCTATAGGAAAACTTTAATTCAGCCTGGCTGAATAAGGTTTTCTATAGGAAAACTCTAATTCAGCCTGGCTGAATAAGGTTTTCTATAGGAAAACTTTAATTCAGCCTGGCTGAATAAGGTTTTCTATAGGAAAACTTTAATTCAGCCTGGCTGAATAAGGTTTTCTATAGGAAAACTTTAATTCAGCCTGGCTGAATAAGGTTTTCTATAGGAAAACTTTAATTCAGCCTGGCTGAATAAGGTTTTCTATAGGAAAACTTTAATTCAGCCTGGCTGAATAAGGTTTTCTATAGGAAAACTTTAATTCAGCCTGGCTGAATAAGGTTTTCTATAGGAAAACTTTAATTCAGCCTGGCTGAATAAGGTTTTCTATAGGAAAACTTTAATTCAGCCTGGCTGAATAAGGTTTTCTATAGGAAAACTTTAATTCAGCCTGGCTGAATAAGGTTTTCTATAGGAAAACTTTAATTCAGCCTGGCTGAATAAGGTTTTCTATAGGAAAACTCTAATTCAGCCTGGCTGAATAAGGTTTTCTATAGGAAAACTTTAATTCAGCCTGGCTGAATAAGGTTTTCTATAGGAAAACTTTAATTCAGCCTGGCTGAATAAGGTTTTCTATAGGAAAACTTTAATTCAGCCTGGCTGAATAAGGTTTTCTATAGGAAAACTTTAATTCAGCCTGGCTGAATAAGGTTTTCTATAGGAAAACTTTAATTCAGCCTGGCTGAATAAGGTTTTCTAAAGGAAAACTTTAATTCAGCCTGGCTGAATAAGGTTTTCTATAGGAAAACTTTAATTCAGCCTGGCTGAATAAGGTTTTCTATAGGAAAACTTTAATTCAGCCTGGCTGAATAAGGTTTTCTATAGGAAAACTTTAATTCAGCCTGGCTGAATAAGGTTTTCTATAGGAAAACTTTAATTCAGCCTGGCTGAATAAGGTTTTCTATAGGAAAACTTTAATTCAGCCTGGCTGAATAAGGTTTTCTATAGGAAAACTTTAATTCAGCCTGGCTGAATAAGGTTTTCTATAGGAAAACTTTAATTCAGCCTGGCTGAATAAGGTTTTCTATAGGAAAACTTTAATTCAGCCTGGCTGAATAAGGTTTTCTATAGGAAAACTTTAATTCAGCCTGGCTGAATAAGGTTTTCTATAGGAAAACTTTAATTCAGCCTGGCTGAATAAGGTTTTCTATAGGAAAACTTTAATTCAGCCTGGCTGAATAAGGTTTTCTATAGGAAAACTTTAATTCAGCCTGGCTGAATAAGGTTTTCTATAGGAAAACTTTAATTCAGCCTGGCTGAATAAGGTTTTCTATAGGAAAACTTTAATTCAGCCTGGCTGAATAAGGTTTTCTATAGGAAAACTTTAATTCAGCCTGGCTGAATAAGGTTTTCCATAGGAAAACTTTAATTCAGCCTGGCTGAATAAGGTTTTTATAGGAAAACTTTAATTCAGCCTGGCGGAATAAGGTTTTCTATAGGAAAACTTTAATTCAGCCTGGCTAAATAAGGTTTTCTATAGGAAAACTTTAATTCAGCCTGGCTAAATAAGGTTTTCTATAGGAAAACTTTAATTCAGCCTGGCTGAATAAGGTTTTGCTATAGAAAAACTTTAATTCATACCATATATACCAATATACTGATAAAGGGTCTGAAGACCATAAAAGCTTTATTTATTAGCCGATTTTGCTGAAATTTGGAACAGTGGGTTACTTTAAGCCTCCCGACATCTGACCTTAATATGGATTAGATCGGTCCAAATTTAGATATAGCTGCCATATAGACCGATCTCGCGATAAAGGGTCTGAAGGCCATAAAACTTTATTTTTCATCCGATTTCGCTGAAATTGAGAATAGTGCGTAGTTTTAAGCCTCCCGACATCTGACCTAAATATGGATTAGATCGGTTCAAATGTACATATAGCTGCCATATAGACCGATCTCCCGATAAAGAGTCTGAAGCTCATAAAAGCTTTATTTATTACCCGATTTTGCTGAAATTTTAAACAGTGGGTTATTTTAAGCCCCCCGACATCTAAGGTGAATATGGTTCAGATCGGACTATATTTAGATATAGCTGTCATACAGACCGATCTCGCGATAAAGGGTCTAAAGGCCATAAAAGCTTTATTTGTTATCCGATTTCGCTGAAATTTGGAATAGTGCTTAGTTTTAAGCCTCTTAATATCCGACCAAAATATGGTACAGATCGGACTATATTTAGATATAGCTGTCATATAGACCGACCTGCCGATAAAGGGTCTGAAGCCCATAGAAGTTTGTTTTTACCGATTTCGCTATTTTTTAAACGATTTCGGCCCGGCCGAACTTAATGCCTTTTTATTTGTTTTCCATTCAAATTTCATTTAGCCCCCTCTATGCCTTCAGCACTGAGTTCTGGAACATCAAAAACATTCCATCTACTTTCTATGACGTATGTAATTTACATCATTTGCCTTTTGCTTTTTTTCTCTCTCTAGTATGTTGAGCAATGTTTCCTTCTGTACATACAATTCTTTTTTTTTTAATTGTTGTTTTTGTTTTCATTGCCCGTTGGCTGGTGATGATTTGTGAATTTTCTGCCATGATGTGAAAATCCATGTTAAACATTTTTCTAACAATACAAAAAGGGTGGACGGTCGGGTATGCATTCATGCAGGGCAAGGAAGGGAAGGCAACAACGCCACGACAACGTCAACTAGGAAACGGAAATACAAAATTGTTATAATCTTATCTATCAAAAGGGATTAAATGCATTCACACACACACACACACACACAAATATTGCAGACGGCATACTCACATGCAATAAGTGTGTGTGAGTGGGTATGTGATTATGTGATGTGCCTTGATTTTTTTGTTATATTCATCACTTTGGCTGTTATCCTTCCTTTTTTTGCGAAACGTCACTTCGTTTCCACTAACATGCCATGTTGGTTGTATGCGATATTTCTAAAAGCGTTTTTCTGGAAAAAAATGTACTGTTTGATTCAGACATAATAGCTATAAATGCAAGAGAATTGTGGAATTAACACTTCATTCAGTCACGGCGCGCATTGTTGGAGGCGCCTCAACGTAAGTGGAGTCACTTTAATAATGCTTTAGGAGCTGAAAAAAGTTGGTCATGTATGAAATTTTCTAAATGTTTTTAGAATTTTGCTCATATTGGGAAAAGGAAAAATGTTTTAATAATTGCAACTGGGTTAGAAATTTGTAGTTTTGAGTACTGCGACTACAGGGAAGTGTTTTTGGATACACTCTATTAGAGAATGTTTGTAAACATAAATAAATTTGTTCATTTGTTAAGTTTGAAGGCAGAAAATTATTAAAATAGGGATATGCGTGTACATTTTGTTAAAAATTTCGTCTAAAACTGCTGTCTCCGATGGGATTGTATTCCAAAACGTCATTCCGTTTGTAAATGCAAATTTTGCCCATGAACATTCCACAAATGAACAGGGGCAAACTTCTCACATATCAACGCGTGCAGTTCGATTCAAATTTAAGCTCAATGATAAGAGGCCTCCTTTTTACAGCCGGGTCCGGACGGCATGCCGCATTGCGACACCTCTTTGAAGAGAAGTTTTACATGGCATAGTACCTCACGAATATTGCCAGCATTAGGAGGGGAAAACCACCGCTTTTTGATGGTCTCGACAGGATACGAACCCAGGCGTTCAGCGTCATAGGCGGACATGCTAACCTCTGCGCTACTGTGGCCTCCATTCCCTTTGTAACACCTCAAAATACTGGTCAAAGACCCCATAAAGTATTTATATTCTAGTTCGTCATGACACTTTAAGTCGATCTAGCCAAAATCGGATCATTATTGGAAATAGTTGCCATATAGACTGATAAAGGGTCTTAAGCCCACAAATTCTTTATTTATAACCCGATTTCACTAAATCTTGAAACAGTGAGTTATTGTACACCTACCGACATCCGACCAATGATTTCGTTGAAAATTTAAACTCAATGAGTTGTTGTAAGATTCGGAAGAAGTACGGTCCAATGATGTCACCAGCCCATAAACCCCACCAAACTGTGACTTTTTCTGGATGCATTGGTAGCTCTTGCAATGCTTCTGGCTGATCTTCAATCCAAAATCAATTATTCCGCTTATTTACGTAGCCATTGAGTTAAAAGTGAGCTGCATCGCTCAGTGGAAGATGCGCGCGATGAACTTTCTTAACAGAGCACGCATTTTGAGAATGAAATTCAGTAATTAGCAAGCGTTGTTCGTTTGTAAGACGATTCATGCTTAAATTATAGACCACATTGAAGATGTTTGACAGTGAAACAAAAAATGTAAAAAAAGGGTAATAGCTAAAAAATCACCCATTATATCATCCGATTTTCACTTCTAGAGCCACTGTAAACACATTTATTGGCCAATCTTCCCAAAATTTTGAACAACGCTTCTCTGACTACCTGAATATCTGAAGAGTTTGGTCGAATTCGGTTCAAATTTAGATATACCTATCGAACTAGCCGTAGTTGTGTTAGGTTCTTCAATATTTCTATTAATTATGGCCTTGATCAGTCTACATTTGAATTGTCATATATTGGGTTGCCCAAAAAGTAATTGCGGATTTTTTAAAAGAAAGTAAATCCATTTTTAATAAAACTTAGAATGAACTTTAATCAAATATACTTTTTTTACACTTTTTTTCTAAAGCAAGCTAAAAGTAACAGCTGATAACTGACAGAAGAAAGAATGCAATTACAGAGTCACAAGCTGTGAAAAAATTTGTCAACGCCGACTATATGAAAAATCCGCAATTACTTTTTGGCCAACCCAATACATCGATCTAACAATTTAAGACATTGAGCCTATAAACGGCGCATTTATTAACCGGTTTCGATGAAATTTAGCACTATTTGTTAGTGTTGGACCCCTTGACGTTCGTACCGAATATGGTCCAGATGGGGCTATATTTTGGTGTAGCTGCCATATATACCCATTTAAAGGTCTTAGGCCCATAAAAACGCGCATTTGTTAACCGATTTGGATGAGTGAGTTATGCTAGGGGATTGCCAACGTGGGTAGGGGATGGTGACCGTGGCTAGGGCATCGCCACCGTGGCTAGGGGATGGCCACCGTGGCGCAGAGGTTAGCATGTCCGCTTATGGCGCCGAACGTGTGGGTTAAAATCCCAGGAGTGACCGTCAGAAGAATTTTCAGCGGTGGTTTTCTACTCTCTAACGCTGCCTACATCTTTTAGGTATCTTGGCATGTTCTTCTCTACCAAGTGGTGTCGGTATGCAGCACGCCGTTCAGACGCGGCATAAAGTAGAAGGCTTTAAACTTTAATCGGACTTCACTCACTTGATATGAAAGAAGTATCCCCTGTTTGTTAGAAATTTGGTTTTGTTAGAATTGCGCTAGGCCCCTTGACTAACGTACCGACTATGGTCGAGATCGGGCTATATTTGAATATAGCCATCATATAGACTGATCCCCCGATTTAAGTTCTTGGGCCCATTAAAAGCGTATTTATTAACAGATTTCGCTAAAATTCGGTAGTTGCGATAAGCCCCTTGACGTTCGAACCGACTATGGTCCAGATCGATCTATGTTTGGATATACCCGCCATATAGACCGATTTCCCGATTTAAGTTCTTGGGCCCATAAAAAGCGCATTTATTAACAGACTTCTCTGAAATTCGACAGATGCGTTAGGTTCTTCGAAATTGGGGCCCTATATGGCCCAGATCGTTATATATTTGGATATAGCTGTCATATAAGTCCATCTCCCGATTTAAGATTGTGCCGCCATAAAAGGAGCATTTATTACCAGATTTCGCTGAATTTTGGTAAGTGAGCTGTGTTAGGCTCTCCGACATTCGGGACCTTTAAAGTTCACTTCGATCTATATTTTGATATAGCTATCATATATACCGATTTCCCGATTGAAGGTCTTGTGCCAAAAACGGGCATTTATTAACCGATTTCGCTTCGAAATAAGGCACAGTGAGCTATATTAGGTTATTCGATATCCGGGCTCTATAATGTCCAGATCGTTCTATATTTAAATAAAGCTGTTATATATGTCCAACCCCCGATTTTAGATTGTGGAGCCATAATAAGAGCATTTATTACCAGATTTCGCTGAATTTTGGTGCAGTGAGCTGTGTAAGGCTCTGGGACATCCGGGCCCTATAAATTTCACATCGATCTATAGTTTGATATAGCTGTCATATATACCGATTTCCCGATTGGGGTCTTGGGCCCAAAAAAACGTATTTATTAACAGATTTCGCTTCGGTGAGATATGTTAGGCTCTTCGACATCCGATCTCCCGATTTATGGTTTTTGGGCCATAAAAGGCACATTTTTTACCCGATCTTGCTGAAATTTGGCACAGTGAGCTGTGTTAGGTTCTTCGACATCCAGACTCTATATGGTCCAGATCGTTCTATATTCGGACATAGCTGTCATATATGTTCATCTCCCGACTAAAGTTTATGGGCTCATAAAAACGTATTTCTTAACTGATTTCGCTGAAATTTGCCGCAGTGAGCTGCGATAAGTTCTTCGACATCCGTGCCCTATATGGTTCACATCGATCTATATTTCGATGTAGCTGTCATACATACAGATTTTCCTATTAAAGGTCTTGGGGCCAAAAAAAGAGCATTTGTTAATAGATTCCGCTTTGAAATTTAACACAGTGAGCTATGTAAGGTTCCTCGACATGCGGGCCCTATAATGTCCAGAGCGTTCTATATTTGGATAAAGGTGTCATATATATCCATATCCCGATTTAAGGTTTTGGAGCCATAAAAGGAACATTTATTACCCGATTTTGCTGAAATTTGGCATATTGAGCTGTGATAGGTTCTTCGACATCCGTGTCCTATATGGTTCAGATCGTTGTACATTTAGACATATCTATCATACATAAGAGGCCAACGTAGCTCAGATGTTAGCATATCCGCCTATGATGCTGAACGCCTGGTTCGAATCCTGGCGAGACCATTAGAAAAAATTTTCAGCGGTGTTTTTTCCCTCCTAATGCTGGCAACATTTGTGAGGTACTATGCCATGTAAAACTTCTCTCCAAAGAGGTGTCGCACTGCGGCACGCCGTTCGGACTCGGCTATAAAAAGAGGGCCGCTTATTATTGAGCTTAAATTTGAATCGGACTGCACTCATTTATATGTGACAAGTTTGCCCCTGTTCCTTAGTGGAATGTTCATGGGAAAAAATCTGCATTTACCATACATACCAAATTCTCGATTTAAAGTCCAGGGCAATGGGTTGTGCTAGACCTTCCGACGATCCTGGCGAGTTTGGTCCAGATCGTACCATATTTCGATATAGCTGATAAGTTTTTTTTATATGGTGTATTTTTCGAGTTTGGTCCAGATCGTACCATATTTCGATATAGCTGATAAGTTTTTTTTTATATGATGTATTTTTCACCGAACTTGACGTAACGAGCTTATCCAAAGTTCGGACCGGCGGTTTCGCTTGCTTCTACTTGATGTCGTTGACATTTATTCCAGGCCTATTGCTAATTTTAAACACAAATTAAAATATGTGAACGTTCAAAGGGTTTAGCATGTCTCCCTATGACGCTGAACGCCTGGGTTCGAATCCTGGCGAGAATAACAGAAAACACTTTCAGCAGTGGTTATCCCCTCCTTACACTGACAACATTTGTGAAGTACTATAAGCCATGTTAAAACTTCTCCCCAAAGAGGTGCCACACTGCGGACTCCGTTCGGACTCGGCTATAAAAAGAAGGCCCCTTTTCATTGAGCTTAAAATTTTACACGGACAGAGGTCAGTGAGAATTTTGCCCCAGTTCCTAAGAGGAATGTTCATGGGCAAATTTGCTTTTGAACGTTTCATTCATTTATTTCATTTTGAAGATTTAAGGGCTTTGGATTTCTTTTTCTAGAAAAATATGTGCCCTACGTCTAAGAAAAAATCTTCAACTGATTTACTAAACTACATTTCTCATGAACATTCCACTAAAGAACAGGAGACTCTTTTATTATATTTAAGAGTGCAGTCCGATTAAAGTTTAAGTCCAATTTTTGTTTCTTTTTCTTTCGAGACGAGATGCAAAAGGAAACCCAAAGATAGAAACACACACCAACCACTATGGGACGCGTTTCGTCTTTGGTTAGAAGACTATTCAACCATATTAGGTGTGATGGCTTCAAGGGCCGTGCGTTGGTTTGTCGTATTTGAATCGTATTAATTGCGAAAATGCATCTATGAAACAATTACCACATTAACCACGCTCGCCAACCTTGCCTATTACCTATACTCTTCCCAATGCATGTATTTTTGTGTAATGACAAACATTCTTTCTGTGACAAATTACACTTCTTCCGTACTACACATGATTTTGTGCATCTATTGGAAGTTGTATTGATGGCTTCGAACGCTAAGACAACGGCAATGGCTCTCGCTGTTACTCCGTGTGCCCAGGTTCGAATCCCGGCCGGGCTTTGCCGAATTTTTAATTTTTTAAGTTTTTAGCATGTTGGGGCGAAGATCATTAAAGGTTACAATTTTTGTTTGTTTCTCTTTCGAGAGGGTAAGGGGTCTCCTTTTTTTATGCCCAGTGCCGCATAGCCACACCACTTGATAGAAAAGTTTGCATATGGCAGGATACCTCACAAATGTAGCCAGCATTTGTAAGGGGGTTAACCACCGCTGAACATTTTTTTGATGTTCTCGTCAGGAATCGAACCCAGGCATTTCGGCGTCATAAACGGACATGCCAAACACTTCGTTACGAAGGGCTTTTTTTAATATTTAGATAAATTATTGTAACCACATACAGAATACGGTGATTTCTGATAGTAATTTTTAAATTTCACTAAAATCAATTTTGCCCTCCATATGTTAAGCCCAAAAACCACTTTAGCACATTTTGAAGATATTTTTGCAAAAACAGATTTTTGCAAGACCAACCAATTCTTTCTTTCTTTGTTCACTATATAAATTTTCTATCATGTGATGCTTTGAAAAATAAATTTTCTAGGCAAAATTTTTCCCCCAAAAAAAAAAGGATTTAACTCACCTCGACAACATGGCAGCATCCTGAGGACCTCCAGCACCCACTGTGGCCGGCGGTAATTGAGGTATAGGTGTTATTAAATTTGAGCCATTCTTTTTCGTGGGTTCATTGCGACTTAGTATGGAGGAGATGGAGAAGCTGGTGAAACCATTACCCGAGGTAACTTTTCCATTAGCAGCACCACCATTAACACCGGCAACCGCCGGCTGCTCACCATTTGTCTGCTCCCCATTGGTATTGCAATTATTATTATTAACCATTTTGCTATTGTTGTTGTTATTATTGTGACTACTATGATTAGTCTGTGACTCATCTGTGGTGGTGGATTCTGGTGATTTGGGAGCTCCATGGCCACCCAAGGCCGGTGGACTCAAACGTTCTGTATGACTAGCTGTAGAGGCGACGGCTGCGGCGGCGGCGGCGGCATTATTACTATTGGTCGCAGCAGCAAAATGTGAAACCACCGTCGGTGTCACCGCTGACGGATGCTGTAGCAAATGCTGATGTGCCGGATGGGTTAAATGGCCAAAACTGGCATGCAAGGCATGATGTAAGGCTACCGGATGATGACCGGCATTTAATGAATTCAAATGATGTTGCAAATGATGATGCAACACCGTAGGTGCCACAGCCGTTGCCATGCTCGAGGGGCTGTGATGATGTGGCAGATGATGATGGCCGCTTTGATATTGTGAGGCCGAGGTCGGTGTACCGGCTGCTGTGGTGGGGGTGTGCATTGAATTGGGTGTGGAGGCTCCCCCTTGTGAGCGAGCTGGCGATGTGGACCTTAGACGTGGTGAATCGCGACCCTCTTGGCCACAGCCCAAGGGAGAGGGTTCAGGACTGGACACTACACTAATATCGACTTCGTGTTCCGAGGAAGACATGTTTTGTTGTTTATTTTTAACTTGTTTAAGGAAATTTGAGTTTTTTTTTAGGAAAAAAGAATTCTCTTTTACAGCACTTAATCTTGAATGTTTAAAAAATTTTCACAAATTTTCCATTTTTTTTTTTAAATTTTTTTTTAAATTAAATCACTTAATTTTTTGAAATATTCTTTTCTTTGCTACAATTGTTTTGCCTTTTAATCGATTGTTGTCATTATGTTTTTCTTTTGTTATTATTATTTTTTTTTTTTAAATATTTCCTTTCAAAGAAATTGTTTTCTTTTCATCCGTTTGTTGGACTTGGCGAAATGTACGTCCTTTCACGATCATCAACGTTTTACATTTAAATCGTTCATATCCTTTGTTGTGTGTCCGTAACCGTTAACAAACGTTTACTGTCTACTCGATAAACGAAAAAGCAAACGTTCAGCACACACTCATACACACACACGCACACTCTCTCACACGGCGTAGCACACTCACACTCTTAGCACACTTACACAAAGTACTAGGACGAGGGTATTTTTGCTGTGGATTTTGGTTTTATTTGACTTTGGCCATTCTATGGAGCATGTTATACTTAGGTGTGTTCGTTGGCGTGCTTGTGAATGTTGATTTTTGTTTTTTTTTTTTTTTCGATGATTTTCCCTATAAAAATAATTGTTGTTTTTCTTTAGCTATTTCGGCAATTTAACCCCTCTTTGGTTTAGGTTTTTTGCAATGCTGTTTAGTTTGTTTTTTCTTTTAATTCGAAACGGAATTTGCTTTTCGATCGTTTTGCGGCAAGTAGTGTAACTCAGAGCAGAGCTATGATGTGACGTGTTTGTCTGTTTGTGTTGAAAACACAACTGAATCTAAGGTGGTTGGTTAAAAATTCTTTTAGTCACAAAACAAAAAATGGTTTTCCACGCAATTCCAACAACCATTGCATAGAAGAGCCCTTGTGAGAGACACAATTGCCAAAAAGGTACACACAGTCACATAAAAACACACACACACACACACACACAGAGTCAGCTGAATGTATGCTCAGCCAAAGGACCTTAACACCACCAATTTCTGTTACCACCATAGCAGCCTCAACTCACTTCGCAGACATGGTAGTTGCTTCGCCCCCTTGTTTTGTCAATGGGCTGTGTGGTTGATTGGTTGGGTGAAATCTTTCGCTCATTGAGACTACCTTATGGAAAACCCTGCATTCAAACCTAACTCTATGCATTTTATGTGTGTCTCTCTTTCACACTATAGGGGTGTAATAAAATAAACAGAGCTCTGCAAAACATTGCCAATATTTTGCTCAATCAGAATTGAGAGAGAGAGAGAGAGAAAGTACAATTTCACTCATTTTCTGCAAATGTTTCAATTTTCACTATACACCACTAAAGCCACTGATTTCATTTCAAACATTTACTCAATGCGAGGCTTTTACCTTACCCTTCAAGATTTCATATACGCGTATATATATATTTTTTTTTTAACTTTTACTTATGTTTTCAGGTATGTGAGTCCTTAAATTGCCTTTGCAGAAAACAATTTTAAATCAATCATTTATTTAATGCCCACCCGCAAAGTACACATTTACATTCATGCACACACACTACTAAACGTTAGTATACAAAAGGTCAAGTGTGGTATACACAAATGTGTGCTATGTGTCAAGAGTGTTGTTTTAATTTTTTTGTTTATCGCGACGAATCCTTACGCACACTTAAGTTGCCAAAATAGTCGCTTAAATATAGCCCCAAATTATATATGTGGGTTTTGCACAGTGGAATGACTTAGGTTAGGTAGGGTTGAAAAGAGGTTGCAGATATTAATCCGCCCCATACCGCTATAGACATACGTACATCAAAGGCAGTATAAGGGCTTGTTGTGTACTCTAAATACCAATGAGTAAAAGTGTGCTAAGTTCGGCCGGGTCGAATCTTATATACCAAGTTGCCCAGTATCTCTCTCTCCAAAATCGGATAAGAATTGCGCCCTCTAGGAGCTCAAGAAGTAAAATCTGCCGATGGGTTTATATGGGAGCTATATCTAAATATGGCCCGGCCGACACGCTATGAGCACCAATCAGGTTGAAACTTTGAGCTCCGACTTGTGTGGTGTCCATCGTTATCAAGGGAAGCTCAGCTGAAAGCTGGCGGGTTGCGTCCACAGGTTGCGGATGGTAGAAAATTCCATTCTTATGTGATGTAGCTGGAAATGCGGCCGCGGGCAGTCAATGACACTGGCTCTTAATTAAAAAAATACTGAGTGCCATGTGATGACAAGGCGAGTTATAAGCGCCTTCAAATCACTAATGGCCAACATCAGCGTCTGTTCCCAGGTTAGGGGCGGCTGGAGGCCAAGGACCAAGGACCAAGCGTCTCGCCACAGCGAAGATTACATATGCACCTCCCCCTGGAAAACTATGAAAACCACCATGAGAAACATAGGAATAGTAAAAAGTAAAAAGGCGTTAAGTTCGGCCGGGCCGATTTTAAGGCGAGAGATCGGTCTATATGGCAGCTATATCCAAATATGAACCGATCTAAGCCAACTTGAAAAGGGATGTCGAAGGGCCTTACACAACTCACTGTCCCAAATTTCGGCGAAATCGGACAATAAATGCGCCTTTTATGGGTCCAAAAACTTAAATCGGGAGATCGGTCTATATGGCAGGTATATCCAAATCGGGACCCATCTGGGCCAAATTGCAAAAACTTTTGAAAGAGCGTAACGCAACTCACTGTCCGAAATTTGGGCGAAATCGGACAATAAATGCGCCTTTTATGGGCCCAAAACCTGAAATCGAGATATCGTTCTATATGGCAGCTATATCCAAATCTGAACCGATTTGAACCAATTTGAAGAAGAATGACTATGGGCCTCACTGTCCCAAATTTTGGCAAAATCGGTCGATAAATGCGCCTTTTATAAGCCGAAAACCTTAAATCGGGAGATCGGTCTATATGGCAGCTATATCCAAATCTGGACCGATCTGCGCCAACTTGAAGAAGAATGTCGACTGGCCTAACACAACTCTCTGTACCAAATTTCAGCAAAATCGGTTTAAAAAATTTGGCTTTTATGGGCCTAAGACCCTAAATAGGCGGATCGGTCTATATGGCAGCTATATCCAAATCTGATCCGATCTGAGTCAAATTGAAAAAGAATGTCAAAGGCCTTAACACAACTCACTGTCCCAAATTTTGACGGAATAGGTCGACAAATGCGCCTTTTCTCGGCCCAAAACCTTAAATCGAGAAATCGGTCTATATGGCAGCTATATCCAAATCTGAACCGATCTGAACCAAATTAAAGAAGAATGTCTAAGGGCCCAATACAACTCACTGTCCCAAATTTTGACGGAATCGGTCGACAAATGCGCCGTTTCTCGGCCCAAAACCTTAAATCGAGAAATCGGGCCAAATTGAAGAAGAATGTCGACTGGCCCAACACAACTCTCTGTACCAAATTTCAGCAAAATCGGATAATAAATGTGGCTTTTGTGGATCTAAGACCCTAAATCGGCTAGATCGTCTTTTAGATTTCTTGGAAATTGTGTCCCAACCTAAGCCATCTCCGTTCGTCCGTCTGCCTGTAGAAAGCACTCCAACTTTAAAAGAAGTAAGGTTAGGCGCGTGAAATTTTGCACAAAAACTTCCTATAAGTAAAGGATGGTAGAGAAAATAAATAGGCCATATCTGCCCATGTTTTGATATAGTTCCCCCAAAAACCGATCTACCGATTATATATCTTGAGCCTCTAGAGAGACCAATTCTTAGCCGATTTGGGTGAAATCTGGCCAGAATATGCCCAGAATCGATTCCTAATCTGCTATAGCTCCAATAGCGTAGCAATTCTATTCATTATCTTTGTTTACCTTGAAAAAGAAACAGTGCAAAGAACTTTACAAATTTGTTTCATGGTGAAGGGTACGTAAGATTCGGCGCCGCAGAACTTAACACGCTTTTTATACCCTCCTCGATAGGATGGGGGTATACTAATTTCGTCATTCTGTTTGTAACTCCTCGAAATATTCGACTAAGACCCTATAAAGTGTATATCTTCTTGATCGTCATGACATTTTAAGTCGATCTAGTCATGTCTGTCCGTCTGTCCGGCCGTCTCTCTGTTAAAGGCACGCTAACTTTCGAAGGAATAAAGCTAACCTCTTTAAATTTTGCACAAATACTTCCTATTAGTGTAGGCCGGTCGGGATTGTAAATGGGCCATATCGGTCAATGTTTCGATATAGCTGCCATATAAACGGATCTTGGGTCTTGACTTCTTGAGCCTCTAGAGGGCCAATTGTCGTCCGATTTGACTGAAATTTTGAATGTTGTGTTTCGTTATGACTTCTAACAACTGTGCTATGTATGGAATAATTAGGTCCATAACCTGATATAGCTGTCATATAAACAGATCTTGAGTCTTGACTTGTTGTACTTCTAGAGGGCGCGATTCTTATGCGATTTCGCTGAAACAAGTGTGTCAAGCAATTCTTATCGAATATGGTTGAAATTTTACATATGTCGTTATGGTATGACTTCCAACACCTGTTCCAAGTATGATTTTAATCGGTATATAACCTGATATAGCTGCCATATAAACCGATCTACCAGTTTAACATTTTGAGCCTAAAATGTTTTTACGCCAATCAAAATTTCATTAGTATACCTCTTTTCCAACTCGAGCTAGAATGATTCTATTTTTGGGTATTTTTCTACCCATTCGTCGTTAATGGCTCACCCATAACATTGTCAAAAGAATGCTCCGCTGTGTCCTGTGATACTCTTTCCCTTATTCGTATTGCATGGGACCCAGCACTTTATTCACTCATTTAGTCTGTGAGGATCCAGTCCATGTGATATTGATCTAAAAACCCCTTAGATGTCAGTACATACCACTAATGTGTACAACACATGCAAAAACTCATGGTAGGCAATCTCCATCAATTTCCCTTAGGCATAAGAGCGCTAATTGTATCTGAACAAATCGCTAAACGCTTTTCGTTAAACCTACAGTGTAGGCCTTTATTGCCGAATAACTTGCCTTGCCGGGCTTCGGTATGAACACCAATATCGATATCGAACACCTATCGATAAAAGCAGCATTCGATATTTCTTATGATATTTATCGATAGTATCGATGCCGTCGTTAATTTCCCATCAGCTATATTTCAAACGAAAATGAATATGCGCAAGCCCTAGGCAAACTATCGATAATAGCACCATTCGATATTTCCGATATTTCTTATAATAAATATCGATAGTATCGATACTGTCGTTAATTTCCCATCACATATATTTCAAACGAAAATGAGAAGTAATATTTAGAAGATCGATTTATATCGAACCAATATCAAAGTACAGACCGAATAAAACACAACTTAATAAAGACAGTTGGAAGTCATGAGAGAAATCATTGAAAAAAATTTTAGCCTAACCGTATGAAGACTGCGCCCGCTTTAGGTGTAATGTATCATAAAGGATACATTCAGTGTCGGATCGCTTATTTTTGTTCAATTTTGAAAATGTTTAAATTTGCCAAAAGTATCGATAGGAAAAATATCTATCGATATTCAGACAAAAATAAAATATCGATAGTGCCATCGATATTTTGCCAGCTCTACCAGACATGAGGACTGAATTAGGTGCCAGGTATGCTAATCCGCCTCCTTCTGTAGTAATACTGGAAATATTTCATCAGTCCTTGTGACTTAAAAGGATAGAAGCTTTCCAAGGCTTCATTTACCATAAAGTCCGTAATAAAGACTCTTCGATCCACTTCGTTGTTCCTAAATTCTTGTGTATTCGTTTGTCCCTTTGTTTCCAATAGAAAATGCGTCTTTATTAACATATCTTCCATTGTATCTCCTCTTAAACCAATGTTCGCTACCAACGTTTTAGTGTGGGCCTGGGTCTTTCATCTTGGGGGCATCATTAAACGCATTGACCCGTCCAGAGAAAGGATTTCAGGTGTTATGTTTCGCCGCTCTGATCATTCTATTTACGCAATTGAATGTGCGTAAAACATACCTTTCCCCCATCTGTTGAAAGTTGCGGTCTCCAGACACTAAAGTAGTCAAATCAGAAATTGGTTTTTTTGGAAGACTAGCACCGCTTTATGGAAACTCAAATAAGCTACGGAATCCAAAGCTAACGTAAAACGTACTCGTATACAAAATTATTCGACTTGAAGAAGTTTAAATATTTACATCGAAATACAGAATGCCTTTAGCTATAAAAGCAAATTCTAACAATCTTTCGTTTAGGTTTTATTGACACTACATTATAGCTAGTTAATCACCAGACAAGATAACTTCATTCCAATTCAACTTAAATCCAATTCTCTCTCTCTCTCTCTATCACTCTCGTACACACACATACACTCACACACACACACATTGTAAGACATCTAATCATAAAGGAAATCGTGCACATAATCAAAAGTTGTTAAACTAAATGACACTTGCGACAGGTGTTTACCATCACCTATCATTGTCCGTCTATCACAGAGAGTTTGTTGTCCTCTTCCGTTAGCCATAGAGAACTGACACCTTCCTCTCTCTCTCTCTCTCGGGCTAACCAAAGTACAATTGGGCTTAAGGTGTGAGTAGTCAATTTTCGAATAATGCCACTAACACCAATACATACAGCAGCAACTCAACACTCATCTATTGCAGGCAATTCATTAAAGTAAATATCCTTAAAACGGATGTTTTGTATGCAAGTATGTGTGTGTGTAAATGAGTCTTTGCTATTTCCTTTCGCCCATTATAGAATGTGTGTTTGTGTGCGTGTGTGTGTGTGAATACGCCTGTGTTACACGTTTTAAGGTAAAGTGTCTATTGAATGGGAGTTTGATAAGAGGTTCATTAGTTAATTTATTGCTTGTTCCTGCTATTGTTACTTTGATACTCCCATTAGTTTTTGTTATTCTTTGCTTCGTGGTGGTGATGATGATGATGAGGAAGATGATGATGATGACAATGATGATGGTGATGACGAAGTCGTTGTTGTGGTTTTCGCTTGAAAATGAATTTCTTTAAAGATATATAAAACAATTTATATATACGAATCTCGATTTATAGACAGCTTTTGGTGATAAAATGTGGCAAGTGAACTACCCTAGATATGCTGGCAAATTAAGTTTAAGGCATTAGCCAATTTTCTGGTTTCTATTTCTACTCAGTTTTCTTCTGCATAAATAAAAACATAGTGGTTTATTCTTACTTCAATTGGCTATGACAGAACGTTTGCTCCTCTAGCCGAACTCAGAATAGATTTCCAGCCACCACTATCTTCTGGGCTCCTTCTCGCATTTCTAACTCCAAGTTTCGAGATCCCTTTCTTCAATTGATCTTTCCATTGGAGATTCGGTTCATAATCTTTGCGTTTACCAAAATATTTACCTTCAAAGGACTTCTTTGCTGTAGCTTCTTCATTCATACTGCCAACATAACCTACTACGCACAGTGGGAAATAAAAAAAAAAGTAAAAGCGTGCTAAATTCGGCCGGGCCGAATCTTATATACCCTCCACCATTGATCGCATTTGTAGAATTCTTTCCCGGTATTTCTTTTTAGACAAACAAAGGATAAAAGAAAAGAATTGCTATGCTAATTGAATTGAGTGTTGGAGACCACAGTAGAAGAATTGGGCCTTTTAGAGGCTTAAAAAGTAAAATAGGGAGATCGGTTTATATAGGAGCTGCATCAGGCGGGACACCGATTCAGACCATATTTGACACGTATATAGAAGGTCATGGGAGAAGCCGTTGTACAATTTCAGCCAAATCGGATGAAAATTACGCCCTCTGAGGCTCAAGAAGTCAAAATCCCAGATCGGTTTATATGGCAGCTACATCAGGTTATGAACCGATTTGGACCATATTTGGCACAGTTGTTGGAAGTCATAAGAAAACACCTCATGCGAAATCGGATAGGAATTGCGCCCTCTAATGGGTCAAGAAGTCAAGACCCCAGATCGATTTATATGACAGCTATGTCAGGTTAAGGACCGATTTGTACCATATTTGGCACAGCTGTTGGACGTCATAATAAAACACCTCATGGAAAATTTCAGCTAAATCGGATAGGAATTGCGCCCTCTAATGAGTCAAGAAATCAAAACCCCAGATCGGTTTATATGACAGCTATGTCAGGTTATGGACCGATTTGAACCATAATTGACACAGTTGTTAGAAACTATAACAAAACATCTCATGCAAAATTTCAGCCTTAACGGATAGGAATTGCGCCCTCTTGAGGCTCAAGAAGTCAAGATCCCAGATCGGTTTATAAGGCAGCTATATCAAAACATGAACCGATGAGGCCCTTTTACAGTCCCAAGCGACCTACACTTATAAGAAGTATTCGAGCAAAATTTCAAGCGGATAGCTTTACTCCTTCGAAACAGACAAACGATCGGACGAATATTTTGAGGAGTTACAAACAGAATGGCGAAATTAGTATACCACCATCCTATGGTGGAGGGTATAACAAATAGAGATATGTTAGTAATTTGTTTTGAATTTTTGCTGTTGTTGTTGTTGTTGTTATTCAAGCAGTGTATTATACACTCAGGCAGAAGCCTTTGCCGATGAAGAACTCCATCGGGTCAATCCGGTATGTACAACCGGCTGCCATGGGATTGTAGATTTTGTAGATAAAGGTGTCCTTAAAAAATCGAAAAAATAAAACTTTGTCCGAATTCTTTTACGAAAATCCCAAAAGGGGGTTCGGGGGGCCCGTAGGGATACCCCCTACGGGCAAAGATGGTTTCAAAATCGGGATTTTTAGTAAATTTGCTAGAGGAGTTTTTCCAATTTGTATACCCTCCATCATAGGATGGGGGTACACTAATTTCGTCATTCTATTTGTAGCACCTCGGAATATACGTCTAAGACCCCATATTCTTGATCGTCATGTTATTTTAAGTCGATCTAGCCATTACCGTCCGTCCGTCTGTCTGTCGAAAGCATGCAAACTTTGGAAGCAGTAAAGCTAGCCGCTAGAAATTTTGCACAAATACTTTTTATTAGTGTAGGTCGGTTGGGATTTTAAAGAGGCCAAATCGGTCCATGTTTTGATAAAGCTGCCATATAAACCGATCTTGGGTCTTGACTTCTTGAGCCAATAGAGCGCGCAATTCCCATCCGATTTGACTGAAATTTTGCACGTGCTGTTTTGGTATCACTTCCAACAAATTTGTTTAGTATGATTCAAATCGGTTCATAATTTGGTATAGCTGTCATATAAATCGATCTTGGGTCTTGACTTCTTGAGCCCCTAGAGGGCGTAATTCTCGTCCGATTTGACTGAAATTTTGCACGAGGTGTTTTGGTATCACTTCCTACAACTTTGTTTAGTATGATTCCAATTGGGCCATGTTTTGATACAGCTGCCATATAAACCGATCTTGGGTCTTGACTTCTTGAGCCGATAGAGCGCGCAATTCATATCCGATTTCTCTGAAATTTCACATAAGGTGTTTTGTTATGACTTTCAATAACTGTGCTAAGTATGGCGCAAATCGGTACATAACCTGATATAGCTGCCATATAAACCGATCTGGCCCGAAACGGACTATAACTTGATATGGCTCCAATAGCATAACAACAGCTATATCCAAATCTGGACCGATTTGGGTCAAGTTGCATAAACATGTCGAAGAGCCTAACACTAAGCACTGTCCCAAATTTCGGCGAAATCGGACAATAAATGCCTCTTTTATGGGCCCTAAACCTTAAATCCAGAGATCGGTCTATATGGCAGCTATATTCAAATCTGGACTGATCTGGGCAAAATTGAAGAAGGACGTCGAAGAGCCTAACAAAACTCACTGTCTCAAATTTCAGCGACATCGGACAATTAATGCGTCTTTTATGGCCCCAAAACCTTAAACCTAGATATCGGTCTATATGGCAGCTATATCCAAATCTGGACCGATCTGTGCGATATTGCCGAAGTATGTCAAGGGGCTTAACTTAACTCACTGTTCCAAATTTCGGGGATATCGGGCAATAAATGAGCATTTTATGGGCCCAAAACCATAAATCAAGAAATCGGTCTATATGGCAGCTATATCCAAATTTGAACCGATCTGGACCAAATTGAAGAAATATGTCAAAGGGCCTAACACATCTCACTGTCCCAAATTTCAGCAAAATCGGATAATGAATGTGGCTATTATGGGCCTTACACCATAAATCGGAGGATCGATCTATATGGCAGCTATATCCAAATCTAGACCGATCTGGACCAAATTGAAGAAACATTTCAAAGGGCCTAAGACAATTCCCTGTCCCCAATTTCAGCGAAATCGGACCATAAATGTGGCTTTTATGGGCCTTAGACCCTAAATCGGCGGATCGGTCTATATGGGGGCTATATCAAGATATAGTCCGATATAGCCCATCTTCGAACTTAACCTGCTTATGGACAAAAAAGGAATCTGTGCAAAATTTCAGCTCAATATCTCTATTTTTAAAGACTGTAGCGTGATTTCAACAGACAGACGGACAGACGGACGGACATGGCTAGATCGTCTTAGATTTTTACGCTGATCAAGAATATATATACTTTATAGGGTCGGAAATGGATATTTCGATGTGTTGCAAACGGAATGACAAAATGAATATAGCCCCATCCTTCGGTGGTGGGTATAAAAATTGCATATTTTGAAGTAAATACATACAGTACCCGTATAAGTTGATATCTCTCAATCAAATTTCACTTAAAAAGCATCTGCAATATGTCTTCTTTACCAACAAACAATTAAAAACCTGTTAAGTTCGGCCGTGTCGAACTTTAGATACCCACCACCATTGATATAATAATCATCCTATTTTATTATAAGCCCACTACCATATCCAAAGTTATATCCAACTATGGGCTGGTCTGAATCATATTTTATTGAGGTCCCGAGAACTCCCATACAAGTCACAGTTTCAGTGAAATCTGGCAATAAATGAGCTTTTATGGGATTAAGACCCTAAATTGGAAGATCGGTCGATATGGCAGCTATATATAGCTATAACCTCCGATCAGAACCATATTTGGGTCAGATGTTGGATGTGTATGACGCTGAACGATAAGTTTCGAATCCTGGCCAGAACATCAGAAAAAAAATCAGAGCTCGTCATCCCCTCGCAATGCTGACGACATTTGTGAGGTACTGTACCATTTGGTATGGTAGCCATGGAAAAACTTCTCCCCGAAGAGGTTAAGCACTGCGGCATGACACACAGTAGGATAGAATCGAAATAAAAATAGTAAAAAATCTACCGTTTGAGAAGGATAGACATATCACTCTATCAGTGGTTTACCACTGCACTGTTATATCATCAGGCAGTTGGGTCAGTCGCGTGGAGTATGCCGTTTTCAATGCCCAGTTTCCGTGCTGTGTTAGATCGTACGTTTCTCGCCGCCCATAAACGAGTGTCAACATTTGCTGCAACAAGTTAATGATCTGAATCTATGTTCCCTCCTCGGATCCATTGTACATCTAACACGCCCTCCATCTAGTTCAGCGTGGTCAATTTGGTTGCTTACTTTTTGATATGGCGACAACCATGTGGCTTTGTGAATTTTTTTATGTTAAAATCTGTTTCTGAAAACTACCATGTGCCTAAGGCTAATCATTAGCCTCAATCCATTATCGAAGGTAATTCTTGGAGACACCATTTTTTGACTGTTGAACCAAATATATTTTCCTTCACTACCTTTGCATTCAAATCTCCTGCAACGATATTAAAACCACGGGCGGGGCAGCAGTCGTATTCTCTCTCTAGCCGCTCGTAGAAAAAAGTTGATGTTGAAAAAACTGGACTTCTTGCGGAGTGTGGCTAGCCTTTCATCTACCTGAGTGAACTGGTAAAAACTGCGTTCATAAGGCCCAGTAGTCTTGTTGGCTTTATATTTCAATGTCTCACCCAGTACTTTCGAAAACATATGAATGCGATGTGAAGGGGACTTAATCCTGTTTAGCTTCTTCGAACAATGGGAAAAGCTATCACCTGGTCAAGCTGGTAACCAATCGGCTCCTACTACCTTCCCATTCTGACTATAGCCTAATCACGGATCGGTTCGGTAATATCCAAGTCGCTGGCATTATCACATACTGGCAGCTGGGAAAAATCCTATTTCTGTACCCAAGCACACTATCTGTATATCTCACCAGGTTTCCTTCCTTGTCTCTGCAGGAGGATGTGCTGCACCACGCCCATCAGCTTGGTGGATTCGCTCACACTCACGTCATTCCATTTCTCTCTTTCTCCTAATACTACCTCTTCGAGGGTTCCCGCCTGGGTTCGAATCCTGACGAGACCATCAGAAAAAATTTCAAAAAGGTTCATCTCCTTATGCTGGCGACATGTATGGGCTACTATGCCAAATAAAAACTTCTTCCCAAAGACGTATTGCACTGCTGCACGCCTTTTGGATAAAAAGGAGCCCTCGTATCATAAGCGTAAAACTTAAATGGGACAGCACTCATGATTTATGAGAAGTTTGGCCATGTTCCTTCATGGAATGTTCATTGGCAAATCTCCATATGGGCACTGGATTGCCAATGCGCTGCTATATCGTAGGGATCGGATACCTGAAACGACACTTGAGATCGAATGCGAGGCACTGCCTGACCATAATACGATCCTGCAGTCGGAGATTCGGGCGATCACGGAATACGTGAGGTGGTGTAGTGTTAACTAGAGGACGTCGAGTATGAATATCTTTACGGACAGTAAACAGACCGTAAGGGCAATAACGACCAGGACGGTAAGATTAGAAACAGTATTGAAATTTAAGAAGGAGATTAACGCCTTCTCTGAGAATGGCACGATCCGCTTTGTTTGGGTGCCGGGCCTTAGCGGATTAACTGGGAATGAGAAAGCTGACGATTTAGTAGTGAGGGCCCAAGAACTGCCGTCAATAAACTTGGTCAACCCGAAGCCTTTCGGGTCGACATAGTCCAAGTTAAGGGCGTGGACAACGAATGCGCATGTGACCCGTTGGAACAACGAAGCGGTCGGTTGGACGGCGAAAATCCTATGGTACGGCGTGTTTTATACTACCCTTTGACATTCTTGCCGAGTATGGTCCCTATCTGGGTGTTTTGCTGGACAGAAAATTGAACTCCAAATTCAACATTTTGGAAAAGGCAAGAGAGGCAACTTTTGCCTATAAACCTGCAAGAGAGCCATTGGTAAAAGTTAGGAGTTTTGACCTCGTTTCATTCATTGGGTCAGTTGACCTTGGATGCTATATGGTTGTTATTGTTGTTGTAGCAGTTAATTGTGTTCTATCTTTCGTCTGCTTGATTCATGATTGAGTGTCAAGATCCAGGAACTCTGCGACTAAGATGGGGTGCATCCACATGGATCTGGGTCTGAGTCGAGTGTGTCTGGCCGGGCAGTTAAACAGGTGACGTGTATCGTGCGGTCCCTGGTTACAATCGGGACATACATCTTGCACGTCGGCATCAATCCTTGCTCTGTAGGAGTTGAGGCGGCTGCATCTGCCGGAACGTAATTGAGCCAGAACTACTCTGGTTTGCCGGGGGAGGTCGATTTCTTCAGGTGCAATGGGAGGCGGTCGTTCTCCAAGGACTACATTCACCCGGTAGCCATTTACCGCATCTGCTACCGTGTCTGCATGAATGTTGTTTAGACCTGCTTGATATGCCGCTTGCTATATAATGGTGTGGTCTGGTGGACGGCTCTTCAAAAGTCCACCTACTGCTCAATATTTAACCAGATGTAAAGGATGGCTTGTTTGTGTATAACAGCCGCACTGAGGACGACACCATCTGATGTACTGAATTTAATGCTACATCTTGTGCCTCTGGACATTGTGGCTACCCAAATTGCAGCTACCACTTGATACAATATCCGATGTAGGTTACCGTATCGCCTATGACGCTGAACGCCTGGATTCGAATCCTGGCGAGACCATGAGAAAAAATTTTCAGCGGTGGTTTTTCACTCCTAATGCTGGCAACATTTGTGAGGAGATGTCGCACAGCGGCACCCAGTTCGGACTCCGCTATAAAAAAGAGGCCCCTTATCATTGAGCTTAAACTTGAATCGGACTGCACTCATTGATATGTGAGAACTTTGCCCCTGTTCCTTAGTGGAATGTTCATGGGCGAAATTTGCATTTTATGTTCTAGGCAGTGTGGATTACACCCTACCTGAGCCGCTTTTTGATAAAAAGTACTGTACCACTATTTCTGATAGATCCGATTGGAACTACGATATCTCTGGTAACAGAAGTTACAAAGACTTCTATACGGATGGTTCCAAACTATACGACCATGTGGGCTTTGGAGTGAACTCTAAAGTTCTAGAACTGGTCATTTCGAAAAGGTTACCCGACCTCTGCAGTGTGTTTCAAGCGGAGATCCTGGCAATTAAGTTACTGATGGTATGGCTTAGATATAATGTCACAACGACGAGTGGAATAAATATCTTCCCAGCTATACAGGCAGCCATTAAATCCCTGGAGAAAGTATTTCTTAACATAAAAACTGCCCTCAACTGTCGCAGTTCTCTCAACGAGATGGCTGAACAGTTCAAAGTTCTCCTCTTCTGGGTACCGGGTCACATAGATATCCCAGGGAATTGTGAAGCGGACGAGCTTGCTAGACTAGGAACAATCTTACACATTCCAGGCATACTGGAATCTGTGGGTATGCCTCTAGCGACATCTAAGCTAAGTTTTGGGGACCAGGCGCGAAGGACAACGAATGATAGATGGTCACAAAGAGGATTCCAAAACTATGTGGCCTAATCAAGACTTGAAGAGGTCTATCGCTTTGCTGTCATTGACTAGAACAGACGTCTCAATCATTGTGTCCATAATGACAGGTCACTGTCTAATCGGAAAACATGCTGACAGACTAAAGGTGGCCAGTAACGACTTTTGCAGAAGCTGTGAGGAACTCGAAGAAAAAAAGGCCATAAAACACCTTCTGTGTGTGTGTACCGCACTAGCAGTCAGAAGAAGTTCCACTTTAGGTTCTCATTTCTATGAGAACCTGTCTGATTTAGCGGATGTGATTTCGCCAGCAACGACTTTGGCAGAAGCTGTGATGACATCGAAGAAGAAGAGACCATAAAACACCTGCTGTGTATGTATCCCGCACTGGCAGTCAGAAGGACTTCCACTTTAGGTTCTCATTTCTTTGGGAACCTGTCTGGTTTAGCGGATGTGAACGTTCGCAAGTTATTGGGCTTTTTAAAGCGATCTGGGTGGTTCAATAGTAGGAACTAGAAGGCATCTTCCTTCTTCTGTTCCTGTGGTATCACAATGGACGAAAACGTCTGAGTCTGACGGCAGGCTGCCACCTAAACCTAACCTAACCTAATATCAGCCCATATAAGGATATAGCTGCCATATAGATCGATCTTCCGATTTCAGTTCTTGGCCCCATAAAACGCTCATTTATTTTACAATTTTCCTGAAACTTGACTCTTAGCCGAATTCCAGTTGAGACAACATGAATAAAATTTCGCCTCGACATGTTTAGTAGAAGTCAGGTTATAATTGACCACCATTTAGTACATCAGAAACATTTAATGTTAGAAAAACTACCTTCACCACTGAATGGGTACAAAACTTGTTTTCCTTTTCTCGGAAAATTTACAATACTTTGCAGATTTCTGCTATATAAGGCCGTGAAATCAAATTTGATTTAAAGCACGTGCTGTATATATTCAGACTGTAATACAAAATGCTCTGCCCCACTTCTACTCAAATCCTTTCAAAAAGAGGAACAACTGAAAAGTGAAACAAACTCATAGAGAACATCAAAGAAACTCACTCAACTCACCCTATGGCCTATGTTAAGGGATGAAGGCAGTCGGCCATTTTTACAATAAACCACTTAAGAACAGAGCAACAACAATTGAAAAACCTGAGGAAGTGATGCCAAGGCAATGAGAATTCTTATGCTCATAATTTGACTGGCTTTGCAGATATGGACAATTGCGCACTAGAATCAAAAGTGAAACAACTGAAGGAGGGTGAGCAAGCTATCATCGTTTAGTGTACTTGTGGCGGCTATACCTTGAAGAGGGGTGGAGTGACTACATAATGCATGGCAGCTAACGATGATGGTGATGGTGAGGCTGATATCCTCTCTAGTGTGAGATAATCAAATATTTAAATGCTTTCGCTTTTAATTGAGCTGTGGCAAACAGTGGTTGTTGTTGTTCTTGTTGTGCTACTACCACCACCACCCCTCTTTGTCTAAAGCCCAGTTGTCATCGCAGCAGAGGATGTAGGAGCGAAGGAGAGAGAGCATTTAACACAAAACAGTTTTGCAAGCAATTTAGAGAAAACAAAAAAACCATTTAAAAAGAAACTGTTTTGGTCGGAATTCAGAAGCAAGCAAAAAAAAATCAAATTTTTTGAAGATAAGGCCGGAGAGCCAACATGTAGCATATCTCATACCAAGAGAATGTACCATGGGCGGCTGTTTGTCTGGAGTTGTTTGCCGTAGGCGGAGCTTCCGTTGCAGAACAATTGGCCAATCATTGGTAGAGAGAGAGATGGAGAAAATGGGAGAGAGAGCAAAGGTGTTGAAAATTCTCTGATACTCTGATTTTTCCACGATGATGGCTTACTTTCGCAATATGCCAAAGCGAGTTGTAAATCTGATATCCATTCGGCCGCCGGTAAATTTGATAGTTTTTTTTTTTTTTGTTTAACAATATGTTGTTAAATTGATTTATTTTAAAATTACTCTTCCTAAGGAAACGTTTCTTCGGAGAATTTTATTTACCTAGACAGATGGATACAAACCCTAAACAGCTTAAATCACAAATGTGATGATATTTTCTATGTTTTTTTCTATCATGGTATATATCTCAATTTAGGGTTGCCAGAATCACAAGTTAAAAGTATTCGAGTTCAGGAGCTAAAGGAAGCTCCTGAAATAGCCCAAAAGAATCTTCTTGTAGATAACAAGTAAAAGCGTGCTAAGTTTGGCCGGGCCGAATCTTGGGAACCCACCACCGCGGATTCTGCTAAAAAATAAATTTAGTTTTAGGGGATAATTTTATTCTACATACCAAATTTCTGTCAAACTATCAAAAATTAAAGCTTCTAGGAACCGAACAAGGATAATCGAGAGAGATCGGTTTATATGGGAGCTATATCAGGTTATAGTCCGATTTGGAACTTATGTTGGAGGTCGTAACAAAACATCGCATGTAAAATATCAGCCTAATCGGACGAAAATTTCGGCTTGTAAAGACTCAAGAAGACAGATCGGTTTATATGGAAGCTATATCAGGTTATAGACCGATTTGGGCCGTACAGAATACTACATGCAAAATTTGAGCCAAATCAGAAAAAAATTTATGCTTGAAAGGGCTCAAGAAGTAAAATCGGGAGATGGGTTTATATGGGAGCTACATTAGGTTCCTGCGGCTACAGGGCTCCAGAAGTTAAATCGGCCGGTTGGTTTATATGGGAGCTATATCAGGTTATTAGCCGATTCGAACCGTATTTTGCACAGTTGTTGGAAGTCATAACAAAATACCATTTGCAAGGTTTAAGTCAATTTGGACAAAAATTGCGGCTTCCAGGGGCTCAAGAAGTCAAATCGGGAGATCGGTTTATATGGGAGCTATATCAGGTTCTTGACCGATTTGGATCGTACTAAGCACAGTTGTTGGAAGTCATAACGGAACATCACATGCAAAATATCAGCCAAATCGGATGCAAATTGCGGCTTCCAGGGGCTCAAGAAGTCAAATCGGGAGATCGGCTTATATAGGAGCTATATCAGGTTCTTGACCGATTTGGATCGTACTAAGCACAGTTATTGGAAGTCATAACGGAACACCACATGCAAAATTTCAGCCAAATCGAACAAAAATTGCGGCTTCTAAGGGCTCAAGTAGTCATATCGGGAGATCGGTTTACATGGAAGCTATATTAGGTTTTTGACCGATTTGGATCGCACAGTTGTTTAAAGTCATAACGGAACATCACATGCAAAATTTCAGCCAAATCGAAACAAAATTGCGGCTTGTAAGGGCTCAAGAAGTCATATCGGGAGGTCGGTTTATATGGGAGCTATATCAGATTATAGACCGTTTTGGACCATACTGAACACAGTTATTGGAAATCAAAACAAAACACTATCTGCAAGTTGTGAATCAAATCGGACAAAAATGTTGGCTTGTAAGGGCTCAAGAAGTCAAATCGGGAGATTGGTTTATATGGGAGCTATATCAAGTTCTTGACCGATTTGGATCGTACTAATCACAGTTGTTGAAAGTCATAACGGAACATCACATGCAAAATTTCAGCCAAATCGGACAAAAACTGCGACATGTAAGGGCTCAAGAAGTCAAATCGGGAGATCGGCTTATATGGGAGCTATATCAGGTCCTTGGCAAATTTGTATCGTATTTGACACGGTTGTTGGAAGTCAAAACAAAACACTATCTGCACGATTTAAGTCAAATCGGACAAACATTGCGACTTGTAAGGGATCAAGAAGTAAAATCGGGAGATCGGTTTATATGGGAACTATATCCAAATTTGAACCGATATGGCCCATTTGCAAACCCCAACGACCTACATCGATATAAAGTAAAAAATGCAAATTTTGCCCTTGTACACTCCACGAAGGAACAGGGGCAAACTTCTCACATATCAATCAGTGCAGTCCGTTTCAAGTTTAAGCTCAATGATAGGGGCCTCTTTTTTATAGTCGAGTCCGAACGGCGTGCCGCAGTGCGACACCTCTTTGGAGAGATGTTTTACATGGCATAGTACCTCACAAATGAAAACCACCGGAAAACCACCAAATTTTTGCTGATGGTGTCGCCAGGATTCGAACCCAGGCGTTCAGCATCATAGGTGGACATGCTAACCTCTGCGCTACAGTGGCCTATAAAGTATCTGTGTAAAATTTCAAGCGGCTAGCTATACGCGTTCAACCGCGATCGTGATTTCGAAAGACGGACGGACGGACATGACTAGTTCGACTCAAATTGTCGAGACGATCAAGAATATATATACTTTATGGGGTCCTAGATCAATATTTCGAGGTGTTACAAACGGATTGACTAGATTAGTATACCTATATAATTTTACTTACCTCGAAATGTTCACAGATTGTAAAGTTTGATCTTGAAGTAAATTATAGGCTATATAATTTCTTGACATCGGAAGGGGGGCGGTCCCTCCCCCTTACCCCAAAAGTACTACCCAAAAACCAAAGTGTACCAATCAGCACAATATGGGACTCAAATGAAAGTCATTCAGGAGTAGAGTACGAACTTCATATTAAAAATTGGGTCCAAGTAACTGGGGGGCCGCCCCAACCCCAAAACACCACAAAATAGATTTATTGGACGAGTATGACAATACGAGACTCAAATGAAAGGTATTCGGGAGTAAATTACGAATATAGTCAGGAAGAAGGAATAGGCTTTATAATTTGTTGACATCGGAAGGGGGTGGACTCTCCCCCGTTACCCCAAAAACACCACCCAAGATCAAAAGTGAACCGATAAGAACAATATGGATATCAAATGGAAGGTATTGAAGAGCAGAATACGAATATGGTGTTAAAAAATGGGTCCTAGTAACCAGGCCCTAACCTCTAAACGTCTAAAAGCAGACAAATTGAACGTCCATATCAATATGGGACTCAAATGAAAGGTATTCGGGAGTGAATTATGTGGCATCCAAATCTGATCGAAGTGTTGGGCGTCTCTCCGATCGTCTGTCTGTTGAAAGCGGTCCAGATTTGGATATAGCTGCCATATAAACCGATATCTCGGTTTAAAGTCTTGGCCCCTTAAAGGCGCATTTATAATCCGATTTCACTGAAATTTGACACAGTGACTTATGTTAGGTTTTTCGACATCGGTGTCGTATATGGTTCAGTTCGGTTTATTTTGCTGTGGAGTGATTTCAACCCTTAGGTGGACGGACATCGTCTATGAATATAACCACCATGTAGTATATATGATTTTTAGGGTTGAAAATTTAGCCTATAGTTCAAAGATGACCTGTATCTTGATAAGGCGCCTTTTATACCGATCTCCTGATAAGAATTCATGAATGCATAAAATCTTTGTTGTTGTTGTTGTAGCCACATTTTCATGTGGAGGTGACGATCCTCGTCAAGCTCCTGTAGGTGAGAAAACTCGTTACGGTCCACTTACGTTACGGAGTGTTCCACTATCCGAAACCAGCGGATGAGCCCGATAGCTCGCAGCTAAGCTTCTCGTAAGAGCAAAGAACACCACACAGATCGGACCTCAAAGTTCCAGCCTGTTTGGTGCTCGCAGCTATATCGTGCCGGGGATAGCATATTTTGCTCCGATTGAGAATATATGTAAATGCGCATTTACTGTCCATATTCGCCATTACAGTCAGTTGCATGGACCCGTCAACATCTGAATATAGACCAGATCCGACCAGATTCGCATTTTGGTACCATATAGCCTTATTTTCCGATTGAAGGCATTGAACGCACAAAAGCCGCATTCTTAACCCATAATTTACGAAATTTGGAAGTGAACTCTTGACACTCGTACTAGAGAACAGCAGCAGTCACCTTAAAAATAAGTGCACATGGTAGACATGCAGCAAATGGCAAGCTCACACCTTATACCAGCAATCGTTGTTGACGCTTACGACTCCCAACGACCAAAACAAAAAATACTCCTTTAAATTCGTTGAGCTATTGTAAGTGTTTTTGCTGATCAGCATAAAATGATTGCTGATCGTATTTTACATTTTGAGCAATACTCACGAGGGCGCACAATGACTGTAACTGAATATACGACACACACACATTCACAGCTACCGTTAAGTTATGAGAGCTGAAATTAATTTCCATGCTTTGTAATGGCTTGGGTAAAGAAAAAAGTGGAAGTTAGTCTGCCACTTTTGAACAGACGGAGATAGGCAGCACGTACAACGGAGTGTATCTATGCCGCTCAACAAAACTTGATGCCTCATTTCTCTGCTTGCTTTGGCTTTATATGACACACATCTGAGTAGTGTTCGTTTGAAAGCAGCACACGATGTCCGTCGACCAAATTGAAAATCACATCCACTGAACGATTACTAAAACGTTCGCGCATCTTTCACTCTATTGTATTTGTGCGTGTGTTTCTAGCTTTGTTTTTTTTTTTTTTTTTGGTGCATGCGATACAGACAATTGCTTTGGCCAAAGTGGCTATTGAGTGCCAAATTTTGGGTCACATGCAGTTCTCTGACTCCTACCAGTAATAGTCAATATTAAAACTTTATTAATTCAGAGATCAGAACATTTTCTTTGAGATTTGAAACAGTGAGACCCCTTGTAACAGTATAAGGCCCCTCAACATCCATGGTTTTATTCTGCAGTATAAACAAATACACAGTGGCGACAAGAAGTGAAATAATTTTAAGTTATCTGTAATTATGTTGGCAAAAACTACCAAAATACGAGGTCAGCCTACCAACCTACCAAATGAATAAAAACCTACCAATTTTGGTAGGAACCTATCAAAAAAGGCAACACTGATCATGGCAGCTATAATAAATGGCATCATATTTGGGTGCTGTTGTTGATGCATTTCCCAAGCCATCGCACTTCCTGTATGGCGCTAATATTGGCCCTTTACTTTTCAAGTACATTCGCCAGTGCAATGTACTTCACTGACATCTCATCTGCACATACACAAAACTTGGTTCTTAAAACGTTTGCAGGGGCCATCAACATTGGGGAGATCCGTTTGAATTCTACCCGGCGCCCCAAGTTTTATAAGGACCCTTTAAAATTGTTTTCTACTGATTTCTTTTGATTTAATGTGGATTTTTCGACACTTTGGTATGGGGTTTAAATAAGTCACCTTCGTCCGAGTTATTTAGTTGCTCCAAAACATTTTTAAACATAAATTTTTACATCAATTCCTTAAAAAAAAGTTCATAAAAATTTTCTTCAAAATTATTAAACCTTTGGCAACCCTGTTGGCATTACATTTATGAGATGCTACCAGGGATTTGTTACTTGTTTTTCTATATCTTAGATCTGAGAGTTGTAACAAATTATTTTACTCCAAAAATACTTTTTTCATCGTCTTCCTTACTCCTCTCCTGCTACCCTCCAAACAATGTATTTTGGTATGATGAGAGCGAGTGGCGAAAAGAAGGTGTGCGCCTTAGTAGGGTTCCACCATACCAGCCAAATCATGTTTGTCAAGTAGAAAAATGCGTTGAAGAAATTCATGCGCAATTACATTTATCCTGTTTGTTCAAATTGCTTTCTTTGCCAGCCAAGAGAGTATATGGCAGGACAAAAAATAAATTCACACAAACACAACTGTGAGCCTTTGGCTGTATGTAGGTGTGTGTGTGTGTGTTTGGAATAAGTGTAAAACAATTTCAATTGCTGACAAAACACTCAGGTGAGGGTACAGATGCTGCTGTGGGTTTTGGAACAATTCAACCAATGCCACAGGAGCAAAACTTCGATTAGAGTGACGGAAAGCAATCATCTGCTGTAGTCCATATTGGTTGGATGACCTGTCGTTGGACCACTAGGATGGCCAACAGAGATGTCCCCCCTCCCTGGCAAACCATGAAAGTTCAAAAGGTGTCACTTAGGAAATGCCACATTTTAATCTCATGTTCGTTTTTGTTTGGCTAAAATGCTTTTACAAGTTCTCTATGCCAAGTCCTTCGACGTTTTTTTGTGTATTTCCAGAGTGAATTTCCACCCACGACTATGAAAGACACCTACACCCACCGCCCTTTGGGATGACCAAAGACTGAAGATGTAGAGGTATAGAATTTTCTTGTTGTATGTTATATTTAATCTCATACCTATGAGTTTTTGTCGTTGTTCTTCTTGTGCTTTATTTTCAAATATCTGTTTTTATTTCCAAGCAATTACTTTAATTTCTTACCATTTTCATAGATTGCATTATATTTCTTGGTGTATGTATATCACATTGAAACTATCATGCGGTGAATGGAAATGAAAAATCCTATTGTTATTGACATCTCCTCACAATAGCTTTAAATTAAATTTTTAATGTTTAAGCCATTGCATTATTACATGTAGAAGCACATATGATTTGTGAAGATAAGATTTTGCCTAAAGAGACCTTCCTTTTCCATGATATAAACATTTGTATAACAAGTAAAAACGCATTAAGTTCGCCCGGGCCGAACTTTGGATACCCACCACCTCGGATATACATATTTACCCCATTACGTTAAGTCCGGTGAAAAATACACTGTCCGATCTGGACCAAACTAGCCAGGGACGTCGGTACACAATATTCTAGGGATCTAAAACGGGCGATTGGTCTATATGTTAGCTATAATCAAAAATATAGTCCGATCTACACCATATTCAGAGGAGGCCACCGTAGCGCAGAGGTTAGCATGTCGGCCTATGATGCTGACCGCCTGGGTTCGAATGCTGGCGAGATCATCAGAAAAAAATTTTCAACGGTGGTTTTCCCCTCCTAATGCTGGCAACATTTGTGAGGTACAATGCCATGTAAAACTTCTTTCCAAAGAGGTGTCGCACTGCGGCACTCCGTTCAGACTCGGCTATAAAAAAGAGACCCCCTATCATTGAGCTTAAAACTTGAATCGGATTGCACTCATTGATATGTGAGAAGTTTGCCCCTGTTCCTTAGTGGAATGTTCATGGGCAAAACTTACTTACACCATATTCAAAATGTGTTGTGGTCTATATATCTCATTGTACCAAATTTTGCGAAATCGGGTAATAAATCCGCCTTTTATGGCCCCGCCGATTTATGGCCAAATCGACCGATTTGTAACCCTACTTGGTACAAATCGTCGACGGGTCTCACACTGTGCCAATTTTCAGCGAAATCGCAAATAAATTCAACTTTTATGGGCTTAAAACCTAAGATTGGGAAATCGGTATATATGGCAGCTATATCCAAATCTAGACCGATCTGGGTGGTATTCATTATAGATGTCGAGAAGCCTAATACAACTCATTGTGTCCAACTTCAGCGAAATCGGTTAATAAATTCAACATTTATGGGCCAAAAACCTTAAATCGGTATATATGACAGCTATATTCAAATCTAGACCAATCTGAGTCGTATTAATTATAGGTGCCGAGAAGCCTAACATCACTCATTGTGTCAAACTTCAGCCAAATTGGTTAATAAATTAAATTTTTATGGGCCTAAAATCTAAAATTCGGAGATCGGTATATATGGCAGTCATATCTAAATTTAGACCGATCTGGGTCGTATTAATTATAGATGCAGAGAGGCCTAACACAACTCATTGTGTCAAACTTTAGCTAAATCGGTTAATAAATTCAACATTTATGGGCCTAAAACCTTAAATCGGGGGGTCGGTATATATGACAGCTATATGCAAACTTGGACCGATTTGACTCATATTGTACTGGGATGTAGGGGGCCCAAAACAACACGCTATCCCAAATTTCAGAGAAATCGGACAAAAAAATAACCTACTAAGGGCCCAAGACCTTAAATCTAGAGATCAGTGTATATATCTGCTATATCCTAATCTGAACCGATATGTGTCAAATTGAACAAAAATATGGAGGAATCTAACACAACACGCTATCCCAAATTTCAGAGAAATCGGACTGAAAAATGCACCTATTATGGACCCAGGACCTTAAATCTAGAAATCGGTCTATATGGTAGCTATATCCAAATCTGAACCGACCTTTGCCAAATTGAATAAAAATGTCGAGGGATCTAACACAACACGCTATCCTGAATTTCAGAGAAATCGGACAAAAACTGCACCTATTATGGACCCAGGACCTTAAATCTAGAAATCGGTCTATATGGTAGCTATATCCAAATCTGAACCGACCTTTGCCAAATTGAAAAAAAATGTCGAGGGATCTAACACAACACGCTATCCTAAATTTCAGAGAAATCGGACAAAAACTTCACCTATTATGGACCCAGGACCTTAAATCTAGAAATCGGTCCATATGGTAGCTATATCCAAATCTGAACCGATCTGTGCCAAATTGAACAGAAATGTCGAGAGGCATAACAAAACCACCTCCTAAATTTCAGCGAATTCTGATTATAAATGCGTCTTTTAAGGGCCCAAGACCAAAAATTTAGAGATCGGTCTATATGGCAGCTATATCATAATCTGAACCGATCTGTGCCAAATTGAACAAAAATGTCGAAGGATCTAACACAACTCGCTATCCTAAATTTCAGAGAAATCGGACAAAAAATGCACCTATTATGGACCCAGGACCTTTAATCTAGACTATCCCAGGACCTTATATCCTAATCTGAACCGGTCTGTGCCAATTTAAACAAAAATGTCGAGGGATCTCGGAATCGGACAGAAAAATGCACTTATTATGGGCCCAATGCCTTAAATCTAGAGATAGGTGTATATGGCAGCTATATCCAAATCTAGACCGATCGGAGCCAAAATGAAGGAAGATGTCGAGTGGCCCAACTTAACTCACAGTCCCCAATTTTGGCAAAATCGAACAATAAATACCCTTTTTATTTGTCCAAGGCATTAAATCAAGAGATCGCACTATATGGCAGCTATATCCAAATCTGAACCGTTCAGGGCCAAATTAAAGAAGAATGTCGAGTGGCCTATTATAATTCTCTGTCCCAAATTTCGGCTACATCGGACAATAAATGCGCCTTTTATGGACGCAAGTCCTTAAACCGAGAGATCGGTCTATATGGCAGCTATATCCAATTCTGGACCGATCTAGGTCAAATACAGATGTCGAGGGACCTAATCTATATATGACAACTACATCCAAATCTGAACCGATCTGAGCCAAATTGAACAAAAATGTTGAGGGGCCTAACAAAATCCACCTCCTAAATTTCAGAGAAATCGGACAAAAAATGCACCTATCATGGGCCCAAGACCTTAAATCAAGAGATCGGTCTATATAGCAGCTATATCCAAATCTAGGCCGAATTTAACAAGAATGTCGAGGGACCTAACAAAATCCACCTCCTAAATTTCAGCGAAATCTGATAATGTGTTCCTTTTAAGGGCCCAGACCAAAAATCTAGAGATCGGTCTACATGGTAGCTGTATCCTAATCTGAACCGATCTGTACCAAATTGAGCAAAAATGTCGAGGGGCCTAACAAAATTCACCTCCTAAATTTCAGCGAAATCTGATTATAAATGCGTCTTGTATGGGCCCAAGACCAAAAATCTAGAGATCGGTCTATATATCAGATTTTTCCAATTTTTTACCGATCAGTGCCAAATTGAACAAAAATGTCGATGGGCCTAACACAACTCGCTATCCCAAATTTCAGGGAAATCGGACAAAAACTGCACCTATTATGGGTCAAAGACCCTAAATCTTGAGATCGGTCTATATATTTCTATTTCCAAATCAGAGCCGATCTGGGCCGCATTGAAAATGGATGTTGAGAAGCCTCACTGTCCGAATGTGGTTTTAATAGGCCTAAGACCTTAAATCGGCAGATGGGTCTATATGGAGGCTATATAAAGACATAGTCCGATATAACTCATTTTCTTAACCTGCCTATGGACAAAGGAGAATCTGTGCTAGGTTAAGTTAGGTTGAAAAGAGGATGCAGATATTAATTCGTCCCATGCCACTATGGCCATACACCTAAGCCAATAATCGGCTTGCTGTGCGCACTACAAACTATAAAGTAACCTCTAAAACGAAAATTTTAAGTTAAGAATTCAGTGCTACTTACAAAATCCTTAATTGTTTTCAATACCAATCCCTTGGTTGGTTGGTTCATGTCTGGTATTGTGTGCCCACCTAAGTTAAACGCGAAAGCCGGGCAATGACAAAGAAAATGCTCAAACGCCTCATCATCTTCCCCACATGTCCTACACATGCTATCACTTGCCGCACCGATCTTACATAAATGAGCTCGTAGTCCTATGTGTCCCGTTATGATACCAATAGCTATACTAACCTCCTTCTTAGTTCCTTTCAGTAATAGCCTCGTCTTTTCACGATCTGGCTCTCCTCATAGGATTTTCACTGTCCTACCGACCGTTTCGCTGCTTCACAGGGCCACATGCGCATTCGTCGCCCACTCCCTTAACTCTGACTGTGTCGACCCGAAAGGCTTCGGGTTAACCAAGTGTATTGACGACAGTCCTCTAGCCTTCCACGCCAAATAATCTGCCCTTAATTCCCCTCTTACTTCGTTATGGCCCGGCTTCCAAACGATGAGGATTTTGCCATCCTCAGAGAAGGCATTAATCTCCTTCTTACACTGCAAGACTGTTTGTGACCTTATGTTAGGTTAGATTGAAAAGAGGGTGCAGATATTAATCCGCCCCATGCCACTATGGACATACACCTAAGCCAGTAATCGGCTTTGGTTTGTGACCTTACCGTCCTGGTTGTTATTGCCCTTATGGCAATTTTACTGTCGGTAAAGATGTTCACACTCGATGTCCTCGCGTTAGCACCACACCACTTCACGCATTCCGTGATCGCCCGGATCTCCGCCTGCAGGATGGTATTATGGTCAGGCAGTCTAAAACAGAAATCAGTCCCTGGATTCTCAATGTAGACCCCCAGACCCACTCTGTCGTCTAGCTTTGATCCATCCGTTGACTTGATCTTCCAGATGGCAATACTAGCGTTCTGTCAATCCTAGACTGTGCCGAAGGCAGCAGTGCCTCGCACTCGAGGTTCATCTCAGGTATCCGATCGAAACCTTTTCCCTTCCTTCCAGGTTTCCTATCGTCGCCTCGATTATACCGCTATGGTATGACCTGCTCCCATCCTCAATCCATTCTCCCATCGCCTAAAGTCTCATACACCCAGTGGCTGCCTCGCACTTAATCTGTATGTCAATGGGTCGGATATCTAGAATAGTCTCCAGTGCCCTAGTGGGCGTGGTCCTCATCACTCTAAAGATCTAGAACTGGTCATATCGAAGAGGTTACCAGAACACTGCAGTGTGTATCAAGCAGAAATCCTTGCAATTAAGGAAGTGGTGGAATGGCTAAGATATGATGTCATTACGACGATTGGCATAAATCTTCTTCTCATACAGCCAGGCAGCCATTAAATCCCTGGAGAACGTATTTCTGAACACAAAAACCGCCATCGACTGTGGCTGATCTCTCAACGACATGGCTGAACAGTTCAAAATTCACCTGTTCTGAGTGCCGGGCCACAGAGATATCCCAGGTAATTATAAAGCAGACGAGCTTGCAAGACTAGGAGCTACCTTACACATTCCAGGCATACTGGAATCTGTGGGTATGCCTCTGGCGACATGTAAGCTGAGTTTTCAGGACAAGGCCCGAAGGGCAATGAATGATTGATGGTCACAAAGAGTGGGCTGTGAGCACTCCAATACTATTTGGCCTAATCTGGACTTGAAGAGGTCTACTGCTTTGCTGTCATTGGCTCGAACAGACGTCTCAGTCATTGTGTCCGTCATGACAGGTCACTGTCTAAACGGAAAACATGCTGACAGACTGAAGGTAGCCAGCAACGACTTTTGCAGAAGCTGTGAGGACATCGAAGTAGAAGAGACTATAGAACACCTTCTGTGTGTGTGTCCCGCACAAGCAGTTAGAAGGAGTTCCACCCGGTAACTAGATTTCCAAATTTTTTAGCTGTTATAATTAGAATAACCGAGTAAGTACAAATTAATAGCTTTACCTCTTAACTCCTTTCAACAATTTCAAATACTTGGCAACTCTGGTGTTGACACAAAGCCAAAAGCTATTGTATTCCCATAATCTCGTACAAAGTGGCTTTTAAAAATCATACAATTACCCAGGGAAATAAGAAAAGCAACTACCATACAAAGTAAAAACCAAAAAAAATAAACCCCCGACAAAGCAACACAGATACCACATTCCAGACAAATTCATTGAGTGGCCATTAAAAAATCAACTGCCCACTCTATTGGCCATGCGGTAGAGCAAAACCAACAAATAAAACCCCATTCCAGAATAAAATCGAAAGGCTGTGGGCTTGTAAAATAAGAAGTACACTGGAAAAAAATGCAAAAGACGAAACAAACAAACAATGTCGAGTACCAAAATCTAAAGGCAAAAACTTTATTGCTTTGACTATAAAGGAAATTAGTTCGGAAAGAGGGCGATTTAAGGTAAATACCTATGCCCAGTTTTGAACATGGAGTTATAACTTAAAGCACTGTAAAAATATGGAATGCTATTGACCAGTACGAAGTTTAAAAACACAATTCGCGACTGACCAATACTTCCCTCTCTCCTAATAAAACATTTAATACCTTTTCTCTTTTATATAGAATACTAGCCGAACCGGGCCCGCTCCGCTGAGCCTTTTTTAACTCTCTAATATCTTTTTAGGGTGGGGACACTTCTCCCTGAATGCGGATATCGAATTGGTGCCATTGTAGCCTATGACGCTGAACGCGTTCGAATCCTGGCGAGAACATCGAGCAAAGCGGTGTTTATCCCCTCTAAATGTTGGCGGAGGCTACCGTAGCGCAGAGCTTAGCATGTCTGCCTATGACGCTGAACGCCTGGGTTCGAATTCTGGCAAAGACTATCAGAAAAAATTTTCAGCGGTGGTTTTCCCCTCCTAATGCTGGCAACATTTGTGAGGTACTAAGCCATGTAAAACTTCTCTCCAAAGAGGTGTCGCACTGCGGCACGCCGTTAGGACTCGGCTTTAAAAAAAGTGGCCCCTCATTAATATGTGAGAAGATTGGCCCTGTTCCTTAGTGGAATGTTCATGGGCAAAATTCGCAAATTTTTTACCATAGGATGGGGGTATATTGATGTAGACCTAATCTAATCTAGATCTAAACCTCGAAATATTGATCTAGGACCCCATAAAGAATATATTCTTGATCGTCTTGAAATTCTGATTCGAACTAGCCATGTTCGTCCGTCTGTTACGATAGGGTCGAACGCATAGAGCTAGCCGCTTGAAATTTTGCACATATACTTTATATTGAAATAGGTCATTGGGGATTGCAAATGGGTCATTTCTGTTCGGATTTGGGTATATCTCCCATATAGACCGATTTCCCAATATGACTTCTTGAGCCCATGAAAGCCAGAACTGAGTCAAGTACGGTCTTAATCGGTCAAGAACCTTATATAGCTTCCATATAAACCGATCTCCAGTTGTGACTTCTTGAGCCCTGGAAGCCGCAATGATTTGTCTGCAATTTTGCACATAGTCTTCTATTTTGACATCCAACAACTGTGCCAAATACGTTTTAAATCTGTGTATAACCTTATATAGATCCCACATAAACCGATCTCCCAATTTGACTTCTTGACTTCCGCAATTTTCATCCGATTTGGCTGAAAGTTTGCACATGGTATTCTGTTAAGACTCCCAAGTACGGTTCAAATCTGTCAAGAACATGATACAGCTCCCATATAAAACGATCTCCCAATTCGGTCTTAAACTAGATATAGCTCCCATATTTAAGCAAAATCCCCCAAGATTCGGCCCTGCCGATCTTAGCACGCTTTTACTTGTCGTCCTTTTAAATTTTCCTACCGGAAGAACTTATTAAGGAAGATAGTGTAAAATTATCTCATTAAGTGAAAGGCAGTTTTATGACAACGCCGAAACCACGGTCCAGAGTAAAAATGCTCATTTTATCATAGTCGAAATCCTTTTATTACTTCCTTAGGCGCCGGACCCTTTCAGATATAAATACTCCCTACATCTACACTTTACCCTTCATCCATCGGTCTATCTCCACGAGTATTTGTTGTATATGTATATATAAATATGTTTACTCTTATATATGAAACCAAGGCAAAATGGACTTAATTGATGTACGAGCATTCAGAGAGTTTTTGCTGTGAATCTCTTTAACGTTTACCATTTGAACATTGTGTTTATAGTTTATATAGTGTTGTGGTTGTATTGGTTTTTATGCTGAATACTTTCACACACAGTAATCCAAGTGTATGCGTATGTGTGAGTGTATTGGCATACTTATCATCATAAAGGATTTTATTGCCTCCTAACTTTGTGTTTCGATGAAATTGGATGTGCTTGTGTATTTGTATATGTGTTTGGCCTAGGGTAGTAAATGTATAACGGGGCAAGGTAGGTTGGGCGAGTGAGTTGAGGTAAAAATGTATATGCACTCGTCTGTCTATGTTTTTATTATAACTTGAAAGTTTCAAATACACTTTATCGATACACCCCCTCCCACACACACACACACACACTATATGAGGAGAAACAATGACAAACACAAAACGCCATACAAATGCTTGACTAACAGACAACACAAGCAATAACGATGGCCAACCACAATGCTTTGAACTACAAAATTATAGAGTTCGTGAAATACAGATGAGGTCAATAAGTAGAAATTAGTTTTGAAAACTTCTAAGTGGTGTTGAAACTGTGTCGTGTCTTTCTATAAACACACAGAGTATGGCAAGGAACAAAAAGGGAGATCAGAGGAACTTAGAAGAAGGCCCTTTTAATTTTAAATGGTATTTAGAGACCATCTAGCCATGTCCGTCCGTCTGTCTTTTGAAATCACGCTACAGTCTTTAAAAATTGAGATATGGAGCTGAAACTTTGCACGGATTCTTTTCTTGGCCCTAAGTAGGATAAGTTCGAAGATGGGCTATATCGGACTATATCTTGATATAGCCCCCATATAGACCGATCCACCGATTTAGGGTCTTAGGCCCTAAAAAGCCACATTTACCATCAGATTTTGCTGAAATTTGGGACAGTGAGTTGTGTTAGGCCAGTCGACATCCTTCCTTATTTTGGCTCAGATCGGTTCAGATTTGGATATAGCTGCCATATAGACCGATTTCTCGATTTAAGGTTGTGGGCCCATAAAAGGCGCATTTATTATCCGATTTCGCCAAAATTTGGGACAACAATATCCTTCTTCAATTTGGCCCAGATCGGTCCAGATTTAGATACAGCTGCCATATAGATGGACAGTGAGTAGTGTTAGGCCTTTCGACATCTTTCTGCAATTTAGCATAGATCGCTTCATTTGATTTGGATATAGCTGGCATATAGAACGATTTAAGGTCTTGAGCCCAAAAAAGGGGGGTCCAGATTTCAATAAAGCTGCTATATAGATTGATCTCTCGAATTAAGATCTTGCACCCATAAAAGGCTCAATTATTGTCTGATTTCGCCAAAATTTGAGACTGTGAGTTGTGTTAGCCCCTTAGACATCCTTCTTCAATTTGACCCATATAGGTCCAGATTTGGATATAACTGCTATATAGACCGATCCCTGGATTTAAGGTTTTGGGCCCTTAAAAGGCGCATTTATTGTCCGATTTTGGAATAGTGAGTTGTGTTAGAATCTTCGACATTCGTCTTCAATTTGGCCCAGATCGATTCAGATTTGGATATAGCTGCCATATTGACTGATCTCTCGATTTAAAGACTTGGCCCCATAAAAGGCGCATTTATAGTCCGATTTCGCTGAAATTTGGCACAGCAACTTAAGTTAGGCTTTTCGACATCCGCGTTCTATATGGATCAGATTGGTCTATATTTGGATATAGCTACCAACAAGACCAATATTTTGTGCTACAAAATTGAACAATGGCTTGAACTTATTAGACCATTCAATGATCGTGCTAAATTTGGTCCAAATCGGACCATATTTCAATATAGCTGCTATGAGGGCATATATTATGCCTTTTGCACAGGATTATGACGAAAGGTGGTGAACATATATACCCGAGGTGGAGGGTATCCAAAGTTCGGCCAGGACGAAATTAGCACGCTTTTACTTTTTATACCCTCCACCATAGAATGGAGGCATACTAATTTCGTCATTATATTTGTAACTACTCGAAATATTCGTCTGAGACCCCATAAAGTATATATATTCTTGATCGTCGCGACATTTTATGTCAATCTAGGCATGTCCGTAAGTCCGTCCATCCGTCTGTCTGTTGAAAGCACGCTAACTTCCGAAGGAGTAAAGCTAGCCGCTAGAAATTTTGCACAAATATTTCTTATTAGTGTAGGTTGGTTGGTATTGTAAATGGGCCATATCGGTTCATGTTTTGATATAGCTGTCATATAAACCGATCTTGGGTCTTGACTTCTTAAGCCTCTAGAGTGCGCAATTCCCATCCGATTGGAATGAAAATTTGCACGACGTGTTTTGTTATGATATCCAACAACTGTGCCAAGTACAGTTCAAATCGGTCCATAACCTGATATAGCTGTCATATAAACCGATCTTGGGTCTTGACTTCTTGAGCCTCTAGAGGGCGCAATTCTTATCCGATTGGAATGAAATTTTGTACGACATGTTCTGTTATGATATCCAACAACTGTGCCAAGTATGGTTCAAATCGGTCCATAGCCTGATATAGCTGTAATATAAACCGATCTTGGGTCTTGACTTCTTGAGCCTCTAGAGTGCGCAATTCCCATCCGATTGGAACGAAATTTTGCACGACGTGTTTCATTATGATATCCAACAACCGTGCCAAGTATGGTTCAAATCGGTTTACAACTTGATATAGCTGCCATTTTGCACGACGTGTTTTGTTATGATATCCAACAACTGTGCCAAGTATGGTTCAAATCGGTTCATAACCTGATATAGCTGTCATATAAACAGATCTGGAGACGTGACTTCTTGAGCCTCTAGAGGGCGCATGACGTATTTTATTCTTAATTTCAACAACTGTGTCAAATAAGGTGTAAATCGGTTCATAAACCGATATAGCTTCCATATAAACCCATCTGGGTTCTTGACTTCTTGAGCCTCTAGAGGTCGGAATTATTATCCGATTTGCCTAAAATTTTGTACGACAGATCCTCTCATGACCATCAACATTTATTATGGTCTGAATAGGTCTATGCACCAAAACACCTCCCCCAAAGGGCGCAATTCTTATTCGAATTGGCTGACATTTTACACAGAAAAGATGCCGGGAAAAGAACTCGAAAAATGCGATCCATGGTGGAGGGTATTTAAGTTTCGGCCCGGCCGAACTTAGCACGCTTTTACTGGTTTTTAAATATGGTTGTATATATATATTTTTTTATTTCATTTTATTTTATTTTATTTTATTTTTGTTGTATTTTATTTTATTTTATTTTATTTTATTTTATTTTATTTTACTTTATTTTATTTTATTTTATTTTATTTTTTTTTTAAATTTAATTTAATTTAATTTTAATTTTATTTTTGTTGTATTTTATTTTATTTTATTTTATTTTATTTTATTTTATTTTATTTTATTTTATTTTATTTTATTTTATTTTATTTTATTTTATTTTATTTTATTTTATTTTATTTTATTTTATTTTATTTTATTTTATTTTATTTTATTTTATTTTATTTTATTTTATTTTATTTTATTTTATTTTATTTTATTTTATTTTATTTTATTTTATTTTATTTTATTTTATTTTATTTTATTTTATTTTATTTTATTTTATTTTATTTTATTTTATTTTATTTTATGTTATTTTATTTCATTTCATTTTGATTTATTTTATTTCATTTTATTTTATTTTGTTTTATTTCAATTTCTGTTAAGGCCCCTTCATCAAAATCTCACAACTCTATTGCTTGGGAATTAAAAGTTCGAAGGTATTTTTTGGAACTACTACCAGCATTCTACAAACGCTTATTTCCTGACTATGGGGATATTTTATTTTTAATAGTCTGTGTGGATTGTGTGCTTTTAACGAAAATTGCTAAACTCTGGAAATTATTCTGCAACACATTGTGCATTGACTAAAGCAACAACAATAAGACCGTTGAAAACTTTTAACTACGAAAATTCCAAAAACGGACAACAAGAACTTAACTTCGAATAGACATGGAGTTCTCTGTGCCAACCATCTTAACTGTGAAGCTGTTTGGGTTTTAGGTTCATTCTTTGATTCTTTTACAACAGAGGCTAAACATCACCCAGCATTACCACTTAGGACATGGATTTCGAATGAATATTGCAATCTTTTGAGATAATATTTGCTCGACTTAACTGCAATTAGTTAGCAATTTAAGTTTCTGTCTATACCAACTCTCTTGCTCCTTTCTGCCTCTTACTCGTTAGGAGTTTTATAGCCAATATCTGATAAAAGCTGGAAAATGTTTTTTTCAACACAATGTGGAATAGCCGTAATAAGACTTCTTACGTTTTCGTCGAATGCTGGTTGTTGCTGCCATGGTTGGCAACTTTGGCTATTTTCAGCTTTCTCTTTCGTTGTTGTCCATAAGTAGCTCAAATTTCTTAATTTTCCAAATAAAACATAAAAACAACAACAAATGGAAAGTTTTGTCTTAGTATAAGTTGTTGAGGTTTTTGACCAAAAGTGGAAAGTAATCAAAAAGTTGTTAATATCAAATTTGGCTGAGGTGTAATGAAAAAAAGGACCATAACAGTGGATAGAGGAGCAATTTATTGCTATGATGAGATTGGAGAGACATCGAATATATCGATTTCTACTGAATCGGCATTGGTTAAGATATATTTTTAGTTTTTCTGATTAAAAACATTTCATAGTTAACAAATTTTTGCACCTCCACACCAGGCTGCTGTCAGCCTCATGCACCTACCGCAAGGATATCAAATTTTGTCTTGCCGTCTTTGAAGATCCCTCTTTTAATTAGGCCTTTTATTGACATGAGTGTGTTGGTTGGTGAAAATCAAATGAACTACAATCATTGCAAACAATACAAATTGTAGGAGAAGAAAAGTATTCAACCATTATTAAATGAACTGTAAAAAAAAACCAGCCTTATAACTCTCTGGTTCAACTAACTAATACCACAATAGCTTCCATTCAAATGTACCTTTGAACATTTAATGGCCATTATTTTCATTTTTTTGCCTTCATCAATGACGGCCTCTTTGCTACAACAACCCACAAGCAATTTTCCCAAATATAATCACGCACTTGTCGATTATTGATTTGTTGGGTTAGCCATGGCATTTCAATAGTCCTTGTTGGTTGAACTAAACGTATATCCTTTGTGTGTGTTGTGATTTAAATGTTGTTGTTGTTGATGTTGTTGCTACCATTGCTGTTGTTTGCGTTTACATTTGTGTTTTAATTGCAAATTGGAAATTTTATACTGTTGACGTGGTGGCTCTGCTGGTGCTTGCGCTAGTGGTAATGGCATTGGCTGCTGATGGAATCCTTTGCTTTGTTGGCTTGTCTGGACTTTGCCATAGAATTTTGGTACTACACTGGTAGCCCGCTTCATGGGTGCCCCTAAGTTTGTTGTAAATGGCAATACAATGAATGCCAGAATGAATGAATGAACTGTCGGCAGATTCCTTTTGGCCGATATCAAATTTTTTGTTGTATTCCACTCGTCGTCGTCGTATGTTTGTTGGTATGCTGTGTATTGTATTCTCTTGATCGATCTAGATAATATAGAATGCGAGTAATTGTTCAAATTAACAACAACACAATAATAAAGGATTTAAAATTTTTAGTGGGAGGATTCTAACAATTATCTGCATATCAGTTTAATCGTGATTTAGACATTATGGTCATATATTTTTCTCGAATAGACTTATATTTCAATAGTATTGAAATAGCACAACAATATATGGTACAATATGGGGTTAACTAGAATTTTGTTCAATAGAAAGCGAATAACAAATTTCTAAACATTTTGCTAGCAGTTTCAGTGGTATGGTAATATTGGGTTTAAGTTCGTTTTTATACCCACCACCATGAGATGGGGTATATTAATCTAATCATTCCGTTTGTAACACATCGAAATATTGATCTGCGACCCATAAATTAAATAAATTCTGGATAGTCTCGGCATTTTGAGTCGATCTAGCGTAAAGCTAGCCGCTTGAAATTTTGCACAAATACTTAATATTGATGTAGGTCGTTTAGATTTGGATCTAGCCCCCATATAAACCGATCCCCCGATTTGATTTCTTGAGCCCCTAGAAGTTTCAATTTTCATCCGATTTGGCTGAAATTTCGAACAAAGACTTGAGTCATGACTTTCAATATTCATTTCAAGAATGATCAAAATCGGCCTATAAACAGACATAGCCCCCATATAAACCGCACCCCTGATTTGACTTCTTAAGCTGTTAGAAGCCTCAATTTTCATCCGATTTTGCCGAAATTTTACACAAAGACTTGAGTTATGTCTTCCAATATATATACTAAGTATAATCCAAATTGGTCTATAAACAGATATAGCCCCCATATAAACTCATCACTAGGAATGATTGGGTTCTGAATTCCAACACCTGTGTTGGACTTGGGTTCTGTATGATCTGAATCGGGCTATAAGCTGGTATAGCCCCATATAAAATGGTCCCCCGGATTTTCGGTTATTCCGCCCTTAGAAGCCTTAATTTTCTCCAGATTTTGGCTGAAATTTGGAACAAAGACTTGAGTTATGAATTCCATCATTCCATGCCAAGAATGATCCGAATCGGCCTATAAACAGATATAGCTGCCATATAAACCGATCCCCGGATTTGAGTTCTTCAGCCTTTAGATGCCTAAATTTCACCTGATTTGGCTGAAATTTGGCCCTTAAACCTATCTTATGACTTACAACATCAGTGCCAAGTTTTATTCGAATCGGTCAATATGGTGATATAGGCCCCCTAAGTACCGACATCTCGATATGACTTCTTGAGAAGAAAATTATTCAAATACAAACTCAATTAATAACGGTAAATTTTTAGCGGAATCCGTGGTGATGGGTAGATTCGGGCCGGCCGAACTTAAGATCCTTTTGCTTGTTATATTTATTTAGCATGCCCTATGCATTAATAGCAACCACATTTTGACTAAAATTTTTTAAAAAAAAGTTTTTTTATTCTGCTTTCTATTCTAAACAACAAGTAAAAGAGGGCTAAGTTCAGACGGACCGAATCTTATATACCCTCCACCATGGATCTAATTTGTGAAGTTTTTGCCCGCCATTTCTTTGAAGGCAAACAGAGAATAATGATAAGAATTGCCTCCTATATGGGCCCAAGGAGAAAAAGAAGGGTTTATATGGGAGCTATATCAGGTAATGGACCGATTTGAACAAATTTGGCACGAGAAGTCGTTGAACAAAATTCAACTGAATCGCATAAGAATTGCGCCCCTCTAGAGGCTCAAGAAGAATATTCTTGAGATACGTTTGTATGGGAGCTATATCAGGTTATAAACCGTTTTGAATCATACTTAGCACAATTGTTGGAAGACATTACAAAACACCTCATATAAAATTTTAGCCAAATCGTATGAGAATTGCGCCCTTTAGAGGGTAAAGAAGTCAAGATCAGATATCGATTTCATTAAAATCGGATAAGAATTACGCCGTTTATAGGCTGCAGAAGTTAATATCCAAAATCGGTTCATATGACAGCTATATCAAAACATGGACCAATATGGCCACTTACAATCCCAACGACCTACTTTAATAAGAAGTATTTATGCAAAATTTCAAGCGGCTAGCTCTACTTCTTCGAAGATTAGCCTGCTTTCCACAGACAGCCAGACAGAGGGACAAACATGGCCAGATCGACTTAAAATGTCAGGACAGTCAAGAATAAATAGTATACTCCCATCCTGTGGTGGAGGGTAAAAAAACAAACCCTATCGGTTTCAGCTGCACAAAAAAAAAATCCAACGACAAAATGATACAACCAAAATAAGCAAAATAGCGCGAAAAACAGATGACTGACCGGACTGCACGACGAAAAATGTGTGCTGGGATATGCCCATATTGAAACGTTACTCTTTGGCAAACGAAAATTGCTGCTTGTCATGTTTTTAGCATTGTGTGAGTTGCTGTAGCTGGATGTTCTTTTAAGTTAGAGATATTGGCGGTTGGTGGTTTACCTCTCTGCGCTCGAAGAAAGGTACCCTGATTTGATCCAATGTTCGTCTCAACATGTAAACGCGTGTTCGGCCGGGCCGAAACTTGGGAATGGATTCTGCTAAAAATTTATACAAAATAAATTTAGTTGTAGGTCATAATTTTATTCTACATACCAAACATCTGTCAAACCAGCTAACATTAAAGCTTCTAGGAACCGAACAAGGATGATCGAGAGACCGGTTTATATGGGAGCTATATCAGGTTATAGACTGTTTTTGACCATAATTGTTGGAAGTCGTAACAGAACATCGCATGAACAATTTGATCCTAATCGGGCAAATTTTGCGGTTTGTAAGGACTCAAGAAGTCAAATCGGATGATCGGTTTATATGGGAGCTATGTCAGGTTGTAGACCGATTGAGACCGTACTTGGCACAGTTGTTGAAAGTCATAACGTAACTCCACATGCAAAATTGGATAAAAATTGCAGCTACTAGCGGCTCAAGAAGTCAAATCGGGAGATCGGGTTATATAGGAGCTATATCAGATTGTAGACCGATTTGGGCGGTACTTGGCTCAGTTGTTGGAAGTTATAACAGCACACCATGTTCCATTTCAGCCAAATCGGACAAATATTGTGGCTTCCAGGGGCTCCAGAAGTCAAATCGGGCAATCGGTTTATATGGGAGGGATATCCAAATTTGAACCGAGTAGGTGGAAGCATTGAATCTTACTGAGGCAAAATGGACTGATGATGAAGCTTGGATAGCTATGAAATCGCGATCCCCATAGTCTGCCCAATGCACTAATAGCCACCACATGTTGGCTGAAACTTTTTAAGAAAAGTATTTTATTTTGCTTTCTATTCTAAATAGAAACAAAAACAATTTCTATTGGTTGCAGCTGGACAAAAAAAGAAACCAACGACGGAATAAATTTTCTGTAATGGCCAATTAAAGTAAGTACCAATAGAGGTGGTGATAAAATATCACCCTATGGAGTTCGCTATTCTACCTTATCACTAAATCTAAGGATGAAATCATTGAACATCACAGGTAACCGTAGCGCAGAGGTAAGCATGTCTGCATTTGACGCTGAACGCCTGGGTTCGAACTCGGTGAGACCATCAGAAAAAATGTTCAGCCGTGGTTTTCGTCTTCTAATGCTGGCAACATTTCTGAGGTACTATGCCATGTAAAACGATAGAATCAGTTGACAAATGACCATTTTATTGCATTATTACCGCAAGTCTGACGAACATATATATGAGAACTATATCTTAATCTGAACCGATTTCGAGCAAACTTTACAGCTATTGTGAAAGTCGTTGAGGAAAGCGTTGAGAAAATTGGTAAATTTTGAGAATATTGGTCAATAAATGCGCTTGCAGTGGCTCCAGGTGTGAAAATCGGGTGATATATATACATGACATCTATATCTATATCTGAACCGATTTCTATGAAATTCACCAGTAATAGTAAAAGTCAAAAGAAAATCTTTCCTGCCAAATTTCGAGAGAATCGGTAAACAAATGAGCACTTTATTGCAATATTTATGAATATCGGACGAACATATACATGGTAGCCATGTCTAAATCTGAACCAATTTCGAGTAAACTTCATAGATATAGTGGAAGTCGTTGAGAAAAGCGTTGTATAAAATTTTGGAAAGATTGTGCAATAAATGCGCTTGCAGTTGCTCCTGGAGTGAAAATCGGGCCATACATATAAGGGAGCTATTGCGTTGCTCAAAAAGTTATTGCGGATTTTTTAAAAGAAAGTAAATGCATTTTTAATAAAACTTAGAATGAACTTTAATCAAATATACTTTTTTTAAACTTTTTTTCTAAAGCAGTTATCAGCTGTTACTTTTAACAGCTGATAACTGACAGAAGAAAGAATGCAATTACAGAGTCACAAGCTGTGAACAAATTTGTCAACGCCGACTATATGAAAAATCCGCAATTACTTTTTGGGCAACCCAATATATCCTAATCTGAACCGATTTCAATGAAATTCACCAGTAATGTCGAGAGTCAAGAGAAAATCCTACCAAATTTCAAGAGAATCGGTTAAAAAATTACACTTTTATTGCATTATTACTGAAAATCGGACGAATATATATATGGGAGCTATATCCAAATCTGAACTGATTTTTTCCAATTTCAATAGGTTTCGTCTCTAGGCCGAAAAACATGCCTGTACCAAATTTCAAGACGATCGGGTGAAAATTGCGGCATGTACTTTGAACAAAAATTTACATGGACAAACAGACGAACATATTGAGTCGATCGGTATACTTATCAATGGGTCTATCTTCCTTTTGGGTGTTAGAAATAAATGCACAAAGTTATAATACCCTGTACCACAGTAGTGGTGTAGGGTATAAAAAAGGAAATTCTCCAAAGAGGTGTTGCCCTACGACACGCCGTTCGGATTCGGCTGTAAAAAGGAGGTCCCTTATCAACTTAAATCGGACTGCACTCATTGATATGTGAGAAGTTTGCCTCTGTTCCTTAGTGTAATGTTCATGGGCGAAATTTGCATTTGCATCGATCCAATACAATACAATAAAATCGATACAATAAATGCATAACCGCTAACGTGTACATATTCGTATCGAACGAAGAATGACAAGATGTACATCCTGCCAACAGGAGGCAAGGCCAACATTTAAGCGCCAATTGAATCTAAGACAAAGCTAAATCATAAGCTGATAAGCGCAGATACTACCTATTTATTCTTTCAACCAGAAACCATAGACTCTGACACATCAACCTAAGTAAGAAAGTAGATATTATGCACAAGCTTGGTTTGGACCAACTTTTTGTTATCGTTACGAACTTTATTTCTTATATATACAATTTTCATTACATTTGGTAATAAAATTCAAAAAGGACACTCGCATAATAGAATACCCTTAAAAGTTTGCCTTGTAAATCAAAACCACGGAAATTGGATATCCTTTAACACTAGGGTTAGAAATGCTGCAATAATTTATGTCCTTCTTTTACCAACATGATTTTACAAAAGCTTTTAAATTAACTCGCATCTAAGTTCTGCAAGGATGAGAGTGCTCAAAAACAAATACATACACAAACAAGTAAAAGCGTGCTAAGTTTCGGCCGGGCCGAATCTTATATACCCTCCACCATGGATCGCATTTGTCGAGTTCTTTTCCCGGCATCTCTTCTTAGGCAAAAAAGGATATAAGAAAAGAGTTGCTCTGCTATTAACACGATATCAAGATATGGTCCGGTTCGGACCACAATTAAATTATATGTTGGAGACCTGTGTAAAATTTCAGCCAATTCGTATAAGAATTGCGCCCATTGGGGCTCACGAAGTAAAATAGAGAGAACGATTTATATGGGATCTGTATCGGGCTATAGACCGATTCAGACCATAATAAACACGTTTGTTGATGGTCATGAGAGGATCCGTCGTACAAAATTTCAGGCATATCGGATAATAATTGCGACCTCTAGGGGTCAAGAAGTCAGATCCCAGATCGGTTAATATGTCAGCTATATCAGGTTATGAACCGATTTGAACCTTATTTGGCACAGTTGTTGGATATCATAACGAAATACTTCGTGCAAAAATTCATTCAAATCGGATAAGAATTGCGCCCTCTAGAGGCTCAAGAAGTCAAGATCCAAGATCGGTTTATATGGCAGCTATATCAGGTTATGGACCGATTTAAACCATACTTGGCACAGTTGTTGGATATCATAACGAAATACTTCGTGCAAAAATTCATTCCATTCGGATAAGAATTGCGCCCTCTAGAGGCTCAAGAAGTCAAGACCCAAGATCGGTTTATATGGCAGCTATATCAGGTTATGAACCGACTTGTATTTTATTTGACATAGTGGTTGAAAGTCAAAATAAAATACGTCATGCAAAATTTCAGCCAAATGGGATAGGAATTGCGCCCTCTAGAGGCTCAAGAAGTCACGACCCAAGATCGGTTATATGGCAGCTATATCTGGTTATAGACCGATTCAGACCACACTTGGCACAGTTGTTGAATATAATAACAAAACACGTCGTGCAAAATTTCATTTCAATCGGATAAGAATTGCGCACTCTAGAGACTCAAGAAGTCAAGACCCAAGATCGGTTTATATGGCAGCTATATCAGGTTATGGACCGAATTGAACCATACTTGGCACAGTTGTTGGATATAATAACGAAATACTTCGTGCAAAAATTCATTCCAATCGGATAAGAATTGCGTACTCTAGAGGCTCAAGAAATCAAGACCCAAGATCGGTCCAGCTATATCAAAACATGGACCGATATGACCCATTTGCAATACCAACCGACCTACACTAATAAGAAGTATTTGTGCAAAATTTCAAGCGGCTAGCTTTACTCCTTCGGAAGTTAGCGTGCTTTCGACAGACAGACGGACGGACGGACGGACATGGATAGATCGACATAAAATGTCACGACGATCAAGAATATATATACTTTATGGGGTCTCAGACGAATATTTCGAGTAGTTACAAACAGAATGACGAAATTAGTATACCCCCCATCTTATGGTGGAGGGTATAAAAATAAACCCAAACGCATAAGGATTCTTATTGTCAATTGAAAACATATGGACGCGATGTAAACAATGTGGGGTACATTGTGGTAGAGTTTGGTTGTAAAAAAATGCAAAACAACTTATCTAGGAAAATTTGAAATATGATAATAAAAATATATACCAAAATAGAAACAAATTATCCTACAACGATTGAACTTCATTTATTTTCCACCAATTTGATAGCAGAGTTCGCATATTAACAGTTATAGTATAGTATAGTTATAGTAGTATGCCATAATGGATATGCGACATTCGCCCATACTATACCATACTACATCATACCATAACGACTAATCTTTCATTTCCCTTTTGCCTTATGTTTAAGGTTTATATTTACTTTGTTTCAAATTTAGGCCACAAAATATTTGTTATGTTCTTTTGTTTTCCACCCTAGCGTTGCATATGTGCACAAAATCCGTGTAAGCGAGATCGTAAATAAAAATTTGATTTAAATATATTGTAAAGGGCAATGCTATTTATTATCATTTGAAGATTTTTATTGCGTTTTTATACCTGATTTAGCACACACACAAATACATATTAAATAAATGTAAAATCGTCCAAACGCATTAAAATAGAAATATGTGAACATTACAATTTATTCTTGGTTTACACCAAAAAAACACATCTTATTTAAATTTATTAGAGGATTTCGGAGTAATTAACAGCAATTGGTGTAGCAAATTTTTTATGCAGCAAAAACTATGCATACTTGTTTTGAAGAATCGAAGACCATCAGACTTTTTATAGGAAAATCAAAATTAAAAAACAAGTAAGAGCGTGCTAAGTTTGACCGGGCCGAATCTGATATACCCTCCACCATGGATCGCATTTGTCGAGTTCTATGCGCGGTATCTCTTTTTAGGCAAACAAGGAATATTGAATAAAAACTGCTATGCTATTGGAGCTGTATCAAGTTATAGTCCGATTGGGACCATAAATGAATACAGAAGATTGTAGAAGTCATTGTGCAAAATTTCAGTTCTTTTGGATAAGAATTGCGCCTTGTAGGGGCTCAAGAAGCAAAATCGGGAGATCGGTTTATATGGGAGCTGTATCAAGCTATAGATCGATTAAGACCATATTGGAGACGTATGTTGAAGGTCATGGGAGAGGTCGTTGTACAAAATCGTTTCAGCAAAATCGGATAAGAATTGCGCCCTCTAGAGGCTGTAGAAGTCAAGATCCCAGATCGGTTCATATGACGGCTATATAAGGTTATGTATCGATTTGTTGGAATTCATAACAAAATACTTCATGCTAAATTTCAGGCAAATCGGATAAGAATTACGCACTCCGGTGGTTCAAGAAGTCAAGATTCCAGATCGGTTTATATGGCAGCTATAACAGGTTACAGACTGATTTGATCCATATTTGGTCACCTCGGCATTGCGAAAAATTTTTTGTGCTACCAAATCTTTGTTTGTGGTGCTCAAAAGTACCTACAAAAAAGTCCGCTTGAGGTATACAATATCTCCACAATATCTGTCCGTCCGTCTGTCGAAAGTACGCACACTTTCGAAGGAGTAAAGCTAGCCTCTTGGAGTTTTGCAAAAATATCTCTACCCGATCTCAGACGGCATAGTTTTTTTCGATTTTCTCCCACTGTTTGATATTAGAAATGCACCAACGTCTCATCATTTTCCCCACATGCTATCACTTGACGCAGGTACTTTGCATAAGTGAGCTCTTAGTAGAGAGCTATACTGACTTCCTTCTTATTTACTTTCAGCAAATTGCCTCGTCTTCTTACGATTCAGTACCCCAAGGATTTTCGTCATCCTACCAGACGATCGGTAGGATGACGCGTTCCACAGTGTTACATGGACGTTAGTCGCCCACGCCCTTAATTCGGCCTGCGTCGACCCGAAAGGCTTCGGGTTAACCAAGTTGAAAGAAATTCATTTAACAAACCGAATCAACGCTTGGGATATGCACCTTAAACGCAATGAATTCGATCCGTTTTTAAAACGAATCATAACTGGAGATGAAAAATGGATTGTTTACAACAACGTTAGTCGAAAACGATCATAGTCCAAGCATGGTGAACCAGCTCAAACCACTTCAAAGGCTGATATCCACCAAAAGAAGGTTATGCTGTCTGTTTGGTGGGATTGGAAGGGTGTGGTATATTTTGAGCTACTTCCAAGGAACCAAACGATTAATTCGGATGTTTACTGTCAACAATTGGACAAATTGAATACAGCCATCAAGGGGAAGCGACCAGAATTGGTCAATCGTAAAGGTGTCATATTCCACCAGGACAACGCTAGACCGCACACATCTTTGGTCTCTCGCCAAAAACTGAGTGAGCTTGGCTGGGAACTTTTGATGCATCCACCATATAGCCCTGACCTTGCACCATCAGACTACCATTTATTTCGATCTTTGCAGAACTCCTTAAATGGTAAAACTTTCGGCAATGATGAGGCTATAAAATCGCACTTGGTTCAGTTTTTTGCAGATAAAGGCCAGAAGTTCTATGAGCGTGGAATACTAAATTTGGCAGGAAGATGGCAAAAGGTTATCGAACAAAATGGCAATTATATATTTGATTAAAGTTCATTCTAAGTTTTATTAAAAATGCATTTACTGTCTTTTAAAAAATCCGCAATTACTTTTTAGGCAACCCAATATTACCCGATAATATTCATATTTGAAAGTGTAAACTTTATTATTCCTTTCGTCCTCCGTGAGGAGTATGGATCGGACCATAATTAGATATAGTTTTTCACTCATAAAATCCGAATTTGTTATCCGATTTTGCTGAAATTTAGTTCGGTAAGAAATTGAACGGTTGAAATTTTTTCATAGACACTTCTTATCGATGTAGGTTGTTGGGAACTGCAAATGGGACATATGGGTTCAGACTTGGATATAGTCTCCATAGAAACCGATCCCCAATTTTGACTTCTGTAGCCTCTAGAGACCTCAATTCATGCGATTTGGTTGAAATTTGGCACAAGGACTTCCCCAGCAAGTGTCATGCATGATCAGAATCGGTTTATAAACTGATATAGCCCCCATACAAACCGATCCCCGTATTTGATTTCTTAAGGCCCTATAATCCTCAGTTTTCATCCAAGTTGGCTGAAATTTGGTACAAGGACTTTCGTTTTGACTTCCAGCATCAGTGCCGAGTATGATCCGAATTGATTCAGTCTTGGAACTATGTGTGAGATTCCGGCCGAAATGTTGGAAAGAGTATGCCAAAATTGGACTAAGCGGATGGAACATTTGAGGCTCAGTCTCGGTCAACATTTGCATGAAATAATCTTCAATCGTTAATTTATATGGACCATACTATCGATTCAATAATCGAGGGCGCAATTCTTATCCGATCTAGCTGAAATTTTGCACATATCGTTGAGGAATGACTTTAAACAACTGTGCCAAGTATGGTCTAAATCAGTTCATAATCTGGTATAGCCGCCATATAAACCGATCTCCCGATTAGGCTTCTTAAGCTTCTAGTGAGCGCAATTTGGTTGAAATTTTGCATAGCCCGTTTTGGTATGACTTTTAACAACTGCGCCAAGTATGGGGTACACCTGCGCTCAATTTATGCTCATTGGATGAAAACCCATCTATAAAGACTCGTATAGTGCGATATCTGAGAAAGCTCGAAATAAATCGAACGAAGAGCCACAACCTTACTCTCACCAAACTGGTGGATTGAACGACTCCAACGTTCCGACAGAAATTTCATGAGGTCACCCGTCTTCGCTAAGAAGGCCATTAGACTCTAAATACCTCACAAGATGGTGTTTAACCATGCTCTCCATAACCTTGGAGAGAGCAGAGCATATTGCAATGGGCCGGTAATTCGCAGGGTTGTTCGCCTCACCCCTCTTTGGTATTGGCTGAACGTTGGAAACCTTCCAACGCACCTTGAAGACTCGCGCACGGCTCGCAAGGTTGCGTAATGGACGAGCAAGTGTCGAAGAAGTGTTTATATGCCATCTGGGACCGGGGATTTATTTACGTCTAGGTTCTTAAAAAACCTTTTAACACCACGAGTTCGAGAAAATATCTGGGGATTGACGCCAGATACATTTTTGTTTAAGGTGAGTGGTTGATTGCTATCCCTACAGTTCCCTACAGCCAATAGGTTTGCCTTATAAACAGGGTCACTGAACTTTTGATCATCCTTAACAAGAGTTGGGATAGATGAAGAACTACCCTTTTCACGAACGACCAAAAGCTTTTACTTCCTCATGTAAAAGCAAGAACCTAAGTACGTAAGCGCTGTTCGTAAAGAAATTTTTTATTTTAGCAGTTCAGCAGTATCTTCATCTCGAAAACATAATTTCCAATTAGAATGCTGAAAGAATCCATTGAGCTCAGCCCAACGTGCTTTTTCGTATAAAAGGAAGCAGTATGAAGAGCAAAATACGAAAAAGATGCTGAAACAATGCAGTGATCGAAGTTACTCTTGCACCTCGAGTATTATCTTCAAACTTTTCAGGGTTTGAAGTTAAAAAAAGGTCAAGAGTATCATTGGGTTGCCCAAAAAGTAATTGCGGATTTTTCATATAGTCGGCGTTGACAAATTTTTCACAGCTTGTGACTCTGTAATTGCATTCTTTCTTCTGTCAGTTACCAGCTGTTACTTTCACCTTGCTTTAGAAAAAAAGTGTAAAAAAAGTATATTTGATTAAAGTTCATTCTAAGTTGTATTAAAAATGCATTTACTTTCTCTTAAAAAGTCCGCAATTACTTTTTGGGCAACCCAATATTTAAGTGCCCTTGGACACATGCGATATGTGTCGGTTCGTTCACTAGTTGCGCCAAACCATTATGCGCAGCGAAAAGCCCAACGTATTGCGCCTCAGGAGGCGTATTACTCGAATGGGAAAGCCAGGAGAAGTTGTGGACATTGAAATCCCTAGCGACAACGATTTCGCTGCCCGGAAAATCCTTTAAATTATTTGTAATGCAATCAGAAAGGGAGTGAAAGCCTTTCATGGAAGCCTCCGTTTCTGAGTTTGGACTTCTTAATATATAGAAATCCGAAGTGCAGTATATGTGTTCCTAACCCGAATTAAACCCAAAGGGAGTCTATTTCAGAATGTTGTGAACCCATGTGTTGTCGTCTTTGGAACACTACATCATTACGTACATATACCACGAGGTTTCTGTGCGACATAAAACATATCTAACTTTAATGGTAAATATTACAAAATATTTTCTGTGATATACTAAGAAAGTAATAAAAATTTCCAAACACTAATCCTGCGGCAAAGGTATTTGCCAAATATTATCCTTACCAAAAAAATATTTCCCTTTTTTGTATTTTTGATATGAAGTCATAATTCATAGCATCTGAGACAGGATTAACTATGGTCGGTCATTGTCTGCTAATGTAAAGATTCCAGGTTTATTTTCAACGAATTAAAGAAAGCTCCTCTACAAAGCTACAGAGCAGAGAGCAAAAAAATAATTGAATTTGATTTTTATTACATTGCCAAACACATAATCCCACTTTAACCAATAAACAAACGGCAAAGAGACGTCAATGGTTTGGCCACACAATGGCAATCACAAGACATGAGTTTATCTAGAGCATCCAGAGGATAACAACAACAAAATATACAGTTTCAGCTACAACATTTTGACGCCGAACATAAATTAAGTTGCCGAACAACATCCAAGTACCAAGCATATCGCGCTATACCAATTTTCAGGACTTTGAGCAAGGGAGAGTCATAAAAACGCGAAATTGCATTTTCATCTAAAGTCATTTTCTTGGCTTTCATTCGCTTACTCCTCGCCTACACTCGAAGTACAAGTCCTTGTGTGCTTGGTGTTGGTTGCCAAAAACGTTTACTGGTGGTAGGAGATGGTGGGTGATATGGCGGTAAGTGCAAATAACTTGGCCTGGCTTTGAATGTGATTTCGGCAACATTTCCATTATTCGCGTAATTTCATTTGTATTCTTATTTTGGTAGATAAATTTTGTATGCCAAACATATTGAAATAAAAATTGCCGAGAAATTGTATTATCCCCATTGGATGAGAAGAGAGTTCAACGTTCTGGAATTACATATAGGAAAAAATTACAAAAATATTTTACAAGTGACTAGAAAAGTTTTAGAGAAATCATGACATCATAGCAGAGTTCGAAAGTGCTTCTGAGATAAGAAAGAAACTCTTAAGCAATCCTTCACCCCAAAATATGCAAAAATATCATTCACAATTCTCACCATATGACCTTTCAAAATGAAACGCCTCTTTTGGCCACCAAATAGATGCGCACTCCCAAAAAAACCCCTTTGGACAACGAACATAAGGCTCTTAATTTATTGTTGTTGTTAAAAATTATAATGATGTTAGACGTATAATTAAAGGATTTCACATTGAAAATTGTAAGCACGTCACACAATCTCCTTAGCACTCATTCTCTCTCTCTCTCTCTCTCTCTCTCGCTCTTTGTCTCTTCCCATCCCATAGCACACTAAAACTCCCTAAGTAGATAAATACATACAAGTGCCATAAAAAAAAACCGCCACGCATACACAACCACTCCGCAGGTGGTCCTCAGTGTTAAGATCCTTTGCAGAATTTATTTTACCGCACGCTGTGCTTTTGTCAGATCAACAATTGCAACAAAATCCAAGCGAAAAATACCAAAACCAGAGACATAAACACAAAACATTCGAAAAATTAACGTTTTACAAAGCGAGTTGCTTTGTGCAAACTTTCCTTCTTAAATAATGTGCTGTTTAGTGTTTCCTTCTTTCTTTTTTGGAAGCTGGGGAAGCCGCTTAGTTTCTTTTGATGCTGGCTATGTTTTCGCGCCGAGTGTATGCGTTTTCGCCTTGTGTACAACAATGGCAAACTATGGAAAAAAATTAAATTCATAAAAGGATCGTTTCATTCAAGTTCTGACTGACAAAGAAAGCCACACTACACACATGATTTTGTTTTTGAGTGCTCGAGTGTCGAGAGGCATATCCTTTAGTCGGCAAATACCACTCTCACTTGTCAGTCGGCACTCTTTGTCTTCTTAGAAAATATCGAATGTTTGTTGGCATTGCCTTTTGTTGTCTCTGCGGAATGAAGTCATGTGGAAAATCATAAAATTAACTAAATAATCAAACAAGCGGTTTTATATGCCACCGTTAGAAAAGGTAATTATCCCCATCATAATGTGTAGCTCTTAAACAGATTGTTTGGAGGAGAAAGATTCTCAATTGTTTAAAATGGTATTAATAAAGGAATTTCAAACTGTAAAGAAGATTAGTAGTAATTTTACTTTTCTACAGCTTATCCCACAAAGTAGTAACAATGTCAACAAGAATAATCATGTTCCTCCACCAATCGGGTCCATGCACCGGAACTACCTTGCTCCCCATAGAGAGCTTGTCTCTTGCAATACCAGGTTGTAAACTGATTTGGACCGTATTTGGCACAGTTGTTGGAGTCGTAACAGAACATCGCATGCAAAATTTTAGCCAAATCGGACAAAAATTGCAGCTTCCAGGGGCTCAAGAAGTCAAATCGGGTAGATTGGTAGCTATATTAGATTATAGACCGATTCAGACTGTACTTGGTACAGTTGTTGGAAGTCTTAAAAGAACACTAAATACTCAATTTCAGCCAAATCGGACAAAACTTGCGGCCTGTAAGGGCTCAAGAAGTCAAATCGGGAGATCGGTTTATATGGGAGCTATATCAGGTTATAGACCGATTTGGACCATACTTCGCACACTTGTTGGAAGTCTTAATAGAACACCGCATGCGAAATTTCAGCAAAATCGGATAAAAATTGAGCCTTGTAAGGGCTCAAGAAGTCAAATCGGGAGATCGGTCTATATGGGAGCTATATCAGGTTATAGACCGATTTGAACCTTACTTGGCAAAATTGTTAGAAGTCTTTAGAAAACACTATGTGCAAATTTTAAGCCAAATCGGATGAAAATTAAGGCTACCAGGGGCTCAAGAAGTCAAATCGGGAGATCGGTCTATATGGGAGCTATATCAGGTTATAGGCCGATTCAGACCGTACTTAACATAGTGGTTGGAAGACTTAAGAGAACACTACATACTCAATTTCAGCCAAATCGGACAAAACTTGCGGCTTGTAAGGGCTCAAGAAGTAAAATCGGGTTTCTATGGGAGCTATATCAGGTTATGGACCGATTTGGACCATACTTCGCACACTTGTTGAAAATCTTAACAGAACACCACAGGCAAAATTTCAGCCGAATCGGACAAAAATTGCGGCTTGTAAGGATCAAGAAGTCAAATCGGGAGATCGGTTTCTATGGGAGCTATATCAGGTTATAGACCGATTTTAACCGTACTTGGCACAACTGTTAGAAGTCATTAGAAAACACTATGTGCAAATTTTAAGCCAAATCGGATGAAAATAAAGGCTACCAGGGTTTCAAGAAGCAAAATCGGGAGATCAGGTTATATGGGGGCCATATCATTTTCTTGACCGATTTGGGCCGTATTTAGCACAGTTATTAAAAGTCATAACACAACTATACAGGCAAAATTGAAGTCAAATCGGGAGATCGGTTTATATGGGAGCTATATCAGATTATAGACCGATGTGGACCGTACTTGGCACAGTTGTTGGAAGTCTTAACAAATTACCGCATGCGAAATTTCAGCCAAATCGGACAAAAATTGTGCTTTCCGGGGGCTCAAGAAGTCAAATCGGAAGATCGGTTTATATGGGAGCTATATCCAAATCTGAACCGATATGGGCCATTTGCAATCCCCAATGACCTACATCAAAAAGAAGTATCTGTGCAAAATTTCAAGCATCTAGCTTTACGCGGAGGCCACCGTAACGCAGAGGTTAGCATGTCCGCCTATGACGCTGAACGCATGGGTTCGAATCCTGGCGAGACCATCAGAAAAAAGTTTTCAGCTGTAGTTTTCCCCTCCTAATGCTGGCAGCATTTGTGAGGTTCTATGTCATGTAAAGCTTCTCTCCAAAGAGGTATAGCATTGCGGCACGCCGTTCGGACTCGGCTATAAAAAGGGAGCCCCTTATCATTGAACATAAACTAAGAAGTTTGCCCCTGTTTCTTAGTGAAATGTTCATGGGCAAAATTTGCATTTTAGCTTTACGCGTTCGACCGCTATCGTGATTTCAACAGACGAACAGACGGACATGGCTAGGTCGACTCAGAACGTCGAGACGATCAAGAATATATATACTTTATAGGGTTTTAGACTAATATTTCGAGGCGTTACAAACGGAATGACTAGATAAGTATACCCCCATCCTATGGTGGTGGGTATAAAAATAGAGATATTGAGCTGAAACTTTGCACAGATTGTTTTTTTTTTTTTTTTTTGTTTTTTGTCCATAGGCTGGTTAAGTCATATATACCGACTTGCCGATTTCAGGTCTTCGGTCCATTAAAGCCACATTTATTATGCGATTTCTCTGAAATTCGGGACAATGATTTGTTTTAAGCTTCTCAATATCCTTATTCAATGTGATCGGTCCAGATTTGGATATAGCTGCCATATGGACCAATCTCTCGATTTAAGGTCTTGTGCCCATAAAAGGAGCATTAACTGTCCGATTTCGCTGAAATTTGGGACAGTAAGTTGCGTTAGGCCCATCGACATCCTTTGATTTGGCTGAAATTTTGCACATAGTCCAAATCGGTGTATAACCTGATATAGCTCCTATATAAACCGATCTCCCAAAATGTATTCCTGAGCCCCTGGAAGCCAGAATTTTTGTCCGATTTGGCTGAAATTTTGCACATAGTGTTCAGGTATGACTTTAAACAACTGTGCTAAGAACGTTTCAAATCCGTATATATCCTCATATAGCTCCCATATAAACCGATCTCCCGATTTGGCTTTTTAAGCCCCTGAAAGCCGCATTTTTTGTCCTATTTGGCTGAAATTTTGCACATAGTGTTCTGTTATGACTTCCAACTACTGTGTCAAGTACGGTTCAAATCAGTATATAAGCTGATATAGCTCCCATATAAACCGATCTCCCGATTTGGCTTTTTAGGCCCCTGGAAGCCGCATTTTTTTGTCCGATTTGGCTGAAATTTTGCACATACTGTTCTGTTATGACTTCCAACTACTGTGCCAAGTACGCTCCAAATCGGTTTATAACCCGATATAGCTCCCATATAAACCGATCTCCCGATTTGACGTCTTGAGCCCTTACAAGCCGCAATTTTTATCCGATTTGACTGAAATTTCGCATGTAGTGTTTTGTTACTACTTCCAATAACTGTTCCAAGTACGGTGTAAATCGGTCTATAACCTGATATAGCTCCCATATAAACCTATCTCCCGATTTGACTTCTGGAGTCCTTACAAACCGTAACTTTTATCCGATTTGGCAGAAATTTTCCATGCGGTGTTCGATTACAGCTTTCAATAACTGTGCCAAATACGGTTCAAATCAGTCTATAGCCTCGTATAGCTGTCATATAAACCGATCTCCCGATTTGACATTTTTAGCCCCTGAAAGCCACAATTTTCGTCCGATTTCGTTAAAATGTAACACATTCGATCTGTTATGACTTCCTCCAATTACGTTCCAATAAACAGTAACATTGTGCCAGTTAACTGAACTTATTTTGTATAAATTTTAACAGAATCCATGGTTGGAAGTTCCCAAGATTCGGCCCGGTTGGACTTAGTACGATTTTACTTGTTACTTGTTACTTTTTCCGTTCTAACACTATCGGAATTTTGGGCAGACGAAGATAAGAAGAAGCTTAGAAAGGGAAAAAAATATCAAAATGCAATGCATATGTTTTAAAATCATTTCATTTCATTTTTAATTGCACCAACCAGTTTTTAATGTTTTCCATTTATTTTAAACCATTAAAGAAACCATACGTACTGGTGAGTTGCAAAAGTATAACTTTCACATCCTTATGGTAAAACCTTTTTGCCCAACCCTTGTCCTCGCTGCTACTACAATACATCAGTAGAGCAATGTTTATTGTAATCATTAAATCCATTGTGTACGCACTCATATAGGGCATCATGTTTATTTTTGTAATTATTGACACTTATAAAAATCTTATCCATAGAAACCATAAAATATACAAACTATCACTTTTGTTTGTTGTTGCTTTTGCAATGGACAACAAGCAAACGCCCGGCCAACACATACGCCCATTTGAAAGGCGCCCAGCAAACCTTCCTGAGCGCACACACAATCACTCAAGTGTATCCTTTTTATGCACTATTGTCGAAGTTGTAAAATGCGACGAATGGACGAACATGAACGAATGCAATGCATGTAAGGATTTCTATACATACCAGATGAATACTTACCTTTTGAAGTACCAAGAGCTGGTGGGATGGGTTCCAGACTCAATCATACCAAAATCACCACTCTTTTTCAGCTAAGCAACTTTCCACCCTTTATTTTAAGTTTGGGATGAATGAAACGTGTGCTGGTCGGGCATGCGAATAGATGCCGGATGTAACAACGTTTCTGGTTGTTACGGACTGTGGACTCTCAGTCATCAGGATATTTGAACACTCTGTTTGTGGGTATAGATTTAATGAACCCCTTTTAGCTGATCCCAACTGCCTGGCAGCTAGCCTGCTTGTCGGCCTACCTTTCTGTGCATGGCTGTTGATTCAATTAGGATTTGTTATTGTGGGAAATTTATTTTATTATAATTTCATTAAGATTGATATCACAAAATTATACGAAAATCACACGCTAACCTTCCCCCCAAATTTTCCGCCCTTAGGCTGATTTAAGGTAAGTGATTAGTAATGTCAATATTTGGCTATATACAAATTATGCAATTAACTGATTTATATAAATTGGTAAGATGAATAGGTTTTACATGTGGACTTAGAAGATAAACTTCATGATGGAGAACAAGTAAAAAGGCGTCAAGTTCGGCCGGGCCGTATTTTGAATACCCACCACCTCGGGTATATATGTAAACCACCTTTCAACAAAATCCGGTGAAAATTCCATACATGATGCGATTTGGACCAAATACTAATAAGTACAAGTTATTGTTCAATTGTGTATAACAAAGTATTGGTCTTTTTAGTAGCTATATCTAAAAGTAAACCAATCTGAACCATATACGACACGGATGCCGAAAAGCCTAACACAACTCACTGTCGCAAATTTCGGCGAAATCGGACAATAAATGCGCCTTTTATGGAGCCAAAACTTTAAATCGAGAGATCGGTCTATATGGCAGCTATATCCAAATCTGGACCGATCTGTGCCATATTGACAAAGGATGTCGAGGGGCTTAACTTAACTGACTGTCCTAAATTTTGGCGACATCGGACAATAAATGCGCCTTGTACGGGCCCAAAACATTAAATCGAGAGATCGGTCCTTATGGCAGCTATATCCAAATCTGAACCGATCTGGGCCAAATTGAAGGAAGATGTTGATGAGCTTAAGAAAACTCACTGTCCAAAATTTCAGCAAAATCGGATTATAAATGTGGCTTTTATGGGCCTAAGACCCTAAATCGGAGGACCGGTCTATATGGCAGCTATATCCAAATCTGAACCGATCTGGGCCAAATTGACGAGGGATGGCGACTGGCATAACACAACTCACTGTTTCAAATTTCAGCAAAATCGTATTATGAATGTGTCTTTTATGGGCCTAAGACCCTAAATCGGAGGATCGGTCTATATGGCAGCTATATCTGTGCCATATTGAGAAAGGATGTCGAAGGGCCTAACACAACTCACTGTCCCAAATTTCAGCAAAATCGGATAATAAATGTGGATTTTATGGGCCTAAGACCCTAAATCGGAGGATCGGTCTATATGGCAGATATAGCCAAATCTTGACCTATCTGAGCCAAATTTACGAAGGATGTCGAAGGGCCTAATACAACTCACTGTCCCAAATTTCAGCAAAATCGAATAATAAATTTCGCTTTTATGGGCCTAAGACCCTAAATCGGCGGATCGGTCTATATGGGGCCTATATCAATATATAGTCCGATATAGCCCATCTTCGAACTTAACCTGCTTATGGACAAAAAAAGAATCCGTGCAAAGTTTCAGCTCAGTATCTCTATTTTTAAAGACTGTAGCGTGATTTCAACAGACAGACGGACTGACCGACAGACGAACGGACATGTCTAGATCGTCTTTGATTTTTACGCGGATCAAGAATATATATACTTTATAGGGTCGGAAATGGATATTTCAATGTGTTGCAAACGGAATGACAAAATGAATATACCCCCATCCTTCGGTGGTGGGTATAAGAACTTTAATTTATTTTTTTTATACCCACCACCATAGGATAGGGGTTACATTCATTTAGTCATTCCGTTTGTAACACATCGAAATATCTATTTCCGACCCTACAAAGTATATATATTTCTGATCGTCGTAAAATTCTAAGACGATTTAGCAATGTCCGTGCGTCTGGCAGTTGAAATCATGCTACAGCCTTTAAAAATTGGGATATTGAATTGAAATGTTGCACAGACTCTTCTATACGCAGCTTAAGTTCTTGAATGGGCCAAAACGGACTATATTTGGATATAACTGCCATATAAACCGATCTGGCGGTTAAGGGTTTTAACCCCGTATAATCCGCATTTTTTTAACCGATTTCGCAGAAATTTGAAACAGTAAGTTGTATTAGGGACCCCAATATTCAAACCGAGTATGACCCATACACTGATAAAAAATGACGATACTTTGCCAATACCGCCTGGTATTATTTTGTTCATATCATTGGCAAAGGTTTTTAATACCATTTGGTATCAACTCAATACCAGACAAAGGAGGCTATTAAGAATTGACAGCGTCACATTTACATTCTCCTAGTAAAATGTTTTAATACAATTTGAGCGCACAAAAACCTTTTTAAATTCTAAGGACATCAACATCAAAAACATGATAGTCCATTGTGTGGTAAACGATGATATGTTGGTGTATTCATATGAAAACCACTTCTGGGAATCAATGGACAAGGAATCAATTGCTGAATACAAAGAATTGAGGGAAGTCACTGTGTTACATTACTTTTTATACCCTCCACCATAGGATGGGGGTATACTAATTTCGTCATTCTGTTTGTAACTACTCGAAATATTCTTCTGAGACCCCATAAAGGATAAATATTCTTGATCGTCGTGACACTTTATGTCGATCTAGCCATGTATGTCCGTCCGTCTGTCTGTCGAAAGCACGCTAACTCTCGAAGGAGTGGATCTAGCCGCTTGAAATTTTGCACAAATACTTCTTGTTAGTGTAGGTCGGTTGGGATTGTAAATGGGCCATATCGGCCCATGTTTTGATACATCTGCCATATAAACCAATCTTGGGTCTTGACTTCTTGAGTCTCTAGAGGACGCAATTCTGGCCCGATTTGACTGAAATTTTGCACGAGATGTTTTGATATCACTTCGAACAACTGCGCTAGGTATGGTTTAAATCGGTCCATGTTTTAATATAGCTGCCATATAAACCGATCTTGGGTCTTGACTTCTTGAGCATCTAGAGTGCGCAATTCTTATCCGATTGGAATGAAATTTTGCACGACGTGTTTTGTTATGATATTCAACAACTGTGCCAAGTATGGTTTAAATCGGTCTATAACCTGATATAGCTGTTAGGTAAATCGATCTTAGGTCTTGACTTCTTGAGCCTCTATAGTGCGCAATTCTTATCCGATTTGAAAGAAATTTTGCGCGACGTGTTTTGTTATGATATCCAACAACTGTGCCAAGTATGGTTGAAATCGGTTCATAACCTGATATAGCTGGTAGATAAACCGATCTTGGGTCTTGACTTCTTGAGCCTCTAGTGAACGCAATTCTCATCCGATTTGGCTGAAATTTTGTACAACGGCTTCTCCCAAGACCTTCAATAAACGTGTCAGTTATGGTCTGAATCAGTGTATAGCCTGATATAGCTCCCCTATAAACCGCTCTCCCTATTTTACTTCTTGAGCCCATAAATGGCGCAATTCTTATTCGATTTCGCTGAAATTTTACACAATGACTTATGGTCCAAATCGGAACATAACTTAATGTAGCTCCAATAGCATAGCAATTCTTTTCCTTTATCCTTTGTTTACCTAAAAAAAGGATACCGGGAAAAGAGCTCGACAAATGCGATCCATGGTGGAGGGTATATAAGATTCGGCCCCGCCGAACTTAGCACGCGCTTATTTGTATTATTTTATATTATAAAGGGTGATTTTTTTGAGGTAAGGATTTTCATGCATTAGTATTTGACAGATCACGTGGGATTTCAGACATGGTGTCAAAGAGAAAGATGCTCAGTATGCTTTGACATTTCATCATGAATAGACTTACTAACGAGCAACGCTTGCAAATCATTGAATTTTATTACCAAAATCAGTGTTCGGTTCGAAATGTGTTCAAATTTTGACAAATTTTGTTCAGCGATGAGGCTCATTTCTGGTTGAATGGCTACGTAAATAAGCAAAATTGCCGCATTTGGAGTGAAGAGCAACCAGAGGCCGTTCAAGAACTGCCCATGCATCCCGAAAAATGCACTGTTTGGTGTGGTTTGTACGCTGGTGGAATCATTGGACCGTATTTTTTCAAAGATGCTGTTGGACGCAACGTTACGGTGAATGAACACATTTCGAACCGAACACTGATTTTGGTAATAAAATTCAATGATTTGCAAGCGTTGCTCGTTAGTAAGTCTATTCATGATGAAATGTCAAAGCATACTGAGCATCTTTCTCTTTGACACCATGTCTGAAATCCCACGTGATCTGTCAAATACTAATGCATGAAAATTCTAACCTCAAAAAAATCACCCGTTATCAACCAAAATATTAAGCAGATTCGTACTTTACTTTGAAGGGCCTTTTATTTGAGTCCCGATTTATCCCAATCCTAAATCGGCTGAGAAATATACCAACTTCGGCAATGGAATTATAGATTTTATTCTGACCATCAAGGTTATGATGTTCCGCTCGTAGAATAGTAAAACATTTCTTTTGAAGTTTTATCATTGATCAATAAAATTTCAATCGTTCGCTGTCTTCGAAATTTGAAGAAATAAGTCTAGCCAAATTGTATCCACTTGCCGGTGAACACCGTGGATCATTCTGAAACAATTTAATAGCATAATTGATTGCAAGATGTAATCTTAAATACCTGCTTCTTTAAAATAAAACGAAATGCTCAATAGTTTCTTATCGATAGTAAGTGTTTACAAAACAAATCTGCTACCAGCAGCTTTATGAGAAAAAAGCAATTTTTCCCCCAAAAGGATAACTTAAGGATTTCGTTTAGAATCAGTTTGAAAAAATCTAAATCTCATACTATCAAAGTACTTTCTTAAAATGCACAACTCTAGTTTTGATTTAATAACTCAATATCCTAAGGAAGAAATTTTGTTAGCCCTGATTGGCTTGGCGCCACTAGGATCACTATGAATCCCTAAGCAGACGGTTTTAATAAGTTTCTTAACTTAACCAAAATCTCCTAGAGCGTAGCTGCCGTAATATGCAAAAACATTCTCAGCCCATTTGTCGGTTATTCGTTTCTTATTTGTTGAAGGTTTTTTCTCTGCTGCTAATCTACTTTATATAGAGTAGAGGTAGAAAAAACAAAATCACACAACCCTGACCCTTTTTTCTGACCTTTATTTTATGGTATCTTAATCCCATCTAATGCTTGTTTTCGAAAACCTGGCATGTGTGTGTGTACTACTATGCTAATTAAAACGGATCATAATTTTCCACATTCCAATTTCCTTTAAATATGATGCCGCTGTTTTAGGTTGCTACTGTTTCAAAGGTTGGGTGGTTGTTGACCATTCTATTGGATTACCATTAAATTTTGATTTATTGAGATTTTTGGAAAAAGATCTTAATAAGTATATATTGTATCGATAAAATCAACACTGGAGTATGGAAATCCGTCTTCACAGATGGATCCTGAGATACATTTTGTTTACGAAATTGCAGCTGTATTTTGCCGAATTTATTGAAAATAATTTTTAATTGTAAACACATGGGTCAGTCACTAATTATTTTTCATCAATTTCATAGTGATGAAATATAGATAGATACAGCTGCTATTCTAGACACCACGGCATCATCCTATAGATGCTACTAGAAAATCAAACAAAAATCTGCAGCACACGCTTATTCCAAGTTTCTTAAAGTTTATACCAATATTGTTAGTCGCAATGCCTATGTTGTATAAACATATCCTAAGGAACATTGGTTTATGTTTCCAAACAAACCATACATGCTTGCCCTAGAGGAACCATATGCAGATTTGCTTGATCTTCAATAAACAAAACCTTCTTACCAACGTGCTTGAATTAGTGAATATTCAATACAATCAGTACTAGTATTAGATTATATTAAATCCTTTAATACATCGCCTTTTAATCTCCACAACATGGCCTATATGCAGAGATTGTGTTGAAATACCAAGTATTCCTTAGAAGCCATTCAGCTGCGATTTCATTCATTGTTTTGCCTGCGATGTCTTTGTAATCGTTTGATCTAAATGCTTAATGTAATACATTACCTATGCGGTGAACTGCAAACAAACAAATAACAGAAAGTTCATGAAGATTTCGCAATATTAGGTATAAAGTCCTTTAGTTCCTTTAGTTCATAATGTGAAGCATATGATGCTTGATAACAATTGTCACTAGAATCTCACACAAAAGTAGGTGCGATGGATTATTTAAAGATTAGATCTACAACAAAACCAGTGTCAAAGACATGGCTCACACACGTAAATGAATACTCTAGTTGTTCCAATTCATCATAATGTCCTTTTTGTTGCTTTCGTTGGTCGGCTTCGTTTTTATGTTTTGTAACTGTCTTTTGTATTTCCATGCGAGTTTCAAGTGTTAAGTTCAATAGATCTAGTGAAATCTTTGCCTGAATGTTCTTTTAGATTAAAGTATTGAAGATTCTTTTTTTTTTGCATAAGGTGTGCACATTTGTTTTCTTTTGGCCTCAGCATAATAAGGCTAATTTGATTTATATCTGCCTGGGTGACAAAATGTGAGCAATGTGTGTACATTTGATTCCTTTTGGTTAAGGATATCTAAGACAAGATCTTTGAACTAGGTTCTCACTTAAGAGTTCTCATGTCCTACATTGTTTATTCATTTATTTATGAAAACGATTTTAGTTTGATATATGACACTTCTTTATAAAATACAAGCAGTTTGCACTGTTCTAGATTTTAGCGCCAAGTTAATTGATCTTGATAATAGATGTAACATAAACCAGAATCCTTTCTGGGCAAAAGTCGGCCGGACCCTACCATATAATATTCTACACCGAATACACGAAGCCTGTTGAAATCTAGTCAGACTTGACTTTTGTATACCTATTGAAATATTGATCAGGAACTTGTAAGAGTTTCTTACAATAGGACCTAAATTGTGGGTACTATAGCCTTAACGGGCCATATCGGATGAAAGATGTATATGAGAGCCATTGGGTTGCCCAAAAAGTAATTGCGGATTTTTTAAAAGAATGTAAATGCATTTTTAATAAAACTTAGAATGAAATTTAATCAAATATACTTTTTTTACACTTTTTTTCTAAAGCAAGCTAAAAGTAACAGCTGATAACTGACAGAAGAAAAAATGGAATTACAGAGTCACAAGCTGTGAAAAAATTTGTCAACGCCGACAATATTAAAAATCCGCAATTACTTTTTGGCCAACCCAATATATCTTATAGATACATTTTCGTCAGCACTGCAGCAGTGTTCAACACACTCTATGGTGTAAGTTAGTTTGAAAAGAAAGATTAATCCGTGGATGACGGATACCTTAGAAGGTTTAATAGAATATAAAAAACAAGTAAAAAGGCGTTAAGCTCGGCCTGACCGAACTTTGGATACCCACTACCTCGGGTATATATGTAAACCACCTTTCAACAAAATCCGGTACCGGTACCGGTAATTCCATACCTTATGTCCCATACCAAACCAAATACTAATAAGTACAAGTCATTGTTCAATTGTGTATAACAAAGTATTGGTATTCTTAGTAGCTATATCTAAAAGTAAACCAATCTGAACCATATATGACACGGATGCCGAAAAGCCTAAGACAATTCACTCTCCCACATTTTGGGAAAATCGGACAATATATACGGCTTTTATGGGTGCAAGACCTTTAATCGGGAGATCAGTCTATATGGCAACTATATCCAAATCTGAATCGATCTGGGTCAAATTGAAGAAGGATGTCGAAAGGCCTGACACAACTTACTGTCCCAAATTTTGTCAAAATCGGACAATAAATGCGCCTTTTATGTGTCCAAAACCTTAAAATGAGAGATCGGTCTATATGGCAGCTATATCCAAATCTGGGCCGATCGGAGCCAAATAGAAGAAGGATGTCGAAGGGTCTGACACAACTTACTGTCCCAAATTTTGGCAAAATCGGACAATAAATTCGCTTTTATGGCCCCAAAACCTAAAACCGAGAGATCGGTCAATATGGCAACTATATCCAAATCTGGGCCGATCGGAACCAAGTAGAAGAAGGAAGAAGAACTGTCCCAAATTATGGCAAAATCGGACAATAAATTCGCTTTTTATGGCCCCATAACCTAAAACCTAGAGATCGGTCTATATGGCAGCTATATCAAAATCTGACGAATGATGTCGAGGGCCCTAATACAACTGACTGTCCCAAATTTCAGCAAAATCGGATAATAAATGTGGCTTTTATGGCGATTAAATCGGAGGATCGGTCTATATGGGGTCTATATCAAGATATAGTCCGATGTAATCTGTGTAGATAATCCATGCAAAGTTTCAGCTCAATATCTCTATTTTTGAAGACTGTAACGTGATTTCAACAGACAGACGGACGGACATGTCTAGATTGTTTTAGATTTTTACGCTGATCAAGAATATATATACTTTATAGGGTCAGAAACGGATATTTCGATGCGGTGCGAACGGGATGGCAAAATGAATATACCCCCATCCTTCGGTGGGTATAAAAAGCGATGCGGCACTAAATGTATCCATTAAAGATGCATTGCGCCTATAGAGGGCGCAATTTTCATCCAATTAAGCTAGCATTTTGTACAATGATTTCTCTTATGATCTCCAACTGACTTAATGAATCATGGTTTTATTTGGTCTATGCATTGATATTGCTTCTATATAAATCGATCTCCTAATGTTTATACCCTCCACCATAGGATAGGGGGTATACTAATTTCGCCATTGCGTTTGTAACTACTCGAAATATTCGTCTGAGACCCCATAAAGTATATATATTCTTGATCGTCGCGAAATTTTATGTCGATCTAGCCATGTCTGTCCGTCTGTCTGTCGAAAGCACTCTAACTTGCGAAGGAGTAAAGCTAGCCGCTGCACAAATACTTCTTATTAATATAGGCCGGTTGGTATTGTAAATGGGCAATATCGGTCCATGTTTTGATATAGCTACCATATTAACCGATCTTGGGTCTTGACTTCTTGAGCCTCTAGAGTGCGCAATTCTTATCCGATTGGAATGAAATTTTGCATGACATGTTTTGTTATGATATCCAACAACTGTGCCAAGTATGGTTCAAATCGGTCCATAACCTGATATAGCTGCCATATAAACCGATCTTGGGTCTTGACTTCTTGAGCCTTTAGAGGGCGCAATTCTTATCCGATTTGAATGAATTTTGCACGTAGTATTTTGTTATGATACCCAACAACTGTGCCAAGTATGGTTCAAATCGGTTCATAACCTGATATAGCTGTCATATAAACCGATCTGGGATTTTGACTTCTTGAGCCTCTAGAGGTCGCAATTATTATCCGATTTGCCTGAAATTTTGTACGACGGATTCTCTCATGACCATCAACAATCGTCTTTATTATGGTCTGAATCGGTCTATAGCCCATATAAATCAATCTCTCTATTTTACTTCTTGAGCCCCCAAAGGGCGCAATTCTTATTCGAATTGGCTGACATTTTCCACAGGTCTCTAACATATAATTTAATTGTGGTCCAAACCGGACCATATCTTGATATCGCTCTAATAACAGAGCAAATCTTTTCTCATATCCCTTTTTGCCTAAGAAGAGATGCCGGGAAAAGAACTCGACAAATGCGATCCATGGTGGAGGGTATATAAGATTCGGTCCGGCCGAACTTAGCACGCTTTTACTTGTTAGTTCTAATCCTATTGAAATATTAAATAGGACCTTGTAAGATTTTCTTACTTGTGGCTATTATAACCTTAAATAGCCATATATGAAAAATATATATGGGAGCTATTTCTAAATCTGGACCGATTTTCATGAAATTTTGCCCACTTATTGGGACATCGAATAAAACATCTCGACATCAAATAAAACAACAAGTGCGACTTGTACCTTTATCATAAGAATACATGGACGGAAAGACGAAGATAGCCAAATCGATTCCGAAAGTGATTCAAAGCCGACCGATATACTTATATTATATATTATACAATTGGTCTAGCTCTTCTTCTTCATAGAGTTGCAAACAAAGGCACAACGTTATAATACCTTATACCAAGTGGTGTAGAGAACAATAAATAAAGTAATCAATTAAAATAAAAAACAAGTAAATGCGTGCTAAGTTCGGCCGGGCCGAATCTTATATACCCTTATATACCCACCATAGATAGCATTTGTCGAGTTCATTTTCTGGCATCTCTTTTTAAGCAAATAAAGGATGAAAGAAAAAAAATTGCTCTGCTATTGGAGCTATATCAAGTTATGGTCCGATTCAGACCATAATTGATTTGAATGTTGGAGAGCATAGTGGGGAATAAAAACTGCGCTCTTTAGGGGTTCAAGAAGTAAAAAAGGGATAGGGGAGCTGTATCAGGGTATAAATCGATTCATATCATATTTAACACGGAAGTTGATGCTCATGGGAGACACCGTTGTACAAAATTTCAGCCAAATTGGATAAGAATTGCGCCCTCTAGGAGTCAATACCCAAGATTGGTTTATATGGCAGCTATATCGGGTTATCAACCAATTGAGATCATACTTAGCACAGTTGTTGGAAGTCATAACAAAACAGTACATGCAAAATTTCAGCCAAATCGGATAAGAATTGCGCCCTCTAAAGGCTCAAGAAGTCCAACTTTGAGATTGGTTTATATGGCGGCTATATCAAATTATGGACTGATTTAGACCATACTTGACACAGTTTATATGGCGGCTATATCAGATCATGGACTGATTTAGGCCATACTTGACAGTTGTTGAATGTCAAAATAATACACTTCATGCTAAATTTCGGCCAAATCGGATATGAATTACGCCATCTAGAAGCTCAAGAAGTCAAGATCCAAGATCGATTTATATAGCAGCTATATCAGGTTATGGACCGATTTGAACCATACTTAGCACAGTTATTGGAAGACATACAGGAACACATTATGCAAAATTTCAGCCAAATCAGATAAAAAAATGGGCCCTCTAGAAGCTCTAGAAGTCAAGACCCATGTTTGGTTTATATGGCAGCTATATCAGGTTGTCAACCGATTTAGACCACACTTGGCTTAGTTGTCGGAAGATCGGTTTATATGGCAGCTGTATCCAACCATGGACCGATTTGGCCCATATACAGTTCCAACCGGCCAACACTAATTAGAAGTATTTGTGCAAAATTTCAAACGCCTAGCTTAACTCCTTGGAAAGTTAGCATGATTTCGACAGACGGACGGACATGGCTAGATCGACTTAGAATGTCATAACGATCAAGAATATATATACTTTGTGGGGTCTTAGATGCATATTTCGAGGTGTTGCAAACGGAATAACGAAATTAATATACCCATCATCCTATGGTGGAGGGTATAAGTAAACTGCCGATAGTGCCTTCGATAGTTTGCCAGCTCTAATTGATTTTCAAATAGATATCAGAGATACCCAGCCGTGTTAAAAACTTATCTCAAGAGTGATCTCGCTAAGTGGCACGCCTTTCGGAGTCGACATGAAAGAGGAGACCCCATATCATTGAGCATATATTTGAATAGGACTGCACCCACTGATATGGGAGAAGTATCCCCTATTCCCTAATAGAATGTTCATGCTAAAATATGTAATCTTATGAAATACACCTAAAAAAAAGTTTTTCCTAATTTTAAAGAGTCGAGCCAAAGATTAGTTAACTTAATTTAAGAATGATCACTTTTCCAAATGTTTAAGGAAACATTCACTTTAGTGAAAGATATTTTCCTTCACATTACGGATTTCTTATTTCAAATGGTACATTAATAAATCCTTAACTTTGCGTCTTCTTATTAAAGACAAAAATTGGGATATTGACCTTGGGACAAGACAACAGCTTTTTTTTTCAGTGTATGTACTTCCAAAAATATGATGCTTTTGAAAGAGAAGCAGTCGTCCTTTAATTCTAAAGGACATAACATATGTTCGCAAATGTTTTCTCTTGATGTCAAGTACAGCGCTTAACACTTGAACTACATTAAAACAAGCTACAAAATGATGTAAGATAAATCCAAATCCGACGCATAAATAAGCATAACACCTTAACTAACAAAGAAGGCATGGAGTGGTATTAGACCATCTCAAGTACTACCTAGCCTATTGATAATATCCTATGTTTGCCAAAATCGCACCTATTTCTATAAACATATATGTTTTCCTTCAAAGGTGAAAATTTCTTGTGATAATTTTTGGCCCAAACTTGATACTTAACGAAATCTTCTTGATCTCATCACATTGTCAAAGAAGTGCCTCTCACATGAGCATGTTTTTCATTACATACGGAATGCATTACATAAAGTATTTAGATCAAGTGATTACATTGCTTATGCTTTAAAACAATAGCAATAGCAATCGCACCAAAATGTCTGCGGCGTTTTGCTCTTGACAGGAATTCCTGGAAGTTGGGACTACCTCCGAATATAGGGCCATGTCCCAGGGATTAAATGGCGGTGATCTTTAAGGATATTAACTAATCTAGTACTTGTCTTAATGATATTTGCATAACATATTCCCCTAGTTTAAAACAAGGCTTAGAGGGCATTGTTTAGGGAAAATACTTCCAAATCTTTATTTTGTCCCTATTGAAATCTGGAGCAGCCATTAGCCGTATGTTTGAAAACAAAAGACAATGTGTCTCTGTTTTGTTTATAAAACAGAGGTATAGAGTTCAACAGGGGACAACTAACAGCGCAATTTCTACAACACTGTTTATAGTAACTTAAGAAGACATTTTAATACAGAAGATCTTGTAGAATGTTGTATTACGTTGGTCTTACTAAACCATAATCTTTTTACAAATTTTATGGTAACCCTAAAGGTTGGGTATCCACTTCTTGGACCACCCTATGTCGATTAAAGTCTTTTTAAATATGTTCCTTCACTAAATTATGTTTCAATGGAATAAATGTATCTAACTTAGTAATAAAATAGAAATAATATTGATGTAAGGTTATAAATATAGTCATATAAAGGGTGATTTTTTTGAGGTTAGGATTTTCATGCATTAGTATTTGACAGATCACGTGGGATTTCAGACATGGTGTCAAAGAGAAAGATGCTCAGTATGCTTTGACATTTCATCATGAATAGACTTACTAACGAGCAACGCTTGCAAATCATTGAAATTTATTACCAAAATCAGTGTTCGGTTCGAAATGTGTTCAAATTTTGACAAATTTTGTTCAGCGATGAGGCTCATTTCTGGTTGAATGGCTACGTAAATAAGCAAAATTGCCGCATTTGGAGTGAAGAGCAACCAGAAGCCGTTCAAGAACTGCCCATGCATCCCGAAAAATGCACTGTTTGGTGTGGTTTGTACGCTGGTGGAATCATTGGACCGTATTTTTTCAAAGATGCTGTTGGACGCAACGTTACGGTGAATGAACCGAACACTGATTTTGGTATTAAAATTCAATGATTTGCAAGCGTTGCTCGTTAGTAAGTCTATTCATGATGAAATGTCAAAGCATACTGAGCATCTTTCTCTTTGACACCATGTCTGAAATCCCACGTGATCTGTCAAATACTAATGCATGAAAATCCTAACCTCAAAAAAATCACCCTTTATATACATAATGTCCTGCCAGAGATAATTATTGTAAAATACATATACAAATACTATTCACATTAAACTTATACTATATATATATGTGCATATATATACAAATGTATTATGAAAACATTTCAGAAAATCAATACAAAATGAATTCATCCATTAAAAATGCAATGAATTTAAAATTGTCTGCAATGAACAATTTATGGATAATCGCATTTAACACATCCCAAATCGTCCTGTCGAAGTTGTCCATGGCCCCAAAATGTCCACCAAGCATTACGTTGGCATTCAAATAATATTTATTTAAATGTACAATTGTATATTGCAATTAATTTAATTGCAAAATGCTATTAAGCTGACATATTTTATAACAACTGACATCACACACACACACACACACACAAAAGAGAAAGTGTGTTAATAAAGAAGATGCTGCGATTACAGCAGCAGATTAAAAGAAAATATGGAAAGCAAACGGGGGCATTTGAAGAAGGGTAAATAAAGTAAATTATAATTATTCACAACAAATTTATTTAAATCAAAATGTTTTATACACTGAAAAAAAACTAGCCTTGAGCCGATTAACTCTTTGACCAGACTTAACTAGGATATCAATGCTATAAAAAACTGATCTTTCCATTTACGTTCTTGGCACTACTAAAAGCCCAATTATTGGTTCACTGTTTAGCGGATTTTGAAGAAATGTGGTTAATGTATATATCCGAGGTGGTTTTTAGTTTTTATACCCACCACCGAAGGATGGGGGTACATTCATTTTGTCATTCCTTTTCCAACACATCGAAATATCCATTTCCGACCCTATAAAGTATATATATTCTTGATCAGCGGAAAAGTCTAAGACGATCTAGCCATATCCGCCCCTTTGTCCGTCTGTCTGTTGAAATCACGCTACAGTCTTTAAAAATAGAGATATTGAGCTGAAACTTTGCACAGATTCTTTTTTTTGTCCATAAGCAGGTAGAAGATTCGAAGATGGGCTATATGGGACTATATCTTCATATAGCCCCCATTGAGGGTCTAAGGCCCATAAAAGCGAAATTTATTATCCGATTTTGCAAAAATTTGGGACAGTGAGTTGTGTTATGCGCTTAGACATTCTTCTTCAATTCGGCCCAGATGAGTCCAGATTTGGATGTAGCCACCATATAGATCGATCCGCCGATTTTGGGTCTTAGGCCCATAAAATCCACACTTATTATCCGATTTAACTGAAATTTGGGACAGTGAGTTGTGTTAGATCCTTCGACATCCTGTGTTTTTGAATCTTTGTGTCTCGGAGTAGACCTGACTACTGACTCCATCTTGAAGCCATCGACGAAGACCGCATTTCATCGTCCTTAAACACAGCGCACGCCTCCAACTCCCCTCTTTCAGGAATGCGAATCCTGAACATCTCTCTATCACGAATCTGTTTCAGTGCCAGAGAGAGAATATATTTCAGAGAATATACCGGCCCTATCCACCTCATCCAAAGCATTGGGAATGGAATCTTCACCAAATTGAAGAGGAATGTCAAAGGGCCTAACACAACTCTCAGTCCCAAATTTCGGCTAAATCGAACAAGAAATGAGCCTTGTATGAGCCCAAAAGCTTAAATTGCAGAAAGTTGTCGAAGATTCAACACAACTCATTGTCAAAAATTTTGGCAAAATCGGACAATAAATGAGTTATTCATAGGCCCAAGACATTAAATCGAGAGATCGGTCTATATGGCAGCTATATCTAAATCTGAACATATCTGGGCCAAATGTCTGAAAGATGTCGAAGAGCTTAACACAACTCACTGTCCCAAATTTCGGCGAAATCGGACAAAAAATTAGCCTTTTATGGGCCCAAAACCTTAAATCGAGAGATCGTTTTATATGGCAGCTATATTTAAATCTGGACCGATCGGGGCCAAATTGAAAAAGGATGCCGGATAGCCTTACAAAACTCACTGTCCAAAATTTCAACAAAGTCGGATAATTAATGTGGCTTTTATGGGTCTAAGACCGTAAATCGGCGGATCGGTCTATATGGGGGCTATATAGCAAGATATAGTCCGATATAGCCATCTCGAACTTAACCTGCTTATGGACAAAAAAATAATCTGTGCAAAGTTTCAGCTCATTATTTCTATTTGAATACACCCCCATCCTTCGATGGTGGGTATGAAAATTTTCAGTGGTGGTTATCCCCTCCTAATGCTGGTAACATTTGTGAGGTACTATGCCATGTAAAAACTTCTCCCCAAGCGATATCACCTTGCGGCACGCCGCACAGTGTAGCACCGGCGGACAAAAATGCAAAAATCGAAATTTGTTAAAATTTTTTACTATTCTTTTGAAAACCCCTTCAAATAAGCAGATGTAAAAAAACGTATCCATTAGGCAGTTGATGATCTGCATCTGTTTCCAGTGGAGCGGCATATCTAGAGCACGGGAGTAGGCTTCGTATGGACTCCAAAGACTCAACAGGTGATGGTATCAGGCCGTAGCATATTGCCTGCAACTGAAACCTCGACTGGTGGTTGCTCCTGGTTCGAGCCTTCAGGACAAGGCCAAACCTATTCTATCTTCGCATGCCTATAATTTGCCTAGGCCATCGGCCTTTCCCGGCAAACCAACACGCTCTGTAAGAGGTTGGAATAATAGAAGACGCATCGCTCTCAGGTTTATTGAGAGACTAGGTGCGAATGATTCTAAGACTCTCACTAATAGGGAGAGAGACTCCCTAAATTGGGCTCGGAGTTGCGCTGCACAGGATACCCCAAAGACTACACGTCCAGATTCGGAAACTGCACCGCAGTCAGCCAAAAGGTTGAGGTCATCTGGAGGGCGCCCCATGACTAAAAGAACTAGGGCCATCAAAAGTAAGATGGATCCGAGAACCTTTGCTAATGTCGGTAGGGACAGTTTGGTGATGGCAGTTGTCGATAAGTGAGAAGAACATGGCTGCATACCTAGGTTTAATTGGAGTGGGATAGGTCAAAAAGGAAAATATTCCTTCTTAACCAATGGCTCATGCTTGGATACCAAGGATTCCCTCAGATCCTGAATCCATACTTGCAGCACTAGGGGAATGTAATCCCAATCTTTCAACCACCGACTGGAAGATTGGTAGATTGAATGAGGATGATGGTGACCGGAGACATGCAGTATTCGTAAAAAACTCCGGTTGTCTCGCAGACCTCAACAAGTCTGAAGGAGTTGTATCCTACGGATTCAACAAGCTCAAACTGAAGGTCTATAGAAGCGGTGGAGTTGGGAATCAGAAGACGACTCAGCAGTTGTTGCTGAACACTTGCCTGAGGAACTATCGACCACATCGCTAAAGTCTGGCGGATTGCAGGAAACTGAAAATTCCCCCTTCCCACAATCCAGACTAGAGGGGAAGGCATCGAAACGGGACCCAACAATCCCTGTGTGGGTATGGCATCCGGTTGTACTGATTGAGCACAGTACAACCGGATGCCCAGCGGGGAAAGGTGGAACGCAAAAAGTACTTCGAAGCAGACTTAGAAGACGAGGCTAACGCCACAGTGGTGGAAATCCTACATCCTGACTTTGATCCGGTTTCCATGTAAATCTCCACCATTGTAAGGCCGCTTCAGCGGCACTAAAGGTCGTCCAGACTTGAGGTTCTGGATGTCACCTTTGTATAGGTGGACCACAGCTTCTGCGATCATCGTGATGTTAGTTTCAGCCTTGGGAAAAATACTGCGGATTGGGATAAATTTCGGCACACATTCTGCACGACTATCCCTTCTAGACCTGAAAAAAAACGTGGAAACTGTGGAGGACATAGATGTAATGGTTAAGCGGATCACCAAGGCCTTGAATGACTCGCTTGTGTATGGTGGACCACAGATCTGGTTGGTCTAAGGAAGGGCTGCAATAAACTCTTCAACAGGGCAAAAGCCTCAAGGGCATCGCACGATTGGACGCTGAGCTTAGAAAACACAAGGGCGAGCTGAGAAAGGCTCAAAACAAATCCTTGGTGGCGTTGGAGGGTATAAACGCTCTTTAGATAAAAAATTTCAAAATTGAGGCTTTTAGGGCCTCAGGAAGACAAGTCGAGATACCATTTAATATGGTAGCTTTATCCAAATTTTAACCTATATGGTCTACCCAACAACAGCGCTAAGAATGTGTAAAAAATTTCAAGTGGATGGAAGGACATAGCTTGGTCGACTTGGATAGTCGAGATGATCAAGAATATCAGCAATTTATGGGTACATCAATATCTCGAGATGTTACAAACGGAATGAAGAAAAGACAATAGAACATTTGCTGTGTGTGTGTGTCCCACACTGGCAGTCAGAAGGAGTTCCACTTTAAATGTTCATTTCTTTGAGAACTTGTCTGATTGGGCTCTTTAAAGAGATCTAGATGCTTCAACTACCCCTGTGGTATCACAATGGACGCGAAAGTCCAAATGAGTATCATGGCAGACTGCCACTTAAACCTAACCTAACAAACCGAATGACTACATCGGTATACCCCCATGCTATGGCGGTGGGTATAAAAACTGTGTCCAGATTGCAATTTCTTGCTGCAATCCATAAACTGATATTCTCTCAGGGTGTATGCCGCTTCTAGGATTTTAGAAAGCCCATTTATCGAGTTAAAAATATCGATTAAAAAATCTCCATTTTTAATGGATACTCCATTTTAAATTGCCACGTACTAAAAAATAAACAGACTTAAATGGCTTTTTCAGTGTGTGTGTGTGTGTGTGTGTGAGTGTGTATGAGTGTTAAAAGTAAACTATGTGTTAAAAATTCACAACGTGCAAAAAACAAATAAAAATTTATTGTTAATATATCGCATGTGCAGATTACGTTTTCATTATCCGTTGTGTGGTCAACAGTTGAGTGTGAATTGTGCTCGTAATATCGGATTTTATGCCATTTCCGTTTATGCATATCCTGCATATCGACTCCGCAGACACATAATCGACAATTATTGTTATTTAAAAGCCTATATGCGTGAGTGTGTCTGTGTGTTGGTATACATTTACATACACACACACTTATAAATGCTATGTGGAATACATAGACATTAGTGTATTTAAACATTAAGATGGGAGAGTTTCATTTGATTTGGCTTAAAAGTTTTTCGCATAGAAATATCATTTTGCTAAAATTTTTCGGTAAAAATTACTTTTTGACAAAATGTTCTATAGAAATAACTTGTTTACAAAATTTATTAGAGAAATTAAATTCGGAAAAAAATCTATCTATCTAGACATATAACAAGTAAAAGCGTGCTAAGTTCGGCCGAACCGAATCTTATATACCCTCCTCCATGGATCGCATTTGTCGAATTCTTTTCCCGGCATCTCGTCTAAGGCAAAAAAGGATATAAGAAAAGATTTGCTCTGCTATTAGAGCGATATCAAGCTATGGTCCGGTTTAGACCACAATTAAATTATATGTTGGAGACCTGTGTAAAATGTCAGCCAATTCGAATAAAAATTTCGCCCTTTGGGAGCTCAAGAAGTAAAATAAAGAGATCGATTTATATGGGAGCTGTATGAGGCCATAGACCGATTCAGATCATAATGAACACGTATGTTGACTGTCATGAGAGGATACGTCGTACAAAATTTCAGGCAAATCGGATAAGAATTGCGACATCTAGAGGCTCAAGAAGTCAAGATCCCAGATCGGTTTATATGGCAGCTACATCAGGTTATGAACCGATTTGAACCTTATTTGGCACAGTTGTTGAAAGTCACAATAAAATACGTCATGCAAAATTTCAGCCAAATCGGATAGGAATTGCGCCCTCTAGAAGCTCAAGAAGTCAAGTCCCCAGATCGGTTTATATGACAGCTATATCAGTTTATTATACCCTCCACCATAAGATGGGGGGTATACTAATTTCGTCATTCTGTTTGTAACTACTCGAAATATTCGTCTGAGAGCCCATAAAGTATATATATTCTTGATCGTCGCGTCATTTTATGTCGATCTAGCCATGTCCGTCCGTCTGTCCGTCCGTCCGTCTGTCTGTCGAAAACACGCTAACTTCCGAAGGAGTAAAGCTAGCCTCTTGAAATTTTGCACAAATACTTCTTATTAGTGTAGGTCGGTTGGTATTGTAAATGGGCCATATCGGTCCATGTTTTGATATAGCTGCCATATAAACCGATCTTGGGTCTTGACTTCTTGAGCCTCTAGCGTGCGCAATTCCTATCCGATCATTATGAAATTTTGCACGACGTGTTTTGTTATGATATCCAACAACTGTGCCAAGTATGGTTCAAATCGGTCCATAACCTGATATAGCTGCCATATAAACCGATCTTGGGTCTTGACTTCTTGAGCCTCTAGAGGGCGCAATTCTTATCCGATTAGAACGGAATTTCGCACGACGTGTTTTGTTATGATACCCAACAACTGTGCCAAGTATGGTTTAAATCGGTACATAACCTGATATAGCTGCCATATAAACCGATCTTGGGTCTTGACTTCTTGAGCCTCTAGAGGGCACAATTCTTATGCGATTTTAATGAATTTTTGCACGAAGTATTTCGTTATGATATTCAATAACTGTGCCAAGTATGGTTGAAATCGGTCCATAACCTGATATAGCTGTCATATAAGCAGATCTGGGGATTTGACTTCTTGAGCTTCTAGAAGGCTCAATTCCTATCCAATTTGGCTAAAATTTTGCATGACGTATTTTATTTTAACTTTCAACAACTGTGTCAAATAAGGTTCAAATCGGTTCATAACCTGATATAGCTGCCATATAAACCTATCTGGGATCTTGACTTCTTGACCCCTAGAGGTCGCAATTATTATCCGATATGCCTGAAATTTTGTACGATGGATCCTCTCATGACCATCAACAAACGCGTTTATTATGGTCTGAATCGGTCTTTAGCCCGATACAGATCCCATATAAATCGTTCTCTCTATTTTACTTCGTGAGCCCCAATGGGCGCAATTCTTATACGAATTGGCTGAAATTTTACACAGGTCTCCAACATATAATTTAATTGTGGTTCGAACCGGACCATATCTTGATATCGTTTTAATAGCAGAGCAACTCTTTTCTTATATCCTTTTTTGCCTAAGAAGAGATGCCGGGAAAAGAACTCGACAAATGCGATCCATGGTGGAGGGTATATAAGATTCGGCCCGGCCGAACTTAGCACACTTTTATTTGTTTATTTATTTATTTATTTATTTCATTTCATGCAATGCGAAGCCATTTGGCCTATAAATAATAACACTATGCATAAGACGTACTTTTTCTAACATAAGTTAAATATGTTAGAAAAACAATATGGGACTCGAATGAAAGGTATTCGGGAGTAGATTACGAATATGGTCAGGAAGGAGGTAAAGGCTATATAATTTGTTTATATTGAAAGGGTGCGAATCCTCCACCGCTATCCCCAAAACACCACCAAAAATCAAAAGTGGACCGATTGGGACAATATGGATATTAAATGAAAGGTATTGGAGAGTAGAATGCGAATATGGTATCAAAAATTGGGTTCAAGTACCCAAGTGGTCGCACAACCCCAAAACTTCTCCAAACAGACATATTGGACGTAAATATCAATATAAGACTCAAATGAAAGATATTCCGGAATAGAATACGAATGTGACATAAAAAATGAGGTCCAAATGATTGACAGTCGGCCACCCCCAAATATTACTTGATCATAGCTATATGAGACCCAAATCGATGGTATTTGGTAGCCGATTACTGATATGACATTAAATGACACATGACATTAAATCGCCTCCAATAGGTTATTTCACACATTAAAACAATGGGTGATCAAGTGATGGATATTTTTGAGTGGAATGCGTCATTCAAATTTGTGCTCAAGAGGCGGATAGGGTGAGACACACAACCATCCTATGGACGCCTTCCACCAAACGGCTGTATACACCAATCATGACAATGTGGGGTTCAAATGAAAGGTATAAGGTTGTGGACTGCGAATCTGATATCTTTATTCTGCTCATACACCTAGCGGACCACCTCACCCCAAAACAGTCGATCAATCATAATGGCCACAATCGGTCACTGTGTGATTTATTTATATAGACCGGTAAATTAGTTCTTTAAATAGCCTTTTATAGACAACTACCACATGATGACCAAGGTTACGCCACTCCAAGCGAGTAGCATTAACATTTTAAATAGCGCCATCTACTGGCTGTTTTCAATTGGATTCAGAAAACAGCCAGTAGATGGCGTTAATTTGTAGAATCCAACATGAACAGAGAGAGAGAGGGCAGAGTGGACAAAATTGATCATGCAGCATTTATCTTTGTTATGACAACCTATCGCTGCTTTGAATAAATAAAAATAAAATATAGGAATTTCGTTGCGGTTGTTTGCGGTATTATTTGATCTTACCCTAATTTTTAAAAAACACCAGATCATGGAGATGGGTAGGGCGATTTAAGCGAAATTTTGTTTGCATCCTAACAGTAACCTAAAAACAAAAATTTGGTATCAAAATCTGGGGTGGGGTGCCTAGGAAGGCCGCCCAACTCCAAAACCCGCCAAACGGATTAGAAGACCAATCACTACAATATGGGTATCAAATTGAAGGTATTTGAGGGTAGAAAACGAATCTGATATCCAATTGGGTTACCCCACCCCAAACAAAACACTCAAATCGGACATGTTTACCGACCATGGCAATATGGACCTTAAATGAAAGGTCTTTGGGAGCAGAGCACAAAATTTACTTTTACATTTGGGACGAAGTCTCTGGGGGTCCACCACACCCCCAAACAGAACTTTTAGTGACCTTTGTAGAAAAATAGAAAAATAGTAGAAAAATCCACAGGAAAATTGGCATACATTTTTAACTTAAATTAGGCAGAAATTTCTAAATTCTCCTCTCAAACATAGCATCACCGTCGCAGCGGAACGGGCCGGGCTCAGCTAGTCTCATATTTAAAAATCAATTTGCGATTGTTTTTTCTGTGTTCCTCATAGACTCAAAAACCGCTGAACCTATTTTCTTTAAATGTTCACAAAATAGGGTACTAAATTTTATGATATCTGAAGGGGGGCGGACCCTCCCCCTTACCATCATTTTCAGAAACGCTAGATCTCGGAGATGGGTGGTGCGATTTATGCGAAATTTTGTGTACTCTCTTAAAGTAACCAAAAACAAAAAATTTGTATCCAAATTCCGGATGGGATACCTAGGGGCGGCCCCCACCACTAGAACCTACCAAATATATATATACACCAATCACGACAATATGGGACTCAAATGAAAGGTATTTAAGAATAGAAAACAAACCTGATATCCAATTGTAGGACCAAGTGTTTGGGGGGCCACCCCAAAACACCCTTAAATTGGACATGTTTAACGACCATGGCAATATGGGACTCAAATGAGAGGAAATTGGGAGTAGAATGCGAATCCGATATCCAAATTTGGGACCAAGTTTCTGGGGATCCACCCCTTCCCCAAAACTCCCTCAAACAGGACTTATTTACTGACCATGGCAATAAGGTACTCAAATGAAAGGTAATTGGGAGTAGAATGCGAATCCGATATCCAAATTTGGGACCAAGGATCCACCCCTTCCCCAAAACTCCCTCAAACAGGACTTATTTACTGACTATGCCAATATGGGACTCAAATGAAAGGTAATTGGGAGTAGAATGCGAAGCCGATATTCAAATTTGGGACCAAGTTTCTGGGGGTCCACCCCTTCCCCAAACAGGACTTATTTACATGGCAATATGGGACTCCAATAAAAGGTATTTGAGTGTAGAACACGAATCTCATATCCAAATGGGACCAAGTGTTTAGGGGACCGCCCCTCCTCAAAAGCACCCCCAAAAGAAGACAAATTTACAACCATAACAATATGGGGCTCAAATGAAAGGTCTTTGGGAGTTAAGCACGAATCTGAATGCATTTGGGAAAAGTGTCTATAAGGCCACCACACCTCCTTATCACCACTCAAATAGGACGTATTTGCTGACCATTGCAATAAGGGGCTCAAATAAGAAGTATTTTAGAGTAGAACAAGAATCTGATATATGTGTTCAGGGCTAAGTCACTGAGTAACCGCCCATTCCCCAAAACGCCCCAGCCTAAACTGGGCATGTTTGCCAACTATGGATATATGAGGCTGAAATGAAAGTTATTTGGGAGAAGAGCACGAATCTGATATCAACATTCGGGACCAATTGTCTACAGGTCGTCCCACCCCCCTAACAACCCCTAAAAAGGAAGTATTTGCTCAACATGACAATTTGGGTCTTCAAGAGAGTGGAGTTTGCTATAGCTAATTTTAGGGCCCATACCACAAATCGGACATTTTTGCTGACTTTTGCAATAAGGAGTTTAAATGAAAGGTATTTGAAACTAGAAAACGAATTTTGTATCCAATTTTGAGGCCAATACCAATATACGGTTCAAATAAATGATATTTGAGAGTAGAGCACGACGTTTGGAGAATTTTGGAAAATCGTACCGGAAGATGATACTATTTGGTACTTTCTTTAAAAATTCAACTAGAGCTCGGAATTAAGATACACTTGGGCAACCATAATTGAGTGCCTATAAGACTTTTTGAAAATTTTTACATTTAGGTACTAAAAAAGTACCAACAAGGTACGAAATGGGTGAACTTTGTACGGGGTGAATGAATAGAGGTAGAGTTTTGAAATTTGACTTAAAAGACATCTGGTGCAAAAGGATGAGGGTAAAAAGAAAAGTGGAAAAATGGTTCTGGTAACGGAAGGAAACGTACATTTAGTACCGCAATTGGTACCATTTCATAACGGATGGATCTAGAGGTCTGAAATTGGGCATATAGGTACAACTAGGAAATATATGATGGGTGACTAAATGATATATTCAAAATTCTCAAATTTTTGTCCCAAAACTGGTACCATTTTGTACTTCCTTTACAGATGGAGCTAGAGGTCTGAAATTTGCCATGCAGGTACAACTAGGAAAAATATGATAGTTGTCTATGATCTTTTTAAAATTCATACATTTTGGTACCAATATCGGTACCATTTGTTACTTTCTGTGCAAATGGAACTAGAGGTTTCAAATTTAGGATGTAGGTAAAGCTTAGAAATATATGATGCCCGACAAAATGAATTTTTTTCACAATTCTTAAATTTTGATACCAAAATTGGTAATATTTGGTAGATTCTTTGCAGATGGAGTTAGAGATCCGAAATTTGGGATGTAGGTACAACTAAGAAATAAATGATGGGTGACTAAATGATCTATTCAAAATTCGTACTTTTTGGTACCAAAATTGGTCCTATTTTGTACTTTTTGTTCAACTAATAAATAAATGATGGATGACTTAATGATCTCTATTCACCATTCGCACATTTTGTTGCCATTGTTGGTACCATTTGGTACTTTCTTCATATATGAAGCTAAAGGCCTCAAATTTAGTATGTAGATACAACTAAGATATATATGATAGGTGACTAAATGGTCTTTTAAAAATTCATATATTTCGGTACCAAAACTGATACCATTTGGTACTTTCTTTGCAGAGGACTAAAATTTGGCATGCAGGTACAAGAAGTAAATACATAATGGGTGACTAAATAATCCATTCCAAATTCATACATTTTGGTACCAAAAAGTGCAAAATAGGTACTAAAACATTACAAAATTATACTTTCTTTGCAAATTGAGCTCAAGTGCTCAAAATTGCGATTCATTTGTATCTTGACAATATATATTGGACGACTTAATAATTTTTCCGATGTATTGTTAATCTTGGTACTTTCTTTACAGAAGGGTACCAATTTCTGAAATTTTATACCTAATTATTGCTAAACTTCATAATCTTATGAACTGAGTGGATTTCTAGGCCTTTGAAAGTCCTACACTAAAAAGGGAGTAGCGTAGCGGACCACCGGGATGCTAGTTTTTTATAAAAATAAAATTTGCGTATGATTTTTCTTAAGAAGAATAATTCGTAATTTTGTGTTATAAAAGATTTTTTTTATTTATTTATCCATATATATTTCATATATGCTTCCACATATATATATTTATATACACAAGTATTGAACGTTCCATTTGTATTATGCCACAGTTTTTGCTTTTGCTACTGTTACCATAGCAACCGTTTGCAACATAAACTGATGCCGTAAAGTGCAATTTAAAAAGCGGTTTTGGCCATTTATAATAATTGCTTTTATTTAAATGTTAATGGCTCCACTCGGTAAGTATCCAATTGCACGGCATTGAAGCAGACAACAAAAGCAATGCACACACTCGTTCATTTACATATCAATGGTTATCGATATAAGGATATACAAAAATACATATATGCTGTGGAAAACATAAGAGTATTTATGCAAAGGCAGTGGGATAAACTAGCGAGCAGCCAGAATAGAAAGATACTCAAATTTAAAATAAATATAGTAAAAACTTCAAAATTATGTGCAAGACTAAAACTAGATAAAACTTTTAACTATTATTATACCCTTCACCACTGCTGTGGCACAGGGTATTATAACTTGGAGAATTAGTTTGTAACACCCAAAAGAAAGAGAGATAGACCCATTGATAAGTGTACCGATCAACTGAGAATCACTTTCTGATTCGATTAAGCTATGTCCGTCTGTCTGTCCGTCTGACTGTCCGTCTGTCTGTCCCTATGTCTGTCCGTCTGTCTGTCTGCCCGTCTGTCCGTATGTCTGCCTGTCTGTCTGTCTGTCTGTCCGTCTGTCTGTCCGTCTGTCTGTCCGTATGTCTGTCCGTCCGACTGTCTGTCCGTCTGTCTGTCCATCTGTCTGGCCGTCTGTCTGCCCGTCTGTCTGTCCGTATGTCTGTCCGTCCGTCTGTCTGTCCGTCCGTCCGTCTGTCCGTATGTCTGTCCGTCCGTCTGTCTGTCCGTCCGTCCGTCTGTCTGCCCGTCTGTCTTTCCATCCGTCTGTCTGTCCATCCGTCTGACTGTCCGTCTGTCTCTTCGTTTGTCTGTCTGTCCGTCTGTCTGTCCGTCTATCTGCCCGTCTGTCTGTCCGTCTGTCTGTCCGTCTGTCTGTCTGTCCATCTGTCTGTCCGTCTGTCTGTCTGTCCGTCTGTCTGTCCGTATGTCTGTCTGTCCGTCTTTCTGTCCGTCTTTCTTTCCGTCTGTCTGTCCGTCTGACAATATTAATTTGTGTACAAACTACAGGTCGCAATTTTCATCCGATCGTCTTCAAATTTGGCAAAGGCAAGTTTTCTGCCTAGAGACGAAGGCTATTTAAAGTGAAAAATATCGGTTCAGATTTGGATATAGCTACCATATACATGTTCGTCCGATTTGCAGTAATACAGCAATAAAACGGTCATTTGTTAACCGATTCTTGAAATTTATTACGAAGAATTGTCTCTTGACTCTCGACATTACTGGCGAATTTTATGGAAATCGGTTCACATTCAGATATAGCTCATATGTATATATATATATATATATATAAAAAAAAAAAAAATATATATATATATATATATATATATATACCATGCTAACTTGACTAACAGTTTAACAATATAAGTGCCTTTATCTGAATCCCATTTGATCTTTATTCATCTACGAATTTAAGTTTGGATGTTAGGTGTACTCCATTCTTAAAATACTTCATTTCAGCCCGATATTCCCATGATGTCTGATTTAGTGGTGTTTTCGGGGGAGAGGTGGTCCCCCAGATACTTGGCCCTTAAAAAATATCAGCATCGTGCTCTTCTCTCAAATAACATTTATTTAAACCCCATATTGCCATTGGCTTGGCCCCACATGGCCCCAAAATAGGTTATCAAAATCGTTTTCTAATCTCAAATACCTTTCATTTGAGCCACATATTGGCATGGTCGAAAAAATTTTTCCCTTTGGGGGTGTTTTGGGACAGGGGTGATGCCCTAAATACATGGTCCTACATTTGGATATCAAATTCGTATTCAACTCCAAAATACCTTTATTTGAGCCCCATATTGCGATGGTCACTAAAAAATTGCTGTTTGTGGGGTATTTTGGGAAAGGGTTAGACCCCCAAAAAATTGGTCCCGAAAATGGGTATCAATTCTTCCTCTACCCTCAATACCTTTCATTTCAGCTTCACATTGACATGATCGCTAAATATTCCCGATTTAAGGGTGGTTGGGGATTGGGGTGGTCCCCCAAACACTAAGCCCGGAAAATATATCAGCATCGTGCTCTTTTTTCATTTATCTATATGTCATTTATTTGAACCCCATATTGCCATTGCCCTCAAAATTGGTTATCAAATTCGTTTTTTAAACTCATTTAAACTCTTAATTGCAGAAGTCAGCAAATATGTCCGGTTTGGGGTATTAGCCCTAAAAACTATGAATATTTAGTTCCACTCTCTTTAAGACTCAAATTGTCTTGGTGAGCAAATACGTCTTATTTGGAGATTGTTATGGTGGTGGGACATCCGCTAGACAGTTGGCCTCTAACGATGATATCAGATACGTGGTCTACTCCCACATACTTTTAATTTGAGGCCCATATTTCCATAGTCGGCAAACATGACCGGCTTGGGGGTGTTTCGGGGGATGGGCGGCCACTCAGTGAGTTGACCTTGAAAATATATAACGGATTCGTGTTCCACTCTAAAAACCCTATTATTTGAGCCTCATATTGCAATAGTCAGCGAACTATTGCTGATATCCAATTGGTCCGACAATTGGATATCAGATACGTTTTCTTTTCCTAAATACCCTTCATTTGAGTCCCATATTGTCGTGATTGGTCTAAATATATGTTTGGTATGTTTTAGGGTGGGGCAGCCACCCTAGGTACCCCATGCGAAAATGTAGTACCCCCTTTGCCACCACTCTTTCATTTTTCCTTATGCATCAAACAATTACGTGTACTATCATCATAAAAAATTATCTATTGCACTTTAAAACATTAACAATCTTTTGTTTTTTGTTACATTTTGGTTAGAGATTGATGGCATGACAGAAAAAATTAAAATTCCATGACGTTGCACAAAATACTCCAAAGAAATCAAGCGAAAAGGAAACTCCATTGAAATGGATGCTTTTCCAAATGAATCGATGAATGTGTTTCTATATATGTGAAACTCTTTTTATACCCTTCACCATAGGATGGGGGTATACTCATTTCGTCATGCCGTTTTTAATACATCGAAATTTTGATCTGAGACCCAACAAAGTATATATATTCTTGATCGTCTTGACATTCTTATTTGATTTAGCCATGCGCTTCCGTCTGCCCGTCGGAAGCACGCTAAGAGTCGTAGGAGTAAAGCTAGTTACCTGAAATTTCGCTTTAATACTTCTTATTTGTGTAGGTCGATTGGGATTGTAAATGGGCCAAATCGGTCTATGTTTTGTTATAGCTGCCAAAAAAAACCGATATCGTATCTGAACTTCTTGAGCCGCTAGAGGGCTTATTATACTATTTGGCTGAAATTTTGCATGAAATGTTTTGGATTGACCATCAACGACTGTAACAAGTATGGCCCAAATCGGTTAATGAAGTTGTTGTAGCAGTTTATTGTGTTCTATCGTTCGTCTGCTTGATTCTGTTGATTAACCAGATCCAGGAACTCTGCGGCTAAGATGGGATGCTAAAAGGGAGGGTTCGGAGGGATCTGGGTCTGAGTCTTGTGGGTCTGGCTGGGCTGTTAAACAAGTGACGTGTGTCATGTGGTCCCTGGTCACAATCGGAAAACATACATCTTGGACGTCGGCATCCATCTGGCTGGGCTGTTAAATAAGTGACGTGTGTCATGTGGTCCCTGGTCACAATCGGAAAACAAACATCTTGCACGTCGGTATCCATAATTGCTCTGTGGGAATTAAGGCGGCTGCATCTGCCGGAACATAATTAAGCCAGAACTACTCTGGTATGACGTGGGAGCTCAATTTCTTCAGGTGCAATGCGAGGCGATTGTTCTCCAAGAACAACATTCACCCGGTAGCTATTTACCGCATCTGCTACGGTGTCTGCATGAATGTTATCCAGACGCGCTTGATATGCCGTTCTAGAGGTTCTCTCTTGTAACGCTAACCCCACGCCCTAGATCATGTAGACCTTAAGGCTTCTGGGCGGTCGATACCCATCCACAAGATTATGATTTGGTTGGTCTATGCGATAAGAGCCCAAAAGGTATTCCCTAGATAGCCAGTAGTTACTTTTTCGCACTGGTAGGATCTTTGTCTCCTGATGAAGGTGGTCGATATGAGAACTGAAGTGCGGCATTCTGACAGATCCAAATATTATTGCATTGCGTAGCTTACCGCAGACCGGCCAATTGTCTTGTACGTGGTCAACAAGGTATCTTTGTCAGCACCCCAAGTGCTGCCGGCTAGAGACTTGATGACTTAGTTCCTGCTTTTGACCTTATCGCAAATCGCTGTGGGGATAAAGTGTTAGAGCCGTCAAATGTGACGCCAAGTATTTTGGGACACTTAAAGGTCGGAATCATTTCTCCATCGACTATGACTTTCAGCTCAGTATTCACCTCACGCGTATTCGTAGTGAACAATGTGCCTGAAGATTTGGTGGCTGATATCTTCAGATCACTTGCAGCGAAATATGAGGCAAGTTCGTTGATGTCGACGTTCAACCTATAGCAGATGTCAACAATGAGTCGGGGGCCTGATGCCATGACCGTACAATTGTCCGCATATGATTCTATTGGTGAAATGGAGCATAGGTAGAGATTTTGACTTTTTGAGCCCTAGAGGGCGCAATTCTCATCCGATCTCGGATCTTGACTTCTTGAGCCGCTAGAGGGCGCACTAATTATTCCATTTGGCTAAAAGTGTTTTGGAGTAACGATCAACAATTGTGTCAAGTATGGCTCAAATCGGTTCATAACCTGATATAGCTCCCATATAAACCGATTTCGGATCTTGAATACTCTCTAGATTCAAGATCCGCCCTCTAGAGGGCGTAATTCTTATCCGATTTGGCTGAAATTTTGCACGAAGTGTTTTAATTTGACTTCCAACAACTGTGACAAGAATGGTTCAAATCGGTTCATAACCTGATATAGTTCCCATATAAACCGATCTTGGATCTTGGCTTCTTGAGCCGCTTGAGGGCGTACTAATTATTCCATTTGGTTGAAATTTTGCACGAAATGTTTTGGTTTCACCATCACCAACTGTCCCAAGTATGGTCTAAATCGGTTCATAACCTGATATAGCTCCCATATAAACCGATTTCGGTTCTTGACTTATTGAGCTTCTAGGGGGCGCAATAATTATCCGAGCTCGGATCTCGACTACTTGAGCCGCTTAAGGACACACTTATTATTCTATTTGGGTGAAATTGTTCATCAAGTGTTTCGGTTTGACTATCAACAACTCAGCCTAGAATGGCTTAAATCGGTTCACAATCTGATATAGCTCCAATATAAACCGATATCCCGATTATACTTCTTGAGTCTCTAGACGGAGCGATTCTCATCCGATTTGGCTCAAATTTTGCACAACGATATCTTGTAAGACCTTTGTCATAGGTGTTAAATACAGTCTGAATCGATCCATAATCCTATGTGTCTCGTTATGATACCAAAGCTATACTGACCTCCTTCTTACTTCTCACGATCTAGATCCCCCCATAGGATTTTCGTCGTCCTACCGACCGTTTCGCTGTTCCACAATGTTGCATGGGCATTCGTCGCCCACTCCCTTAACTCGGACTGCGTCGACCCGAAAGGCTTGGGGTTAAGCAAATCGTCTGCTCTTTCATTCCCCCTTACTCCGTTGTGTCCCGGCACCCAAACGATGCGAATTTTGCCATTCTCAGAGAAGGCGTTTATCCCCTTCTTACACTGCAAGACTGTTTGTGACCTTAGGTTATGTTAGGTTGAAAAGAGGGTGCAGCCAGTAATCGGCTTCGGTTTGTGACCTTACCGTCCTGGTTGTTATTGCCCTTATGGCAATTTTACTGTCCGTAAAGATGTTCACACTCGACGTCCTCGCGTTAGCACTACACCACCTCACACATTCCGTGATCGCCCGTATCTCCGCCTGAGGGACCTTATTATGGTCAGGCAGTCTAACTAAGGCCCACTCTGTCCTCTAGCTTTGATTCATGCGTGTAACATGATTTTCCAGATGGCAGGGTTCCCACTATACAAGAGTGTGCCGCTGGCAGCAGTGCCTCGTACTCGACCTCAAGGTTCATCTCAGATACCGATCTCCCAATTTCATATCTTGAGCCTCTAGAGGGCGCAATTCTTAACCGATTTGGCTGAAATTTCGCACAATGAATTCCATTTTAGTCTCCAACAGCCAAACCAGGTATGGCCCCAATCGAATCATAACTCGGTATAACTGAAATAGCAAAGCAATTCCTATCCATTATCCTTTGTTTGTCTTTAAAGAAATATCGACCAAAGACAAATGCGATCCATGGCGAAGGGTATCTAAGATTCGGTCCGACCGAATTTGGCACGCTTTTACTTGTTTTCCTTCAGGGTTTTGTCGCCATTGACTGACTGGTCCACGTTAGCACTTACGAAAAATGCTTAGACTAGAAATAAAAAGACATCGTCAAAAGGATTCACTTCCAACAACGTTATTTCTTCCTTGCCAACCCCACCGACTTGTATATTGAAGTAACAGAAAAAGATGAAAGAAGCTAGCAGCAGCAGCAGCAGCAGGTGTAGGAAAATCGACATTTAAAAAGGAAAGAAACCATTACAGAAATTACTTTTTTGTTGTTGCTTGAATGGTGGGAGAGTAAGTTAAGCAAATCGCACACACGTTTGCTTCACTACATATAGCCATCATCGTTTTGTCATGGATGAATTAAAATGGGAAATTGCATTCCCATAGTTGGGGGCCCAAGAGAAGTTAATGCAAGGAATAGTGATAAAATGACCAATGACCAATTTTTTTCCACCAACAAACAAAAAGAAAAAGAAGATGAGTAAAATGTTGCTCTTAAAAGTACGCCCTTTTTAAGAGCAGCATTTTATGTAGAAAAGTTTCCGCAGGCTTAAGGACCCACAAATGTCTCCTTATCATTAGGCTGCAGATAACCTTCGTTGAAGAACTGCAATATGTTATGATCTGGCAAGTATTAGAAACCAGGAGGTCTTGCTAAACTGTGCTCTATAATATCCCCTGTTTCCTTACTACTCTATACCCTTACTAGACCCCTCGCATTTTCCCGCTTAGTTTAAAGCTATGCATTACTCTTTAACATCTATCGAATCCCATATGCCATGTATGTGCACATGGAATTCTGTAGATGTTAAGATTTTCGCAAAGTTCATCTCATAAGAAGAATAGCGATTGGTCTTTGAGCATGAATGTCGGAAGGTGTAACAATTTACTTTGATTTTATTGAAATCCCAACCCCAAAAAAACATCCAAATGTTCTGGGAAATAATCAAACTTCAAAGAAAAAAGTCTCCTTGTTGCAAATCAAAAAAAAATGGTTTTAAGAAAATGTTTTCTCCAATGGTCATGTCTTTATAAGGGAAGAAAAGTTACCCCATAAGATAAGAATTTGTCGATTCATAAAACAAGTAACATGTGTTTCTATGGCCGGGTCACTCATAGAAAAAATTAAATTCGGAACATTAATTTATCATGGGGATAAACCTCACTATTAACAAATTTGGTTTTTACGTCCTCTTTTAAGGTAATTTAAAAGATTTGGCCATATTACGCAGTAATCAGCAATGATAAGTTCGACCTGGCCGAATCTTATATACCCTCCACCATGGATCGCATTTGTCGAGTTCTTTTCCCGACATCTCTTCTTAGGCAAAAAAAGGATATAAGAAAAGATTTGCTCTGCTATTAGAGCGATATCAAGACATGGTCCGGTTTGGACCACAATTAAATTATATGTTGGAGACCTGTGTAAAATGTCAGCCAATTCGAAGTAAAACAGAGAGATCGATTTATATGGGAGCTGTATCGGGCTATAGACCGATTCAGACTATAATAAACACGTATATTGATGGACATGAGAGAATCCGTCGTACAAAATTTCAGGCAAATCGGATAATTGCGACCTCTAGAGGCTCAAGAAGTCAAGATCCCAGATCGGTTTATATGACAGCTATATCAGGTTATGAACCGATTTTAACCTTATTTGACACTGTTGTTGAAAGTAAGAATAAAACACGTCTTGCAAAATTTCAGCCATATCGGATAGGAATTGCGCCCTCTAGATTTGAATCATACCGGGCACAGTTGTTGGATATCATAACAAAACACGTCGTGCAAAATTTCATTCCAATCGGATAAGAATTGCGCCCTCTAGAGGCTCAAGAAGTCAAGACCCAAGATCGGTTTATATGGCAGCTATATCAAAACATGGACCGATATGGCCCATTAACAATCCCAACCAACCTACACTACTAAGAAGGATTTTGTGCAAAATTTCAAGCGGCCACCACCTTTCGTCATAAACCGGTGAAAAATGCAAAATGTATGCCCCCATAGCAGCTATATCGAAATATGGTCCGATTTAAACCTAGTTAAATACGGACATTGCGTGGTCTAATAAGTACAAGTCATTGTTCAATTTTGTAGAACAGAATATTTTGGTAGCCGTATACAAATATAGACCGATCGGAACCATATACGACACGGATGTCGAAAAGCCTAACATAAGTCACTGTGTCAAATTTCAGCGAAATCAGATTATAAATGTGCCTTTTATGGGGCCAAGACTTTATGGCAGCTATATCCAAATCTGGACCGATCTGAGCCAACTTGTCAAAGAGCCTAACACAATTCACTGTCCCAAATTTCGAGAGATCGGTCTATATGGCAGTTATATCCAAACCGGAACCGATCTGGGCCAAATTGAAGAGGGATGTCAAAGAGCCTAACACAAATTACTCTCCCAAATTTCGGCGAAATCGGACAAAAAATGCGACTTTTATAGGCCCAAAACCTTAAATCAAGAGATTGGTCTATATGGCAGCTATATCCAAACCTGAACCGATCTGGGCCAAATTGTAGAAGGATGTCGAAGGGCCTAAAACAACTCACTGTTCCAAATTTCAGCGAAATCGGGCAATAAATGCGCCTTTTATAGGCCCAAAACCTTATATCGAGATATCGGTCTATATGACAGCTATATTCAAATCTGGATAGATCTTGGTCAAATTGAAAAGGGATGTCGAAGGGCCTAACACGTCACACTGTCCCAAATTTCGGCGAAATCGGACAATAAATGCGCCTCTTATAGGCTCAAAACCTTAAATCGAGAGATCGAGCCTATATGGTATATCTATATCCAAATCTGGACCGATCTCGACTAAATTGAAGAAGGATGTTGAAGGGCCTAACACAACTCACTGTCCCAAATTTTTGCAAAATAGGACAAAAAATGCGCAAAAAAAATGTTATGGATCCAAAACCTTAAATCAAAATGTCGGTCAATATGGCAGCTATATCCAAATCTGGACCGGTCGGGGCCAAATTGAAAGAGGATGTCGACTGGACTAACACAACTCACTGTCCCAAAATTTCGGCAAAATCGGATAAGAAATGCACCTTTTATGGGAACAAGACCTCAAATCGAGAGATCGGTTCATATAGGACCTATATCCAAATCTGGACGGATCGGTCCAGGGCCTAACACAAATTACTCTCCCAAATTTCGGCGAAATCGGACAATAAATGCACCTTTTATGGGAACAAGACCTAAAATCAAAAGTTCGGTCTATATGACAGCTATATCCAAATCTGGACCGATCTGGCCTGAATTGAAGAAGGATGTCGAAGGGCCTAAAACAACTCACAGTCCCAAATTTTGACAAAATCGGACAATAACTGCGCCTTTTATGGGCGCAAGACCTTAAACCGAGAGATTGGTCTATATGGCAACTATATCCAAATCTGAACCGATCTGAGCCAAATTCCTAAAAGATGTCAAGGGGCCTAACGCACTGTCCCAAATTTTGGCAAAATCGGATAATAAATGCTCCTTTTATAGGCCTAAGGCCCTAAATCGTCGGATCAGTCTATATGGGGGCTATATCAAGATATAGTCCGATAATGCCCATGTTCGATCTTAACCTGCTTTTGGACAAAAAAAGAATCTGTACAAAGTTTCAGCTCAATATATCTATTTTTAAAGACTGTAGGGTGATTTCAACAGACAGACGGACATTGCTAGATCGTCTTACATGCTGATCAAGAATATATATACTTTATAGGGTCGGAAATGGATATTTCGATGTGTTACAAACGGAATGACAAAATGAATATACAACCATCCTTCGTTGGTGGGTACAAAAAGTGCAAGCATATTCCAGTCCCCAAACTGCTAGACAATTTTTAATCAGATAGTCAAAAATTTTTAAATGTAATTCCCGAAATTTGCTATGATATACAAGTCTCAAAACTGTCTCCAAAATCTGCTACATTATATAGGCTCCCAAGCTGAATGACGATTTTTGATCAGGTAGACAATGAGTTTGCCCTAACAAGTCCCTAAAATCTGCCCCCAAGTTGCTTGACGATTTTCTATCAAAAAGTTTAAACAAACAAGTCCCAAATCTGCTATGAAATACAAGGCCCCAAACTGTATTATGATATTCGATGGGTTTAAAATTTCAAACCAACATGCCTACAAAATCTATCTGCGTCAAAAAGTTTGCACAAACAAGTTCTCAAAATCGACTATGATATACAAGTCCCCAAACTGTGTGATGATCAAAAACAAGTCCCCAAAATCTGTTACATTATACAGGTCCCCAAACTGCATGACAATTTTTGTTCAGGATGTCATAAATTTGAATGGAAGTTCCTAAAATAGGCTTCCATATACAAGTCTTCACACTGTATGATGTTATTCGATCAGAAACAAAAAAATCCCCAAAATCTGCTACAATATACAAATCCCTAAACTGCATGATGATTTTCGATAAAGAAGTGAAACTGCAAGACAATTTTCTATCAGAAAAACAAAAAGCTATAAAAATCAAGTTCCCAAAATTTGCTATCATATACAAGTCTCCAAACTGTATTATGATTTTCATTAAGGAGTACAAAAGTTTGCATTAACAAGTCTCTAAAACGGTTATTGGTCAGGTTGACAAAAAATCCCAAAATCTGCTACAATTTAGAGGCCCCTGGAGAAGCTGCTGGAAAATTTTCGATCAAACATTTGAATAAGCAAGTTCCCAAACTATATGATGAGCAATAATTCACGATTATACACAAAGAAGTCCACAAAATCTGCTACAATATAAAGGTTTGGGACCTGCATGCATGACAGTTTTTGTTGGGGATGTCATCAATTTGGAAGAAACAAGACACCAAAATATGCTGCTCCATATAAGTCTCCAAACTGTATGATCATATTCGATCAGAAACAAAAAGTCCCCAAAATGTGCTACAATCTACAAGTCCCCAAACTGCGTGGTGATATTCGATAAATAAGTCATACTGCAAGACAATTTTCTATCAGAAAGTCAAAAAGCTATGAAAATCTAGTTCCCAAACTTTGCTATGATATACAAGTCCCCAAACTGTTTTATGATTTTGGATTATAGAGGCCCCCAAGCTGAGTGTCGGTTTTGCACCAGCAAGTCCCCAAAATCTGCAACAATATAAAAGCCCCAAGCTTTTAGACGATTTTCGATCAAAAAGTTTGAACAAACAAGTTCCCAAATCTGCTACGATATACACGTCCCCAAACTGTATTATGATATTTGAGTTAGTCAAAAATTGAAACCAACATGCCTTGAAAATCTACTATAACAAGCGGTCAAACTTCATGTTCATTTACCATTTGTGTGTCAAAAAGTCTACACAAACAATTCCTCAAAATCTGCTATGATATATTGTACAAGTCCCCAAACTGTATAATGACCAAGAATTTAAAAATTTACACAAGCATGTCCCCAAAATGTGCTACATTATACAGGTCCCCAAACTGCATGACAATTTCTGTTCGGGGAGTCATACATTTGGAAAAAAGAAGTTCCCAAACTGCTTGATGATTTGCGATAAAAAAGTCAAACGGTTTGCGAAGGCCACGGTAGCACAAAGGTTTGCATGCGCACCTATGACGCTGAAAGCTTAGGCTCAAATCCTTGTGGGAACATTAGAAGAAATTTTCAGTGGTGGTTATCCCCACCTAGTGCTGGCGTCATTTGTGAGGTATTGTGAGCCGTCTAAAACTTCTATAATAAGTGGTAACTCTCTGCGGTACACCGTTCGGAATCGCCAATAAAGGGGAGATCCCTTATCGCTAAGATTTAGTTTGAGGCGGTGTTTTGTTGTTAAACATAATGGTAAGTTTAGTCTCCTCTCAATCCCAAAGCAGGTTTAAAGAACAGCATTACAGATTTGCATAAATATCCAACGAACAGTAGGCCAATCCTGTTAATGCTTTCAATCGGAGTTTAGGATACTTCTAACTACAACGACCATGCGCGTACACCAAACAAATCATGAAACCATGCCTACATCAAGTTATAGTCCGATTCGGACCATAAATGAATGCTGAACATTATAGAAGTCATTGTGTAATATTTAAGTTCATTCGGATAAGAATTGACCTTGTAGGGGCTCAAGAAGCAAAATCGGAAGATAGGTTAGACACGTATGTTGAAGGACATGAGAGAAGCTGTTCTACAAAATTTCAGCCAAATCGGATGAGAATTGCGCCCTCTAGACGCTAAAGAAGTCAAGACCCCAGATCGGTTAATATGGCAGCTATATCAGGTTCTATGCCGATTTACGCCATACTTTACACACAGTTTTTGGAAGTTATAACAAAACAAATCATGCAAAATTTCAGACAAATCGGATGAGAATTGCGTGCTTTATTGGCCCAAGAAGTCAAGATCCAAGATCGGTATATATGTCAGCTATACCAGATTATGAACCGATTTGAATCATACTTAGCACAGTTGTTGGAAGTTATACTAAAACACTTTCTGCAAAATTTCAGTTAAATCGGAAGAGAATTGCGCCCTCTAGAGGCTCAAGAAGTCAAGACCCAAGATCGGTTTATATGGCAGCTATATCAAAATATGGACCGATTTGAACCATAATTAGCGCAGTTGTTGGAAGTGATGCCAAAATAGCACGTGCAAAATTTAAGTCAAATCGGACGAGAATTGCGCCCTCTAGAGGCTCAAGAAGTCAAGACCCGAGATCGGTTTATATTGTAGCTATGCCAGATTATGAACCGATTTGAATCATACTTAGCAGAGTTTTTGGAAGCAATACCAAAACACTACGTGCAAAATTTCAGTTAAATCGGAAGAGAATTGCGGCCTCTAGAAACTCAAGAAGTCAAGACCCAAGATCGGTTTATATGGCAGCTATATCAAAACGTGGACCGATTTGGCCCATTTACAATACCAACCGACCTACACTAATACGAAGTATTTTTGCAAAATTTCAAGCGGCTAGCTTTACTCCTAAGAAAATTAGCGTGCTTTCGATGGTCAGAAGGACGGACGGACAGATGAACGGACGGACAGATGGACGGACGGACAGATGGACGGACAGACAGATGGACGGACGGACAGATGGACGGACAGACAGATGGACGGACGGATAGATGGACGGACGGACAGATGGACGGACGGACAGATGGACAGACGGACGGACGGACATGGCTTGATCGACTTAAAATAACATGACGATCAAGAATATATATACTTTATGGGGTCTTAGACGCATATTTTGAGGTGTTACAAACAGAATGACGAAATTAGTATACCCCCTCCTATGGTGGAGGGTATAATAAGACAGACGGACGGACGGGTGGACATGGCTAGATCGACATAAAATGTCATGACGATCAAGAATATATATACTTTTTGGGGTCTGAGACGAATATTTCGAGGAGTTACAAACAGAATGATGAAATTAGTATACCCCCATCCTATGGTGGAGGGTATAAAAAGATGGTGGTAACGATAATGCTGCCCATCACCACTTCATACGCCATTGTCTTCGTAAGAGGCATTACCTTTCGCTGCAACCATCCAACAAAATAGCGAAGTTAAAATAGATATTGCCATTCTTGAGCACACACAAAAGAGAAGACAAAACCACCATTGTTTCACAGTAGTGAGTGGAGAATGCTTAAATGTTAATACAGCCAACAAAGCAGGCATGTGGAACGAGGCTTCGATGAATGCATAAAGGTGCTTAGATTTTGCATATTTAGGCGTATTTGTAACAATGATTTTTGCAAAACTTTAAACAAACAAACAACGCCAAATTGCGTGTAAATATTTTGGGCCAACGAAAACAAAACAAACCAAAAAGGTGGAATTTGTTCGAAATCTCTCTATCTATTGGTCCTTCAACGTCCTGGAGGATGGCAAAATGCAACAAATGATTTGAAATCCCTGAGCTATTACAGTAATTCCGTTGTTATTTTTTGGCTCATGTCAAAGCCAATGGATAATGAGGAGATAACCACTGTTTGCTAGTTTTGTAAGTACTCTCTTGGAACGGTTGACGGTCACGACATTCTTAGGACAATGAGTAACGAATCTGCGCCTAAAACAGAGAATCTATAATATCATGGCGAAACAAAGTAAATTATAACACTAACTGAGTGACTCGTGTCACTCTCAAACATCTGTTTGTCCTTAATGAAATCAGCTGATTTTGACATAAGAGCGAACGAAAACCGCTCATTCTCAGTGAAAAAAACTTAGCGGGACAGGCAGTAAGTTTCGATATCTTCCTATTTCACATGATCTTTTCAGTGTAACCTGCGTGAACCAAAAAGCGTATTTCTCGTTAGAGCATCTACTGTCTTACAAAATTACCTAGCCTAAGGACCCATAGTGGAATAGAAAACAAGAAAAAAAATTGAAAAGTTCGTCAGTGCTAAACTTTGGATACCTACCACCATAGATAAATTAACCATCCTCTTTTATAACAACTCCCCTAACACATTCGTAGAAATATGCAATTGAGCGCTGGTTTTGATCATATTTGATTCAGGTCCCGAAAACTCTAAAACAAGTCACAACAAATTCGCTTTTTAGGGGATTAAGACCTAACATTGGAAGATCGGTCTACATGACAGATTTATCTAAATATAGTCTGATCTGGGCAATATGCTGGTCGGATGACGGCAGGCTTAATACAAGTCATTGTGTCAACTTCTAGCAAAAACGGGTAATAAATGCAGATTTTATGGTCTTAAGACTCTTAATCGGTAGATCGGTCTATATGACAACTTTATCTAAATATAGTCCCATCTGAACCATAATTGCGTCGGATTTCGGGAGGCTTAAAATAACTCACCATTTCATATTTTATCGAAATTGGATAATAATTGCGGCTTTTATGGATCTGCCCTCTATCGGCAGATCGGTCTATATGGCAGCTATATCTAAATATTGTCCGATCTGGAACATATTTAGGTGTGATGATGGAAGGCTTAAAAAAACTCACTGTTTCAAATTCCATCGAAATTAGATAATAATTGCGGATTTAATGGGCTTAAGACCCTAAATCAGCAGATCGGCTATATCTACAATAAATATGGTTCGATCTTAACCATATTTTAGTCGGATGTCGGGAGGCTTAAAACAACTCACTGTGTCTAATTTCATCGAAATTGGATAATAAATGCGTCTGTTACGGGCTTAAGAACCTAAACCGGTATATCGGTCTATATGGCAGCTATAAGTGTAGAAAGGCCTCTGGAGCTGAGCACCCTCCAGAAAAGTTGATCTAGCCATGTCCGTTCGTCTGTCGAAATCACGATAGGGGTCGAACGCGTAAAGCAAGTCGCTTGAAATTTTGCACAGATGCTTTCTATTGATGTAGGTTTTTGGGGATTGCAAATGGGCCATATAGATTCAGATTTGAATACAGCTCCCTTATGAACCGATCTCCCGATTTCATTTCTTCAGCCCCTGGTAGCGGCAATTTTTGTCCGATTTGGCTCAAATTTTCCAGATAGTGTTCTGTTATGACTTCCAACAACCGTTCCGTTCCGAGTACGGTTTAAATAGGTCCATAACCTGATATAGCTCCCATAGAAACCGATCTCCCGACTTGACTTCTTGAGCCCCTGGAAACCATAATTATTGTTCAATTTGGCTAAAATTCTGCAGATAGTATTCTTTTATGACTTCCAACAACAGTACTGAATACGGCTCAAATAGGTCTATAACCAGATATAGCTCCCGTATAAATCGATCTCCCGAGTTGACTTCTTGAGTCGCTGCAATCTTCAATTTTCATCCGATTTGGCTGAAATTTTGCACATAGTGTTCTGCTTTGACTTCCAACAACTGTGCTAAGTACGGTGCAAATCGGTCAATAACCTGATATAGCTCCCATATAAACCGATCTCTCGATTTGACGTCTTGAGCCCCTGGAAGCCACAATTTTTTTTCAAATTGGCTAAAATTTTGCTTATAGTATTCTTTTATGACTTCTTACAACGTGCTGAATATGGTTCAAATAGGTCTATAACCTGATATAGCTCCCATATAAACCGATCTCCCGATTTGACTTCTTGAGGCCCTGGAAGCCTCAATTTTCATCCGATTTAGCTGAAACTTTGCACATGGTGTTCCGTAATGAGTTTCAAAAACTGTGCTAAGTACAGTGCAAATCGGTCAATAACCTGATATAGCTCCCATATAAACCCATCTCCCGATTTGACTTCTTAAACCCCTGGAAGCCGCTATTTTTATCCGATTTCGTAAAATTTCGCAGATAGTATTCTGTTATGACTTCCAATATCTGTGCCAAGTGCGGTCCAAATCGGTCTATATGTCCGATCTGGCAACAGATTCTAGCTGACTGTGTGTGGTCTTCACAAAATGATTGAGAAGGTACAGGTTACCGCAGCAGTGCTTATCCCGAAAGCGAGCATGATCGCCTTGAAGAAGGTCTAAATTCCATACTCTACCTAATATCTTTAGTCTCTCCTGAGATTGAATGAGTTGTAAACCTGCCATTCCACGAAGATTGGATACGCTTCAATTTTGTGAAAAAAGTGATCAGGCTGAACCTACTCCATCTAGCCCAGAAACCCCTTCAAACATGAATTGGTCGAAGATGGTACAGCGGGGGAAAAGTCTTCTAGGATTTCCTATGAATAGGGCTAGCGTCTTGTAGACGCAGGTTCAGAGAACATGTCGTCTTGGCATAGGCGGAGCGATGAGGACCACGCCCACTAGGGCACTGATATCCGACCCATTGACATACAGATTAAGTGTGAGACTGCTACTGCGTCTATTAGACTTAAGGCGATGGTTGAATGGATTGAGGATGGGAGCAGCTCATACCATCTCGGTATAATCAAGGCGACGATAGGAAACCTGGATAGAAGGGAAGAGGTTTCCGATTGGATACCTAAGATGAACATTGAGGTCGAGTGCGAGGCACTGCTACCACACAGTGTGCTGCTGCGGCACAGTCTTGGATTGACGGAACCCTAGTATTGCCATCTGGAAGATCATGTCAATGGATGGATCAAAGCTAGAGGAAAGAGTGGGCCTGGGGGTCTACACTCAGAACCCAAGGACTAAGATCTGTTTTAGACTGCCTGACCATAATACGGTCCTGCAGGCGGAGATCCGGGCGATCACGGAATGCGTGAAGTGGTGCGGTGCTAACGCGATAACGTCGAGTGTGAATATTTTTACGGACAGTAAAATTGCCACAAGGGCAATAAGAACCAGGACGGTAAGGTCAGGAACAGAGAAGGAGATTAACGCCTTCTCTGAGGATGGCAAAATCTGCATCGTTTGAGTGCCGGGCCATAACGGAGTAAGACGGAATGAAAGGGCAGATGATTTGGCGGTTAAGGCCAGAGGACTGTCGTCAATAAACTTGGCTAACCCAAAGCCTTTCGGGTCGACGCAGTCCGAGTTAAGGGTGTGGGCTACAAATGCGCATGCAACACTGTGGAACAGCGAAACAGTTTGTAGGACGGCGAAAATCGCATAAGGGGATACAAATCGTGAGAAGAAGAGGCTATTACCGAAAAGAAGTAAGAAGGAGTCAGTATAGCCATTGGTATCATGATGGGACAATTAAGACTACGAGCGTTAGGTTAGGTTAGGTAAGAGTGACAGTTCTTTACAGACTCACTTAGACAATTTTAAGTCCATTGTGATACCACAGTAGCGACAGACCAAGTCTTGTGGCGGGAATCGAACCCACGACCCCTGCACTGGTAATCCAAGCACGCTACCAACTCGGCTACCGGGGCGCCCTACGAGTTCACTTATGTGAAAACGGTACAGCAAGTGATAGCATGTGTAGGGCATGCGGGGAAAATGATGAGTCGTTGGAACATTTCCTATATCATTGCCCGGCTTTCGCGTCTACCAGATACCGGGACTAAGGTGGGGACACTATACCAGACATGAATCTACTTAGGGTAGTGGCGTGGAAAACAATTAAGGATTTTGTAAGTAGAACGGAATTCCTAACTTAGATTTTCTTTTTCGAGGTTACTTTTTTTTGAATTTAGAGCTCATAATAAGCCGATTACTGGCTCAGGTGTATGACCCTAGTGGCATGGGGCGTATTAATATCTGCCCCCTCTTTTCAACCTAACCTAACCTAAGGGTCCTGGACGCGATTTCGGTTGGACTTTCACATTATACGTAGACAGTCAAACGGTGTTGAAGACTCTGGCGTCAGGTCATATGAAAACGAGACTTGTTAGAAAATGCAAACAGCATCTTTGGGCCATGAGAAATGCTATCAGGATTGGCTGAGAACTCGGCCCAATTAGGCAATTGCCGAGCTAGCCAGGAATAAATCGCTGATGCGTGTATCATGCTACAGGTTTAGTGATCCACCCATTGTTTGAACTCCTTGGCTGGTTAGACACCTTCTGCGATGACCGCGCATATGGAGCGTGGGTTAATGCTGTAATTTACAGGGTGAGCCAAAACCCAGTAGCCAAGTTTTTACGGAACTGTATGGTACTCATACTGATGCTGAGGAAGCTGCTGATAAAAGTCCCCACAGATCATTTTCATTTGCAACATCAGGTCACCCTGGCACTGCGAAAGGCGATCTTAAGTTTATTTGGCATGGTTTGTGATGATGAGAAGATATTGAAAACAGATAGGGGCCCTTTGTGTCAATGCATGAATAATACGCAGGTTATGGGTGGGCACCACTTTCCGTGTCTGGAACCTTTTCAGGCACATGCTAACCTCTGAGCTATGGCGGCCTTCTCATTCTACAGTACTTAGAACCCCGAATGTCTGACTGAAAGAAACTCTTACAGCTGAGGGTACTTTTCGGGTCCCTCTGGCTGCCATTTTTCACCAGTTTTTAGATAATAAAGCCATCTTTCAAAAGTCTTAAATAATGCCAAGATCGAAACTTTGGCTTTTCCTGGACTTTGATTTAAATATTCAAAGGTTGTTAAGGAACATGCTCGTTATTAGTCTGTCAAATTGCTTCATAGCAAAATTGGCAATGCCTTTTAAGCCATTCAACCTTTGCATTTCACATGACTCGACCTCCCAACCTATGGAACCAATACTCTACAATGGCGCCTAATTTATGTAAATTTCAGCCATTATGTTTCGGCATTTTCTCCTCCGTTTCCCCCCAAAAAAAGAAAATGCCAAAACATACAACAAACAAAACTTTTGGCATCATTAAGTGCGTTCATAAGCGAATGTTAATTTCGAACGAGCGTTTGGAGAAAAAGTACAAAAGTCTAGGCCACAAAATGGATGTAAGCCAACCAACCATCCACACCGACCACCCACCACTAACACCGTCGGCAAACAGGACCCAACCAAAGGGAAAAACTGGCAAAAGAACGTACCAATGAATAAATGTCTGCATGAAAAATGGCTCATAATCGCAAACAAGGGAATTGTCTAATTGCCTTTAAGTAAAGTGCTTTCTCTGCTCCAGCCCAAAATGTTGTATAATTAGAGGCCAAATGGAGACTCTTAACAATTTGAACAGCTTGGCCTAAATTTATGGGGAAAAATCAAACCCTATATCAAAGACACCCCAAATGAAAGTTGTTTGATGCATGTGAAGATAGGGAAAGGAGGAAAAATGAAAATTTAAATTTTCTATGAATATTTAAATTTTCTATGAAAATTTCAATTTTCTATGAAAATTTCAATTTTCTATGAAAATTTTAATTTTCTATGAAAATTTTAATTTTCTATGAAAATTTCAATTTTCTATGAAAATTTCAATTTTCTATGAAAATTTCAATTTTCTATGAAAATTTCAATTTTCTATGAAAATTTCAATTTTCTATGAAAATTTCAATTTTCTATGAAAATTTCAATTTTCTATGAAAATTTCAATTTTCTATGAAAATTTCAATTTTCTATGAAAATTTCAATTTTCTATGAAAATTTCAATTTTCTATGAAAATTTCAATTTTCTATGAAAATTTCAATTTTCTATGAAAATTTCAATTTTCTATGAAAATTTCAATTTTCTATGAAAATTTCAATTTTCTATGAAAATTTCAATTTTCTATGAAAATTTCAATTTTCTATGAAAATTTCAATTTTCTATGAAAATTTCAATTTTCTATGAAAATTTCAATTTTCTATGAAAATTTCAATTTTCTATGAAAATTTCAATTTTCTATGAAAATTTCAATTTTCTATGAAAATTTCAATTTTCTATGAAAATTTCAATTTTCTATGAAAATTTCAATTTTCTATGAAAATTTCAATTTTCTATGAAAATTTCAATTTTTCTATGAAAATTTCAATTTTCTATGAAAATTTCAATTTTCTATGAAAATTTCAATTTTCTATGAAAATTTCAATTTTCTATGATAATTTCAATTTTCTATGAAAATTTCAATTTTCTATGAAAATTTCAATTTTCTATGAAAATTTCAATTTTCTATGAAAATTCTATGAAAATTTCAATTTTCTATGAAAATTCTATGAAAATTTCAATTTTCTATGAAAATTTCAATTTTCTATGAAAATTTCAATTTTCTATGAAAATTTCAATTTTCTATGAAAATTTAAATTTTCTATGAAAATTTCAATATTCTATAAAAATTTCAATTTTCTATGAAAATTTCAATTTTCTATGAAAATTTCAATTTTCTATGAAAATTTCAATTTTCCATGAATCTTGCCAAAATTTAATGAAAATGCCAATTTCCAATGCAAATTTCATGAAGTTTTCATAATTTTCTTTTAAATTTTGAGTTTAACGGTATAAGTTAACGTCTATCCTCTTCCCAATTAGTATTGACAGGACTGCTCTCATATTTCCCATATATCGATAACTTGTTATCGGTTTCAAACGATAAACTTCAATGTGTGGACCCCCCTTAATCAAAGCAATGGTAGTTTCATGTTGTTGTTATTGCAAAACTATTGTAGAGAGCCGGCCCATCAACCTATTGATATTTATTCGACTCGGGGTTATTGGTTTGTTCATCAAAGGTAGTTCCGTGTATTGAGAGACAACCATCCGTCGAAGCACCAAAGCATCATGTCATTTTTAGCTAAGACCTTATTAAAATCTGTAAGTATATGCTAAGTGAAAAATATGTTGCACACTCAATGTGGCGTGTTGGTGTCAATTGCCTTTTGGGGTCCCTTCAATGAAACCCATCCGATATTTTGCTTGCAATTACGTAATTGTTAATAGTTTAATAAATAATTACTGAATTATATGAATTTCGTTAGCTTCCTCAGGTGGGCAGACAATTGACCAAACATAACAATTCGAGTGCTGTCTTCAGACGCCTGCTACATCAAAGTAAGTTTTATTTGTTATGAGTGAAAAGATAAGAACATAGAGCGCATGGAGATTAAATTTGTTTTCCTTTGTGTCTTATTTTAGGTTCCCCTTTGCTGGCAGTCAAAGTTCAACAACCGGCTCCAGATTTCAAAGGCATTGCCGTTCATGGCAATGACTTTAAAGATGTGCAATTGTCCGATTTCGCGGGCAAATATTTAGTTTTATTCTTCTATCCCTTGGATTTGTAAGTTATCAACATTATGAACAAAGTGTATTTTATGGGGATCAGCCACGGAACGACTATGAGCAAATGTAACAACCAAAAATTCATACAGAAATGTAACTATACTTTGGCTAGTTCTTCCAGAGAGAGGGTCCTCGCACCTAAGAAGCTTTGTGGCTACAACAATAACAACTATACTTAGGTTCAGAACCAAAATCTTAAAGCTGTATTTGATTTGCCCTAAAAAGTGCTCTTGAGAGCTCGCCCAAACCATTGACTTGACTATGCTAATGATTCGTTTCCATATTAACATCTTTGTTTCCAAAAATTTCCGTTGGCTCCCCATAAAATGCAGTTTGATTATCCTTTTCTCATCAATTTAACCTTTTCATTTTTCCCTTTATTTTCAGCACTTTTGTTTGTCCCACAGAAATCATTGCATTTAGTGATCGCATAAAAGAATTCAAAGATTTAAATGCTGAAGTTTTAGGTGTCTCCGTGGATTCGCATTTCTCTCATTTGGTTTGGTCCAATATGGATCGTAAAAATGGCGGCTTGGGTGGTTTAAAATATCCCCTACTTGCTGATATTACCAAAAAGATCAGTTCCGATTACGGTGTGTTATTGGAGAACGAAGGCATATCCTTGCGTGGCACATTCATCATTGATCCCAATGGTGTTGTACGTCAATATTCCATTAACGATTTACCCGTCGGCCGTTCTGTTGATGAAGTTTTGCGACTAATCAAAGCATTCCAATTTGTGGAAAAGCATGGTGAAGTATGTCCTGCCAATTGGAATCCTGAATCGAATCCAGATACTATTAAGCCTGATGTCGAACAATCCAAAGATTACTTCAACAAGCATGGTTAAGGAACAGACCAAGCAAGTAAGGAAGCTGCTTCCAAGAAGTCAATGCGACCAACTACCCTAAAGGTATATTTTTCCTTACCTATTTTGTTTTTGAATAAAATTCGATTCTAATTTTTCTACTGTATTGATGTTGAATTGATGATAAACCCTTCGAAAACTAATAAAGAAGACATGATGAGTATTTACTGTTAAAAAAGATGAGCATTTTGATTGAATGGGGAAGGAGATAGAGGAATACTAACTGTTGTCACATAAAAAAAAAACTCAATTGGAAAACTAAGCTATTTGTGGCTTCACATGAAGTGGCATGCATTGAGAATTGTTTTGCCGAAGTCAGAAATCGTTGCCAGTTAGCCGTAATTTAGCCCACCTGTGTTCCAACCAGCGATAACGAAATCGACGGCCTCAGAACTCGTCAAACCTTAGCTTAGGGTGATAACAAAGAGATTCACAATCCCATGGCAGCCGGTTGTACATACCGGATTGACCCGACGAAGTTCTTCATCGGCAAAAACTGCCGCCTCAGTATACACACACTGCTACAACAACAACAAAAAAATGCAAATTTTCCCATGAAAATTCAATTAAGCAACAGGGGCAAACTTCTCACATATCAATGAGTGTTGTCTGATTCAATAAGGGGCCTCCTCGGCCTCGGCCTAGCGAGTCCGAACGGCGTCACGTAGTGCGACATCTCTTTGGGCAGAAGTTTTTAAACGGCAAAGAACCTGACAAATGTCGCCTCGGCACGGGATAGCTGTGAGCACCACAGAGGCTGGAACATTGAGGTCCAACCTCTTTGTGTTGTTTATTGCTGTCATGAGAAACTTAGCTGCAAACTACCGGGCACAGGTTGCGGATAGTGGAATGCTCCATACGGAGTAGCTGCAACGGCAGTCGCGGACAATCAGCGGTATCGTGCGGAGAGTCTCAGTGAGAGGCCGAGTGGCACCGGCTTTTGCACAAATACTTATCCGTAACCTCTCCTTCTTAATAACCGGGCACATTTTCTCGTATCAGTCACTGTTAGGTTAGGTTAGGTAAGAGTGGCAGTCCTTTACAGACTCACTTACATAGACACAATAGACTTAAAACTATTGTGACAATAGACTTAAAACTATTGTGACACCACAGTAGCGACAGACCAAGGCTTTTGGAGGGAATCGAACCCACGACCCCTGCACTGGTAATCTAAACACGCTACCAACTCGGCTACCGGGGCGCCCATCAGTCACTGTTACGTCGACAAAAGTGACTGAGGTCCTGTCATCCGCTTTTAGAGGTTTGAAAATGATTTAACAGTAGAACATAGCTTACCGATACTGGCGCCTATAATGCTTCAAGTGCTCTATCTACAAATTCAAATTAGAGCAGCGAATATCACCTCGTTCGTTTGCAAGTACCACTTCCTTGGTCGGGGAGATGTTCCACACTTGGAGTAAAAGCGAGTGGATGCTTAATTAATTAATGCATTAATGATGTCCCAGACCGGTCGGCCAATCGCCCATGTATAGTCGGCCAAAGATTTGAGGACGTTTTTATTGTTACTTGCCTTAAAGCATAGTGTAGTAGTGGGTAATCACCAGAATTTTTATGTGTTTAACTTTCCAGACACCCAGGCATTCCTGTTTTGGCACGATCTTGTACTGAGTCATTTTGGGTTATCCCGCTTGTTTTCTGCTGCTTCTGTTTGTGGTGTTGCTACGGCATGGTGCTTGCATCATCCCACTAGTTGATCAGTCCGGAACAGTTTGGAGTTCAACTGGAGCCACTGGAACTTCGGTTCCAGCCAGAATATGGTGAGGCCACAGTTGGGGGCAACGTGGTGGCAGTGGTTTAGGCCTAAAATTGCAGGAAGGGCATTTCGATGCATGTAATCAACCGGATGTCATGACCCATAGATAGGAAGGAGTTTTAAATGGTGCTCCGCTCCTAACCAAGGGAGAGATAACGTCCAACCAACGTGGGATCAAATTGGTACTCATGGTGGCTTCAATCATATATGAGGGCGTTGGTAAACTCATTATATTCACCTGGGGTTAAGAGCCCTGCAGGAGTGAACCAACACCATTATCCAGTTACAATTGCATCGAACACGTCTATGACCTCATTCGTCTAGTTGTTGTTGTATTAGTGTGTTGTGTTCTATCTTTCGTCTACTTGATTCTGTTGATTATCCAGATCCAGGAACTCTACGACTAAGATGGAGTGCGTCCAGGGGGATCTGGGTCTGAGACGAGTAGTTCTTGCTGGACATTTAAACAGGTGACTTGTGTCGTGTAGTCCCTGGTCACAATCGGAACATACATTCTGCAGGTTGGCATCAATCCTTTCTCTGTATAAATGAGGCGGCTTATCTGCCAGATCGTAATTGAGCCAGAACTACACTGGTTTGCCGGTGAAAGTCAATTTCTTCAGGTGCAATGGGATGCAGTCGTTCTCCTAGGACCACATTTACCCGGCATCTATTCACCCCATCGGCTACCGTGTTGTTGTTGTAGCAATGTGTTATACACTGAGGCGGATGAGGATGGAGTTCTTCATCGGCGCCCTTGCTGATGAAGAACTCCATCGGGTCAATCCGGTAAGTACAACCGGCTGCAATCGGATTGATGTTGTTGCGGCAGTCCTTACCGATGGAGCACTTCATCGGGCCAATCTGTTGCGCACAACCGGCTGCCATGGGATTTACTCGTTTCGATCGAAATTTGCTACCATTTTATACAGCGTTGCCAGCATCAAAAAGCGAATTAGAATCAAAACAAATAGAAAAATTTAGTCGGCGGCAGTGAATAAAAATAAATACTTCTTAGTTATGTAAATCTAAATGCAAAAATTACTTTAAATTGTGCTGTATTTAGTGGATCTTTCTCTTAGGAAGACAATCAACGCGTTCATGGCCGAATGGAGTAAATTTCTTGCAACACTTCGACATAGGGTAAGTGCTCATAAGTTCGGCATGTACCAGTAGTCGGCACTTTTGTTTGTTAAACTCAAATTACTATAAATATGTAAAACTTTACATTTAAAAAAATGGTCAATCAACGTCAATAATATTCTTGGCTTTCCTTGTAAGCAAAAATATTTGAGCTGAGTTTACAGACTACAGGGTTTAAGTTCGGTTGCAATAGCTATATCTGCTTATAGACCGATTTGGACCGTACTTGGCACAATTGTTGAGAGTCATATCAGAACACTATGTGTAAAATTCGATCCAAATCAAACAAAAATTGCGGCTTCAAGGGGCTCAAGAAGACAAATCGGGAGATCGGTATATATAGAAGCTATATCAGGTTATAAACCGATTTGAGAAGTACTTGGCACAGTTAATTGAAGTCATAACATTACAAAATTTCAGCCAAATCGGAAAAAATTGCGGCTTCCAGGGGCTCAAGAAATCAAATCGGGAGATCGGCTTATATGGAAGCTATATCAGGTTATAAACCGATTTGAACCGTACATGGCACAGCTATTAGAAGTCATAACATTACAAAATTTCAGCCAAATAGGAAAAAAATTTCGGCTTCCAGGTGCTCTAGAAGTCAAATCGGGACATCAGTATTAAGTATCTTTGCAAAGTTTTAAGCGGCTGGCTTTACGCGTTCGACAGAGGGGCCCATGTCCGTCCATCTAGATTGCCTCAGGATGTCGAGATGATCAAGACTTGATCTTCGTTGGCATTGAGTGCCAGTTGGAAAAGGCTTCTTCCGCGCTCTAGATAAATCGAATTGGCAGATCGCTTTACAGTGAAGATATATATATCAAAATATTCTCTGGTATATCCTGTGTTCAAAATTAACCTGCCTATGGACAAAAAAACGTCTGTATTACGTTGGTGGTATCCTTGGGGCCGAAGTTATTTTGTCCTATGATTCTCAACGCCAGGATTCTAAAAATTTAAAATTAAGAAATTCAGCCTTTTAAAATTAAGAAATTTAGCTGAATCTGAGTATAGATACCTTTCCCACCCATAGTCAGGTTAAGTTCGATAAGAGTCCCATTTTCGAACATGTTGTTGTTGTTGTCGCAGCAGTTTGTTGTGTTCTATCTTTCGTCTGCTTGATTCTGTGGAGTGTCAAGACCCAGAAACTCTGCGACTAAGATGGGGTGCGTCCATAGGGATCTGGGTCGAACATGTTGTAGTTGTAGTTTCGTCAAGCTCCTGTAGCAAGCTCGTTCCGGTCCAAAGGACCCATCGCCGCGGAACAAGTTGACCATTGGCTATTTAAAAGCGCCAATAACTCGCCTCATCATATCGAGTATCATAGTATTTGTGCAAGGGCCAGTGCCGCCCGACCACTCACTGAGACTCTCCGCTCTATAGCGCTGATTGTCCGCGACTGCCTATGCAGCTACTCCGTATGGAGCATTCCACTATTCGCAACCTGTGGAGGCGCCCAGTAGCTCGCAGCTAAACTTCTCGTGACAGCAATGAACACCACACAGGTCGGTCCACAATGTTCCAGCTTGTGTGGTGCCCACAGCGTGGCGGCTCACGGCTATCATTGCCTCTCGCCATGACAGAGCAATCATCCGCAAATGAGATCATTTCCACGCCAGCAGGGGGTGGAGAAAGCTTATACAGGTAGAGGTTAAACAGGATCGGGGGAGAGCTGGGAAACTCTCCGTTTACCTCTACCGAGTTTCGACATCGAGTTTCTGAGCTCTACAACGTGTGATTATCGACAGCACAGTTAATTCACTTCTTGACGTCATTAAAATTGTGGTGTGATTGATTGTTCAAGGACCATGAGGATAGTTCATGGGGTGTTTTACCATAGAGACCGCGGCTTATATGTGTAGTGATTGTGGTGCTAGCGATAAACTCCAGCCAGGCAAAAGGAGCGCCTCAAGAGTCTTTGGAGAAGGCGAGAATTCACCCTATAACACTCTCCATGGTCCGCGGTTTAAACCGGCTTAAAAATAGAAAGCAACCGACCTATTTTCGATGGGTGGGTAATTCAGGTATTTCACTTTCATTTCCCTTTTAGGCGCATTCGCATGCAACACTCTCTTAACTCGGACTGCGTCGACCGGAAAGACTTTAGGTTAACCAAGTTTATTGACGGCAGTCCTCTGGCCTCCACCACCAAATCGTCTGCCCTTTTATTTCCCCTTACTCCGTTATGGCCCGGCACCCAAACAAGACGGATTTTGCCATCCTCAGAGAAGGCGTTAATCTCCTTCTTACACTGCAAGACTGTTGTTATTGCCCATAGGCAATTTTACTGTCGGTAAAGATGTTCACACTCAACGTCCTCGCGATAGCACCACACCACCTCACGCTTTCCCTGATCGCCCGAATCTCCGCCTGCAGGACCGTATGATGGTCAGGCAGTCTAAAACATATCTCAGTCCCTGGGTTCTCAATGTAGACTCCCAGTCCCACTTTGTCCTCTAGCTTTGATCCATCCGTGTAACATAATCTTCCAGATGGCAATATTAGGATTCCGTCAATCCAAGACTATGCCGATGGCAGCAGTGCCTCGCACTCGACTTCTAAAGTTCGTCTCAGGTATCCGATCGGAAACCTCTTCCCTTTCTTCCAGGTTTCCTATCGTCACCTCGATTATACCGCGATGGCATGAGCTGCTCCCATTCTTTATCCATTCATCGTCTTAAGTCTCATAGCCGCAGTGGCTGCCTCACACTTAATCTGCATGTCAATGGGTCATATATCTAGAATAGTCTCCAGTGCCCTAGTGGGCGTGGTTCTCATCGCTCCGCCTATGCCAAGACAACATGATCTCTGAACCTGTTGTATGGTCCTTATGTTGCACTTTTTCTCCATAGCAGCCCACCAAACTACTGAGGAGTAAGTAAATATTGGTCTAATCACGCTACTGTAGAGCCAGTGGACTATCCTCGGATTCAGGCCCCATTTGGAGCCTACGGCCCGTCTACATAGTGCCGAAAATCTATGAGCCCTCTCAGTCAGCTCCTGAATGTGACACTTCTAATTCAGTTTCCTGTCCAAGATCGCACTTAAGTATGTGACCTTGTCAGATATCGAGGCCACCGTAGCACAGAGGTTAGCATGTCCGCCTATGACGCTTAGCGCCTGGGTTCGAATCCTGGCGAGACCATCAGAAAAATTTTCAGCGGTGGTTTTCCCCTCCTAATGCTGCCAACATTTGTGAGGTACTATGCCATGTAAAACTTCTCTCCAAAGAGGTGTCGCACTGCGGCACCCCGTTCAGACTCGGCTATAAAAGGGAGGCCCCTTATCATTGAGCTTAAACTTGAATCGGACTGCACTCATTGAAATGTGAGAAGTTTGCCCCTGTTCCTTAGTGGAATGTTCATGGGCAAAATTTGCAATTTGCAGATATCGAAATCGTCTTATTGAGGAAATGTGATGCTTTAATTTGGCCCACCTTCGTCTTTCTCGTGAACAGGCATATTTCAGTCTTCTCTGGGTTAACATTGAGACCTCTGGGTCTAGCCCAGTCATATTCCATAGACAAGACCCTTTCGGCCCTTCTGCATAGCTCGTTCGGATCTTTACTCTTAGAAGTATTCTAACATCGTCAGCATAGACGGGTTGACATCCCTCCTCAGTCACCATCCGTAATAGCTTATTTATGGTGGTCACCCAAAGTAGTGGCAATGTAATGCCCACCCTGTGGAGTGCCTTGTGCCACTTTCTCCCTTATATATATGTAAGGGATCCACAATTTATCCACCATTTCCTTTGCATATGGTTTATCCAGTTTCTAAGGACCCGGTCCACCCGGTACTGGTCTAATGATCGGATCAGAGTGTCGGTCCGCACATTGTTACAAACCCCCTCGATATCAATGCATACCACCAGGGTATTTTGTCATCGAAGGATTCATCTATTTTATGCACAACCTCGTGCAGGGCAGTCTCCATCGACCTTCCCTTGACATACACATGCTGTTTGTACTTGAGCAGTTCCCTGGATGTCCTACTCTTTATCATGGTGTCCACAATACGTGCCATGGTTTTCAGTAGAAAAGACGTAGGCTTTTGGGTCTGTAGGCCTTTGGTGTCGCATAACTTGCCTTGCCGTGCTTGGGTATAAACACCACCCTTGCCTCCTGCCAGGCTTTTGCAGTATATATTGGCCAGATGAGGCGCCGGTAGGTCCGGGTGACTTAAATGGTTTGAAGCTCCTCAAGGATTCATTCACAATAAATTCCGTAATTATAAACCTTCGATCAACGTCATTATTCCAATATGCCGTTGTCCCGCCGTATCCTGAGGAAAATGGGTTTTCATCAATTGACTCAACATGACCTCAACTTCCTTGCCCCTTTTCACCTTGTCTCTCGTGCGTTCGTCTACATTAAAGCCTAATGGCAGCGGAATTTCGATACCTCAAGATACTAAAATGCATTAAAAATTCAATTTTCTTTCTTGTTTAACATCACTATAGAGTTACTTTATTGAAAAGTTGGATGATATACTATTATTTAATTAAAAATATGTATGTATATAATTGAAATATGTCAAAGTCATATAAAGGGAACAGCATCCATTTTTCTACAAAAAAAAATGAAAGATTCAAAGTATATATCAAACTCTAAATCATCCACTAGCAGGAAGTTAATTTCAATTTCTACAAATGTATAGGTGAAGAAAGTATATATCCGTCTGTCTGTGTGTTTGTCTAGGATGCTGTTTACATATAATTGTGTATGTGTATGTATTTATAAGTATTTACGTATATGCTTAAAACTATAAAGTAGTAGTTTCAGTGCGTTCAAATGATAAGATACAATTTTTTTTTTTTGTTTATATAGAAATTTTAATTTTCTACCATTAAAAGTTATTATAGCTTCCAGCAAGGGAGCTTTTAAAATCGCATTCATATATAACAAAAAAAAACACCAGGAAAGATACAACAATGTTTTTGTTTTTTATAGAATGACTCATAGGTTTGCGGTTAGTAAATTATATATGTATGTGTGTTGGTATAATTCATATACTAGGTGATTGACTGCAGCAGCACACTTTTAAAGTTACCACCCATCAATTGACAAAGAATTGAGATTAGCAAGTCGTTTTACAGTTTCCACTTTCTTATGATGGGGGTGGGGGTGGTGGAGGCTGTGCCAAACTGCCTATGCCTGGTGGTGGTGGGGCACATGGCGGCGGGGGAGGAGGTGCATAACCTCCTGCGGCACTACCCCAAGCTGGAAATCCTGGTGGCAGTATGCCAGGTGGAGCTTGCCATGGCGGCAAACCAGTTCCAGGTGGTGGCAAAAGAGGAGGCATAGGTCCAGTGCCTGGTGGCTGCAAGGGTCCAGTACCTGGTGGTGGTGGTGGATCACCGCCTGGTGGCGGTGGTTGAGGCGCGCTTACACTCATCCAAGGCATGAGCGGTGGCGCAGCGGGTGTTGGTGGCTGCGTAGTAGGAGGTGGTGGTATCAATGGAGGCATTGTTACCGGTGTTGGATTGGTGTTGCCCCATGCGGGAGGAATGGGTGGAGGTGGAGCCACAGCATTTAGAGCCGCATGTGGCGGTGGTGCTGTTTGTATGGCTTGCATGCTCACTGGTTTCTTGTCAAAGATGCTATAGCCACGGTTGATATGAACCTGGGCCAAAGGATCCGGCTGGGGCTTGGCAGCCGAGGGTGGAGGACCTTCGCCCAGCTCAGCCATTAAACTCAAATATTCCTCATCTATTTTGGCCTGAGAATTGTCACCTTCCTCGCCTGGTAAACCGGCGCCGGGTCGTTTACTGCGGCAATCTTTGGATATATGGCCAGCTCCACCACAAGCAGTACACACTATGCTATTGGTGACATTGGGCTTGTCGGGGCAAAGCCAGGATTTGTGTTCTGTAGAACCACAATTGGTGCAACGTGGACAATCGGTTTCTCTTAAAGTACCATTCAGCTGAGCCAATTCTCTCAACTGCATGCGACGTAAATCGTTGTGACCCTCGGGCACCTCAATGCCCTGGCGTATGATGTCTTTGATTTTGTCAACAGCCTTTTTAACAGCCTCTGGATTTGAGGCGGTAATGAAAGCATGCAAGGGCTCATCTTCTCCAGCCAAAGGTTGGCCATCTTTGCGGCCCACTTTGCCCTCCTTAACCGAGCCCTTGCCACGTATGATAATCTTGGCTCCGGTTTCTTTTTCCATGGCCTTTAAAGTATTGCCGCGAGGACCAATCAAAAGACCCACAAAATTAATGTCTGGATGTTGTTCCTGGGGTATTAGGACCTTATCAATGACCCGGGTAACAGGAGGTCTGAAAAGGGCAACCATTTAAACATAACAACTACGATTTTTAATGTTTTACTCCTTCACTTACTTGTAATCAGCTGGCGGCTTAAAGTCCGGATTGACCGTCTGCATTTTCTGTATCAATTGATGCCTTTGATCCTCCAATTTCTTGCGATAACGAAATTCTCGGGTATTCAACCTTTTGCCATCAGAGCTATAAATGGGTTCCGGTGATGGAGACCTGGCAAAGAGACAAATAGACAAACAGAAAATTAGCTGCTTTAGCAAACTTTACCACCCATCAAGGCTCTTAATATAAAATTTCTATAAATGAACCAAGCTGAAATGTGCTCTGAAATAAATCCTATGATTATCATTATCATTATTAATCTCCTGTAAATCCTGTAAATCATTAGTTAATTAAGCATTAATTATTAGATTAATCATCATTATTATCATCATAAAAGAGAGAATTCATTAATGATTGCAACTGCGCTGTTTTTGCCATTCAATCAATTCAGGTCTTTTTTGTTGGTATTTGTTTTGTTTAATGGGGGGAAAAAAAGAAAAATTTTGATTAATAATCTCTTAACAAAAGTGAATTATTTTGGCATTTGCCTTAGCTTTCTTTACTGACTCAGACTCAGACCGTCCACACTTTGGTTATTCTTTTTCTATACACTGTGATTGTACTGTGATTGAGTGTGTGTGGTTTTTGTTTGTTTTTCTCTCTATTCCTTTAGGGGGAAAAAGAAGATGGTTTTTATTATTGTTATTATTTTTAAAAAAAGATACATAGATATGAGCTTATAACATCTAATTTGGCAATGTCTTGGCTTACATGTACCCCATGGGAAGAGTGTGGTACTAGAGAGCTAGATAGATAGCACCCCTATAGAACACTGAATTTGTTTGTTTCTGTGTATTTGAGAACCTAAAGGTTTTTCAAGGGGGAAAACAACAATTGATTAGTATTCATGTTTACAAATACTTGCTGCAATGAATTGAATCTGTTATATTTACCTAAGGAAACAACAACTACAGGGACTTGCCTCTAATGCTTAAATGATGAAGATTCAATTGAACCCATCCAAAGTATCTTGGAATTTTTTTAATACATGGACATATGAAACAAATCCCAAAAGACTATCAATCCCATTGCGACCTGTAGTTTATACACAAATTAACATGAACAGACGGACAGACATAGCTAAATCGAATCAGAAAATAATTCCAAGACGATCGATACACTTATCAATGGGTTAATCTCTCTTCCTTCTGGGCGTTACAAAAAATGCACATGTTATAATACCCTGTAACACAGTAGTGGTGTATGGTATATAAATACATTGGCATTCATTTTAGCCCAATAATTTTCTTTGAATCTGGCAACAATAACAAGAGCATGTCAAATGCAGCTGATTACAATATACCGTTATATTAGGCGTATTGTTAATTCAACAGAAGAGAGCAAAGTGGCACATGTTGATTAGTTTATGGTCGTATTTTAAAAAAATGCGTATCGTGAAAAAAAGGGAAAAGATACAACATTAAAGTGAAAACCAAATCATTGGAAAGACAAAAAAAAATAAGAATGATTTAGAACCACAGCGTGTGTGTGTAGAAAAAATATCACATTAAACTGAAAATCAAATCATGCAAATGACAAAAAAGGATGATTCGGATCGCAGTTTAATAAGTGCGAGAGAGGCGAAACGTGAACGCAACAAAAAGTCTCGACGGCAAGAAGAGTTCTTCGATCATATTCACCGAAATAAGCTTGAGAGGATCAATTTTTCCAGAAACAAATGTGACTGCAACAAGAACAAGTTAGAAAGTATATAAGTTGTATGGCGGAAACTAATCGTTTTCCATAGGATGGTTGTTGTGTTGTAGCAGTGTGCTGTACACTGAGGCGGCAGCCCTTGCTGATAAAGGACTCTATCGGTCAAGGAAACGATATAGTATGCAGGTGGTAGCTTTATGGTTCTTGGGTATAAATGGGTAAATACCCAGGTATTTACCCAATTTACCGGATAAATACCTTTTGGATATTTAACCATCGCCCATCTCTACCCATAGCAGCTTTATCGAAATATGGTCCGAATTGGACCAAATTCGACATGAATATTGAGAGGTCTAATAAGTACAAGTCATTGTTCAATTTTGTAGAACAAAATATTAGTCTTTTTGGCAGCCATATCCAAATATAGACCGATCAGAACCATATACGACAGGGATGTCGAAAAGCCTAACATAAGTCACTGTGTCAAATTTGAGCGAAATCGGATTATAAATGTGCCTTTTATGGGGCCAAGACTTTAAGTTGAGAGTTCGGTGTATATGGCAGCTATATCCAAATTTGAACCGATCTGGGCCAAATTGAAGAAGGATGTCGAAGGCCCCAACACAATTTACTATACCAAATTTCGGTAAATCGGACAATAAATGTCCCTTTTATGGGGCCAAAATCTTAAATCGAGAGATCGATCTATATGGCAGCTATATCCAAATTTGGACCGATCTGGTTCAAATTGCTCACATTTGTCTAAAAACCTAACGCAACTCACTGCCCCAAATTTCGGCGACATCGGAAAATAAATGCGCCTTTTATGGACCCAAAACCTTACATCGAGAGATCGGTCTATATGGCAGCTATATCCAAATTTGGGCCGATATGTGCTATATTGCATAAATATGTCGAGGAGCCTAACTTAACTCACTGCCCCAAATTTCGGCGACATCGGAAAATAAATGCGCCTTTTAGGACCCAAAACCTTAAATCGAGAGATCGGTTTTGTGGCAGCTATATCCAAATCTAGACCGATCTGGGCCAAATTGAAGAATGTGTCGAAGAGTCCGACACAACTCACTGTCCCAAATGTTGGCTAAATCAGACAATTAATGCGCTTTTTATGGGTCCAAGACCTGAAATCGGGAGATCAGTCTATATGGCAGCTATATCCAAATCTGGACCGATCTCGGCCAAATTGCAGAAATTTGTCGAAAAGCCTTACGCAACTTACTGTCCGAAAGTTCGGCGAAATCGGAAAATAAATGCGCTTTTTATGGGCCCAAGACCTTAAATCGAGAGATCGGTCTATATGGCAGCTATATCCAAATCTGGACCGATCTGAGCCAAATTGAAAAATTATGTCGAATTGTCTAACACAACCCATTGTCCCAAATTTCAGCAAAATCGGATAATAAATGTGGCTTTTATAGGCCTAAGACCCTAAATCGGCGGGTCAGTCTATATGGGGGCTGTATCAAGAACTCAGCCTGTTTATGGCCAAAAAAATAATCTGTGCAAAGTTTCAGCTCAATATCTCTATTTCTAAAGACTGTCGCGTGATTTCAACAGACAGACGGACAAACATGACTAAATCGTCTTAGATTTTTACACTGATCAAGAACATATATACTTTATAGGGTTGGATATTGATATTTCGATGTGTTGCAAACGGAATGACAAAATGAATATGCCTTCGGTGATGGGTATAAAAACTGAACAAATTCATTCGAGAGTGTGACTTCGAAAGTACGCCTACACTTTTCTAGATATCCGACACATTGACATATAGATTAAGTGTGAGGCAGCCACTGCGGCTATGAGACTTAAGGCGATGGGAGAATGAATTGGGGATGGGAACAGCTCATACCATCGCGGTATTATCGAGGACACGATAGGAAACCTGGAAGGAAGGGAAGAGATTTCCGATCGGATACCTGAGATGACCCTTGAAGTCATCTCTGCCGTCGGCACAGTCTTGGATTGACGGAACCCTAGTATTGCCATCTGGAAGATCATGTTACACGGATGGATCAAAGCTAAAGGACATAGTGGGCCTATGGATCTACATTGAGAACACAGGGACTGAGATATGTTTTAGACTGCCTGACCATAATACGATCCTGCAGGCGGAGATCTGGTGCTAACGCGAGAACGTCGAGTGTGAGCATCTTTGCCGACAGTAAAATTGCCATAAGGGTAATAACAACCAGGACGGTAAGGTCACGAACAGTCTTGCAGTGTAAGAAGTAGATTAACGCCTTCTCTAAGGATGGTAAAATCCGCATCGTTTGGGTGCCGGGCTATAACGGAGTAAGGGGAAAAGAAAGGGCAGACGATTTGGCGGTGAAGGTAAGAGGACTGCCGTCAATAAACTTGGTTAACCCGAAGCCTTTCGGTTCGACGCAATCCGAGTCAAGGGAGTGGGCGACGAATGCGCATGCAACATTGTGAAACAGCGAAACGGTCGGCAGGACGGCGAAAATCCTATGGGGGGATCCAGATCGTGAGAAGACGAGGCTTTTACTGAAAGGAAGTAAGAAGGTCAGTATAGCTATTGATATCGTAACGGGACACATAGGACTACGAGCTCACTTATGTAAAATCGGTGTTTCAAGAGATAGCATGTATTGGGCATGAGGGGAAAATGATGAGACATTGGAGCATTTTCTTTATCATTGCCCGGCTTTCGCGTCTAACAGATACCGGCACTTAGTGATATTGAAAACATTTAAGAATTTTGTAAGTAGCACGGAATTCCTAACTTAAAATTTTCTTTTTATAGGTTACTTTATAGTTTTGAGAGCTCACAACAAGCCGATTACTGGCTTAAGTGTATGTCCATAGTAGCATGGGGCGGATTAATATCTGCATCCTCCTTTCAACCTAACCTATCTCAGTTTGAAGTTTCAGTTTAGATTTTTGATAAAAATAATCAATTCTTTTTATAAAACGGCTAGACAGCTTAGACTATTTGTCATGATATCAGCCATTTTTTAATTGGCAATAACTTACTGGCTATGTTTTCACCCACAAAAATAAACGGTAAAAACAACACAAGAGAGTTGCTTTCATCAAATTCTTACTCAAGGACATAGAAAAAAACATGTGTATGGGGCGAAGTGAAAACAAGGGCAAACCGCTTTAGACATTGAAGCAAGGACCTCCAAATCTGCCAGCGTTTTGCCCAGTGTCGCTCAGAAATCGAACAATCCCCCACGCATCCCACTCATACGCTTACTTGCACATCCAAGCCACGAAGCCCCTTTGGCACGTCACCAGCCACCGTACTACGCATTGTCCGATACATCCCAGAGCTGTTCAGTCACGAATTTTCCCATTATAACCCGTTTTCATGTATCACATATATTTAAATCAAATTATATAAATATTGTTTGTATATATACAAACGAAATAAAAATATAAATAACTCTCAAGGTCATTAATCTTGAACCCCACTTTGGAGAAAAAACCAACTAAAGGAATCATATACATGACCGGCCAGTAAAAGGCTTACATAAATGATAGTAAAACTATTCCACTGAGCACGCGTGGCCTGCGAAACAGAGCAACATAGGCAGCAATGCTGTTGTTGATATATTTGAAGGGATAAATAAACAAAGCAAACGTTTTCAATGGCAACAACAAAACGTCCACCTGAAGTTGTTGTTGTTGATATCAATGAAGAGAGTTGCAATCGCAACTAATGCAATCATATACATGACAGGCATGTAAAAAGCTTTATTCGATGCGAAACTAAAATTCTAATCCTAGTTTCAAATGAATTAAAAACCAAAAGATTACTATTTTGATCAATCATTTAAAGTTACGAAATTGAACTACACCGGTATTCACAAAACTTAATGTAGCTTTGAATTAGGTTTATTTGACAGATTTCCTTTACAGAACTGTCAAATAATCCTATTTTAAGGCTTCATTAAGTTTTATGACCATAAGAAGAATAACAAGTAAAATGGCATTAAGTTCGGCCGGGCCAAACTTTGGATACCCACCACCTCGGGTATATATGTAAACCCCCTTTCGTCACAATCCGATGAAAATTGGATAACTTATGCACCCAAATTCGGCACGGACATTGGGTGGTCTTATAAATGTAAGTCCCTGTTGAATTTTGTATTTGAAATTTCAACAAAACGGGTAATAAATAAAGGTTTTATGAGCTTCAGACTCTTAACCGGCATATCGGTCTATATGACAGCTATATCTAAATATAATCCTATTATTACTATATTTGGGTCGGATGGCGGGTGGCCTAAAACTACTCACTGTTTCAAATTTCAGTGAAATTGGATAAAAAAAATAAACCTTTTATAGGCTTCACACCCTTTATCGGCACATCGGTCTTTATGTCAGCTATATCTAAATGTAGGCCGATCTGAACTATATTTGGGTCATATGTCGGGAGGCTTAGAATAACCCACTGTTTCAAATTTTAGCAAAATTGGCAATAAATAAAGCTTTTATGGGCTTCAGACCCTTTATCGGGATATCGGTCTATATGGCAACTATATCTAAATGTAGGCCGATCTGAACTATATTTGGGTCAGATGTTCAAAGGCCTAAAACCACGCACTGTTTTACATTTCAGCAAAATCGGACAAAAAATAAAGCTTTTATGGGCTTCAGACCCTTTATCGGCAGATCGGTCTATATGGCAGCTATATATAAATGTAGGCCGATCTGTACAACATTTAGGTTCGAAGTTGAGAGGACTGACTCTACTCACTGTTTCAAATTTCAGCGAAATCTGTCAAAAAATAAAGCTTTTATAGGCTTTAGACCCTTTATCGGGTGATCGGTCTTTATGGCAGCTATATAGCAGAAATAGCATACTGTTTAAAATTTCAGCGAAATTGGGTAATAAATAAAGCTTTTATGGGCTTCAGACTCCTTATCGGCAGATCGGTCTATTTGGCAGCTTTATCTAAATATAGTCCGATTGGAACCATATTTGGGTCAGACGTCGGGAGGCCTAAAACTACTTACTGTTTCAGCAAAATCGGATGAAAAATAAAGTTTTTATGGGCATTAGACCCTTATCGGAAAATCGGTGTATATAGCAGCTATATCCAAATATGGTCCGATTTGGCCCGTTCAAGCGTAAAAGACGTATCTGTGCCAAATTTCAGCTCAATATCTCAATTTTGAAGCCTGTAAAGTGATTACAACAGACGGAGGGACAGACGGACATCGTTAAATCGTCTTAGAATTTTGCGACGATCCGAAATATATATACTTTGTAGGGTCGGAAATTGATATTTCGATGTGTTGCAATCGGAATGACTAAATGAATATACCCCCTATCCTGCGGTGGTGGGTATAAAAAAACTTCTTTCGCTTCAGAAGTGAGTGTTTGAAAGCATTTGTAAAACCCATCAGTCAAAATATATGGAAATTTGGACGAACTAATCAATCCGTGTGCTCAAATAGTCAAACGGGAGTGAGATGAAATAGTCAAACGGGAGGGAGATGAAAAATACCCAAAATTTTTTTACTATCGAACTTCTTACCCTACCACCCATTCTAAAAATTTCCCTATATATACACATTTCCCTATACATATCATTCCCATAATCAGCTATTTCATCAACATAACTCTTTCCTGTAACATTAATCTTTAAATTATTGCATTAACCGAAAAATATTTACTGTGACTGCTACACATCACATTAAATCGTCCACATGCAACTCCATTGACGAATGATAGTAGTTTGGTGGTTGATAGGTAGGTAGGTAGGTAGGTAGAGAACATTACAAAAATATCAGTTCATATATCAGTGTAAATAACTTAAATAAGAGTGCAAACCTTTCTTCTGGATTCTGTGGTATTCCCAAATCACCGGTACGCAGCTTACGACTGATTTCCTCAATTTGAAGTTGAACTGTAATTAAAAGGTTGGTTGGTTAAGAAAAAAAAGAAGAAAGAAAAAGAGGCAGTAAGCCTCTATATTAGTATGGTTTATCTTGATGAACATTTCAATAAAAACAACTTTAATAAACATAAACATAAGATTTAACGATGTTTTTGGTTTGTATGTCTATAGACAAACGACGATGTAGATGTGGTTGTTCTTTGGGGGTCACGCACGCTCAAGTATCGTACGAGTTTCATAGTAAACTGAAGAAAACAAATCAAAATATTATTAAAAAACAATAATTGGGTCTGATATTGTGATGAACACATTATAAACATTTTAGTTTTGAGATTCTAAAAAGAAGACTTGAGATAAATTAGTAGGTGATTGCAAATACAATAGTCGATACAAAAAAGTATGCTCAAGCTTAGTTAAGTGTGTATGATTCCTCATTTATATCTTCTTCACATCCTTTGTAGTGGTACTCGTTGGGAATTTCTTAAATTTTATTTGAGCGACAGAGAGTATGCCTTCAAAAAGAAAACGAAGAAGTTTTGATTAGTTTTCATTTGATAATGCAAAACAAAGCATTGACACTGATTCCCGATACTGCTGCTTTCCATGTTTGTCTTTGTTTTTTGTTAACACAGGGAGGAAACCGCTGGAGACCTCGTTTTCGTCACTGCGATTTGCTATAAAGAGCCCGCTGATATTGATTTGTAGTTGTTTGCCTGCTACCTATTCTTATCATAATTCAGTTTTGTTTTGCTTTTTTGTGAAACTTACTTGATGACCTGTCTTAACTTAAGTCTTATCTAAGGATTTTATATAAAATAAAAATATTTTTGCAAAAACAATTACCTAGATATGCTTCCTGCTGTTTTGGATCCAGTGTTGGCGGCAAAATTGTCGGCATGCCTGGTATGAATGTTTTATCGTTCTCGGTTCCACCCCAACGAGATTTCCTGCGGCGCTTTCTCTCAGTTTCCTCTTCTGCAAAGAAAAAAGTTTCCCAGTCTCTCAAAAATTTTGCTAATTAACGATCTAATGCTAAAACTCACGTGAATTTTCTGTTGGTCCATTGGACATGGAATCATTGCTGTTGTTGCAGGTAAACAAAGCCGCAAAGTTTTTAGCATTTGTGGTGCTGCTCATCAATTCCTGTATGGTTTGGGTTAAATCCAAACGGTTATCTCGAGTAACTTCTTCTTTGATCGATTCCAAGTGCATGCGTTCGGATCTTTCTCTTGACATACTCCTATCACGAGTACGACTGTTGCGTTTGCGACGATCTCTATCATAGCTACGGCTACGAGAACGACGACGATCTCTGCTACGTTCGCGCCTTCGTCTTGAATCATAATCATCATATGGTCGTGAATTGCTACGACGTGCACGGGAATCTCTTTCCCGGTCTCTGCGATTGGAGCGTTCACGATCCCGATCACGACTTGCACGATCTCTATCACGACTTGAGCGATCTCTGTCTCGACTTGTACGATCACGACTTGAACGATGATTTGAACGTCTGTAATCACGATCACGATCTCGGTCACGATCCCGATCCCGAACACGATCTCTATCCTTATCCTTTTCACGATCTCGGTCCCTCGATCGATCCCTGAAATTCATAACAAAAAGAAATTATAAAAAAATTTAACGCAACGTATTTTTGGTTTGAATAACAGCATGGACTAAGTCTTATCATAAATGGACAAATATAAAATAGCCAAAGTGGTTCTTATGCCATGGTCAGTTTTATGCTTAAGATAGTCGTTTTAATACCAAATCTCATGACAGACGATCCTTAGAACCAGATTCAATGTCATGGCTGCCGTTTGTACATGCCGGATTGAACCGAAGGAGTCCTTCTTGGACAGTTTACAACACACTGCTACAGCAACAAAAATCGGATGCTTGTTTTGTGATTGTTTTTTGTCCTGTTTGGGTCATACTGGTGCGCCCGTTCCGTATACCTCAGGTCCGTGTCAAATTGAAAAGAAACTCGAATTTGGTTCTGTGGCCAGGGGCTGGTGGCCACCGTAGAGCAGAGGTTATCATATCCGCCTATGCGGTTGAACGCCTGGGTTCAAATCAAGGCAAGATTCGAAGGAATTTTTTTATTGTGGTGTTTATCCCTTCCTAATACGGCAACATTTGTGAGGCACTTTGCCACGTAAAAACTTCTCCCCAAAGAGGTATCGCATTTCGGCACTCCGTACGGAATTGGCTATACAAAGGAGGCCCCTTATCATTAAGCTAAAACTTGAATCGGACACCACTCATTGATATGTGTGAATATTGCCACTGTTCCTTAATAAACTGTTAATGACAATCCCATGGCAGCCGGTTGTACGTACCGGATTGACCCGATGGATTCCTTCATCGGCAAGGGCTGCCTCCTCGGTGTACAACACACTGCTAAAACAACAACAACTTTTGGACGCGCACGGTAGCTCACAGCTAAGCTTCTCGTAATAGCAATGAACACCACAAAGATCGGACCTGAATGTTATAGCCTGTATGGTGCTCACAGCTATCCCGTGCCGGGAGTCTCGACATTGAGTGATCATCATGATTTCATAATCTCGAAAGGCTGCCACCTCTTTCAGATATACCTTTTGCTGAGAAGAAAATCCGAGACATCATTAATAGAATAAGTTGGTCAACGCGCATAAACGGAATTTACGGATAGAGCACTTGAAGCAAAGTAACTTTGGTGGCGGGATTGACAAACTCCGCTCTACGGTTAAGTCAGTTTTGAACCCCAGCAAGACGGATGACAGAATTTCAGTCACATTTGGCGATGTAATAGTGACTGATCCCTTCGTCGATTTAATTAGAATAACTCAGGAAGTAAATGAGCCATTTGTCGTGTTCGTGGAACCCAAACCAATGAACAAACATCACAATTTGCCGTGACCGAAGTTACATATGTCAGCGCCAAGTCGTGCAAGGTGTGTTCAGACAGAATCTCTACACTGATGCTGAAAAACTTGAATGTACCGGAATTCGAGTGCATGACATAGATCTTCAATGTCTCTGAGCACTCTGGAAAATGGGCACTGAAGCCTGAAAAGAACCCGAGTAAAAGAGTCGTTCAGACCGAACTCTCTTTTCTAGCCAGCAGACAAAATGCAGGCGATACTTCTACTCCGGAGACTAGTTGTCGAATTTCTAATTTACTGCTAGCAAGGCAATTGACCGGCCTGTGATAAACTATATGAGTTCGCCAGCTGAACGATAAAATTGCAAATTTTGCCCATGAACATTTCACTAAGGAACAGGGGCAAACTTCTCACATATCAATGAGGCTAGTCCGATTCAATGATAAGGGGTGTCCTTTTTATAGCCGAGTCCGAACGGCGTGCCGCAGCGCGACACCTCTTTTGAGAGAAGTTTTACATGGCATAGTACCTCACAAATGTTGCCAGCATTAGGAGGGGAAAACCACTGCTGAAAATTTTTTCTGATGGTCTCGCCAGGATTCGAACCCAGGCGTGCAGCGTCATAGGCGGACATGCTAACCTCTGCGCTACGGAGGTCTCCAGCTAAACGACACGCAGTGGAAAAATACTCAAATTTTCAGAATGCTGCCCTAGATAATAAGACGAGATGTTAGCAGACAAAGATCCCACCCATGTACAAGCAGTATATACTGGGCTGTTAACGCAGTTGCCATCCAAACCATTGTCCGTTTAGGTCTTAACGAAAGAAACTCTGGATATAGCAAAGTAAAAGATGGATTTAAATAGCATTCAGGACATTAAGGTAACAAAAGCTGTGAATATCATCCGAAAAAAAATATACCACTGGTAGTTTGGTCTAATATGAACCGGGTCAAAATGATTGAAAATCTGTCCTGCTTGTGCCCGGACTTATTTTGTTCATATTTCTATTTAAACTCTAGTGGTGGAAGCAAATACCAACAATAGAAAACTACAACAAAAGTGAGATGGTACAACAACCCCTTACGAAAGTAAATGGAAATTTTGAGACATTCAACTACAGACTATTCGGTATTAAAATCCTGTAGCTGGTATGAATTTCGTCTTTTCACAATACGTTCTTTTTAATAGCATATACACGCACACGAGGATTCAAACCATAAAGGAGCCACTTCTTGTTGTACTTTCATTTCCCAATGTTGGATTGGCTGATATTATTTACCCACACCCTGGGCTTGGAACCAAAAATTAGGAGTAATACCCAAGCGCTTTAATCATACATACCTATTGATTTTTCTTACTTATTTAACAATGGGACTTTTTTGGGACCTTCCACTTCTTCAGGGCTTTAGTATATGTACATATATAAAAACATACTCAAATATATATTTTTTTCAAAAACTTCCTTTAATCCTATGTATGCATTGAATACAACTCACCTTTTTCTTTTACTGCGTTCCTTGTCCTTATCTCTTGATTTAGAACGCGAACGTTTATGCTTTTCTACCTCCGCTTTGTCGTAATCACTACGGCTGCCATAGCGTTCATCATTGCCAGTGGAATTGTTACCCATATTGGCACTACCATCTGTATAAGCATCAACTGGCAAATTTTCCATTGTGCCTATCGATGGCATTTGGAATTCACTCATTTTCAATATGTTTCACTTGTACCCAATGCAGCAAATAAAATTTTTCTCTAGACGAAATATCTACCACGTTAATAAGTGAAAAATTACTTGGCAAAGTAATTGGTAGACGACAAGCGATGTATATCGATAACTGCAAAAAAAGGTACTGTGCAGGGATGGAAAATACAAAATTGTAAATAGTACTTATGACCCTTTTAGACGGCACATCATGATCTCACTCATCGTGTGTACGTGCAGCTTTTGCCAAAATCCGTAAAACGATTTTTTCTTTTCTTTGATTTTATTTAATTTTTCATACTTTACTTCTCCTTTTATAACTTTATATGGCACAGAACGTGTTTTTCAATAACTGTCAATTAATGATAACACCTTTCTTTGTCGCGTGCACCTTATTGTCCCCAAAAGCGACACCTAGCGGGCAATTGCCGAACAAAATCAGTTGCTTAGGCATGAACCCCGACCCCTGCCTGATTGACAGTAGGACAGTTGGTGTTGTGTTGTCATTTGGCCCATCAGAGGAAGTTCGGTCTGGGAAGAGCGCCATGATGAACAAAATGACAACATAGGCCACTGTCCTAGGAAAGGAAATCTTTCTTTTTGATTTGGACTGTGCAGCAAGCCGGAGGTGAGCCGAGAAGACAACTGGAAGTGAGCTTAACGAGCAAGAAAAAAAAAAGAATTAAAAAAAAGTGCAGCCGCGGTCGTGTAGTGTTGGTGTTGTTGTGTTGCATTGCTACAAAGACTGCATAGCAAGTGGATGATGACACAAAACCGAACAATCCAAAGAGGGATGAAACCTCTAAAAGCCTAACATTGAAAAAGGCACTTTTATTTTAAATGATGAACAAGAAAATGATCTGAATTCTAAAAGAAAAAAAAACAGACCAAAGCAAAATCATTCGATTCCTTTATTGCAAAAAAAAAAGAAAAGAGAAAAAAAAAACAAAAGCTTCTGATAGCTAAACAGAAAAAAAAGAAACATCTTACAAACTGAATTAACAAACAACCTTAAAAATTACCTTAAAAACTATCCTTGAAACTACCTTAATACCTAGCTCTAAAGAGTGAAAAAAAAAAAAGAAACTGAATTAAAACCACTTATTGAAAAATAAATTCCAACTAAAAAAAAAAGAAACTTAATTATAAACTTAATCAAAAAGAAAACAACTTAATCATTACGCTAAAGCTTAAACTAATTAAAAGTAAAACAAAAAAAAACGCTGCTCACCAACGGCTCATCTCTGCACCAGCGTGGGACTTCCTTCAAAAGCACTCGCAGACCGCAGTGCTCCAGGTGACGGCTTACAAAGACCCTTAACATAATACTTAAAACTAAACCTTCGGACGGACGGACGTACATATTACCTAAAAATAAAAGAAAAAAAAGGAAATTAGTTTTTTTTTTGAAAAGGCAGGCATTTTTTTTCTAGGGTACTCATCTTTGATTATACCGTCAACCGTACTACATGGTATTTACCCTTCCCCAATAGATAGAGCTCTTTCTAGGCAGGTAGGAAGTCTCCATAGGGATCCTTGTTCCAAATTAGTACCTAGAAGAGGCCGTCCTTTCGGGCGTGGTAAAGGCCTAAAAAGAAGAAGAAAAGAAATCAGATATGAGATAAAAAAAATCTAATTCCAAATACCCCTTTTATTTTTATATAATACCCCTTTTACTTACCTTTAACCTTACACTATTCGGACGGACATAGACGGACAGACGGAGTAAGCTGCCATTGTGGGCACAGCCTAACTTGCTCAGCGGCAGAAGCCCCGAAGGAAGCGAAGAGATGCCATTAGATCTGTTCGAAGCTAGCATACCCACCTACATATGATTCTTTTATACTGTCTTTAAATTTATTTATTTTTTTTTTGCTAAGCTAATGTAGAAAAGTTGAGATAAGAAGTTAAAGCCATAATGTTTCGAGTTTTTCCTTTTTTATTATGAATTTTGGATGATGCCTCTTGTTTTTGTTCTGAATTTTTCATGTGGTCATCATAAATTAACCATCTTTTATAAATAAAGAGACTACCTGGAATGTTTGTAACGTTTACGAAGAGACAATGAATTTTATTGAGATCATGTAGATCTTAGGGAGGAGGAGATAGGAAGGGGGTGATAAGATGAAGAGGTAGGTACGGGGCAACTGACTTGAAAGTTGCTATGGTGGAGCTCCGACTCCAGAGGGAGGGCATTATCCTCGCCAGAACACCAGGCGAGAAGGCTTCCAACAGGTAGGTGTGGTGCTTGCCCTTTTTATTTAGCCATATTAGATTAGTACGTTTCTTTTTCGGGTCAAACATACCTTTTTCTTTTACCTTATCAGTCTGGCATGTAAATTTTCTTTTGTTCCTGATACGTTTGATTCGCTTGCGCAAAGAACCACCCCATCCGGCGAGCACTAGCCGCGCATACGCCATCATGCCAGCAGGCGACAAGCGGTCATCGAAAACATTAAAACGATTATTGAACCAGGACAGGACAAAATGGCGCCCAACGTGGGGCCCGAAAAAGAAACATAGGTTTAGTTTAGCAATACGATTTGGATTTTAGGTCACGTAGAGTTAATCTCGAGAGTCCTCTGCGTTTGCCAATACGCTAAATTGTGCCATTAGGGAGGCAAACGAATTCGCATTTAGTCTAGGACCCAATCGGAAGTCGTTAGACAGATTAAGATTGGTAGCCATAGGTTAGATTAGAGTTAGTGTTTGTTACAATTGCAATAGTTTGAATTAATTAGAAATAGTAAGTGTTTGCTAGGAGAATTCCAGGCGAAACATCAGGAATTTTCGGTCCCGGCAAAGGTTCCAAGGAATTGGTCCGCGTAGCCGTCAACTCTCTTGGTATTTGAGCGGGAGGCTCCTAGCTAACATGCCTTTTGTTAGTCTGCCCTAATTTATAGTCTTAGTTTAGTTGGTAGCACACTAGGTAACTAATAGCTTAAATTTAGGGTTAGTTAGCAAAACCATCCATATAGATTTGTTAGCAATAGACCAAGAATAGCTTACCTAGGTCCGACCGAGGGGGTTGTTTGTGATCCTAGTCACCTGTCCCAGACTCCGGCTAGTGTCCACCAGTCATCGCTTCGGTCATGGTCTGCGTGAGATATTCCTTTCCATTAGTGTAGATTTCATCCGAAGCACCCACAAACCTGTAAGGAATCAAGAAAGTTTTAGTAAGGCTGGCATTTGTCAGTTTTATTGGAATATATACCCTACTTTTCATCTTATCGTCCCCTGAAAACCCTATCTCTAAATAGTTACACATTTCAAGGACGTTTTTGTATCACGCTTTATACGATACGATTGAGTTCGATTTTAGCGCAATTACTTCTAGGATTAGGTTGATAGTTTGGGACCTGAATTTTGAATTTAGTTTACCGTCTGAATCTCAGGGAGAGAGTTAGGCGACGGGTTTATTATAAATTGGGTTTGAATTTAGTCATTTACATACGCTTGAATTTATTTACCATTTTATTTAGATTTGTTTTTGGAATTTTTATTTTTATTATTTTTTTTTATATGGAATTCTATACGCTTTGAATATACCTTGTTTTCACATTGTGTGCGACATATTTTATGGTGAGGGGGGTGTGTGTTAATTTACGCTTTCGTTTAATTTGCTACTTATATAGGCAATGGTATTGACCAGGCAAGGAAGTAGGCAACAGTCGGAGATGGAGAACGACGTTCCAGTTTCCACATCGGGAGCAGACACTCGTCCGATGGCAGAAAACACCGCTGTGACCGCTTCGACCGCAATCCATAGCAGCGCCGCTCTAACCACCACGACAACATCGTCTATAGCACCACATGTATCAAGTGACGTGTCATTTAATTCTGATGTCCTAAACAATACAGTGATTTCACCCGCCTTCGCTAGCCAGACAGCGCAAGGCATACGCAGAGACTTCCGAAGAGAGAACATGGAGTTCCAGATGGAACCAGGATATGGTGATGGCATACACGAAATGATCGCATCCGTTGGCGTAGCTCAAGCGCAGTTGATGAGGAGCGTGGAGGAAATAATGCAATTGGGGAGTGCATTAAACCAGCGAATGGATAGTGTAAGGCACAGTATTCCGCCCATAGCGGCACTTCAGCCTCCTCCGAGTATGCCTAGACCAGATGTTCACGTCAGAGCAGAGCACCAAGGTATGCCGCCACCACCAAGATTTGACCAAGCTAGGGAGTCCGGCCAGTGGCCAGGTTTCCGCAATCCACCACCTTTGACGGGGCCAGGAACAGCAAATAGGCCAGCACCCAACAACAATGCTTATATACATGAGCGCTTCAATCGCGATGTAACGCAACCACCGGAAGCTTTTTACTGGCAGTCTTCACAAAATACGCCTTATTCATATATACCATCCCCAGGTCCAAGAATGGATTTGCAGAAATGGGGAATAAAGTTTGACGGCAGCGGCAAAACGATGGATGCCGAAGACTTCGTGTTCCGAGTAGAATCAATGAGGCAGGATTATGTATATCCTTTCGAAGCGTTGGTTAAGAATTTTCCACAACTGCTAGATGGAACCGCTTTAGATTGGTACTGGCAGCAGCGAGGAATTGCGCCTTTCCAAAGCTGGGATGATCTGAAAAATGCCTTTTTGTGCCAATTTAGACGATTCGAGAGCGAATTTCAGATTCAAAAAAGAATTATGGACCGCCGTCAACAACCACAAGAATCTTTTGAAGATTTCTTCAATGCTGTTGTGAAACTTAGGAATCAGCAGAGATTTCCGTATTCTGAACGTGACCTAGTGGAGATAATGAAAGGCAATTTGAAATCTGCCTTGGCAGCTCTGATTTTTCCCATAAAACTCCGTGGCTTGAACCACTTCAGACAGGAAGTAAAGCGTGCAGAAAGCATGTTAGCTAACCAGCGGCAAGCCTACCAACAAAGGTCTTTTCAAGCTCCAAGAGTGCATGAGCTCTACTACGAAGAAGCAAATATGGAGACGGTGCATGAAGCGGTGAACCTAGAGGTGGACGCCTTGAAAGACACTACCAAATACACCTGCTGGAATTGTCGGAAGTCGGGTCACAGCTACATAGAGTGTCCTGTACCCATGGGTCGAGTTTTCTGCTTTCGATGTGGTAAAGAGGGAGTTGTTACACCAAAGTGTCCTAAGTGTCAGGGAAACTTGACACGGAGCGCGCCTCGTACTGCGGAAGCGCGTTCCACACAGACAGAGATCCCGCAGCAGTAAGAGAGGATTCTGAAGAAACACCTGACATTTCCAATACAACTCCAATTACAATTCTGGTTAATCCAGAAGCGAAAACCTTGAAGATAGAGAGCCAGGTTAGAGAGTTGAAACCCTTGCATGTGCGTGTGAAGGAATATGAAGAGGCTAGAGCAAGAATTTTTGGTCAGGTTTCTACAAAAGTTAAAAGAGCGCGAGAACGTTATAAGCGCAGGAAACAGATCCGTCACGCTATTGCTTCTGCGTCTTTGTATGAAGGTGACGATGCGAGGCTTTACACGAAAATTCGAATCCAGGGCGCTGATATAGAGGGTTTGCTTGATAGTGGTGCCACCGTTTGTTGCCTAGGTAAGGACTGCATTGAATTTACAAAGAGAGTTGGCATTGAAGTCCAGAATTTCTATTCTTTCATTAGCACTGCTGATGAGACCCCACACAGGATGGTTGGCAAATTTAGCGTTCCAATTACCTTCAATAACCGAACCCGGGAGATCACTTTCTACCTTGTACCCACTTTGAAGAAAGAACTATTCCTCGGAGTAGATTTCATGAAGGCCTTCGGCTTGTTCGCATCGGTGGAAAGCCTTACTACCAACAGTGTTAGCTTATGTGATGAAGCGGATGGTGGGGCTGATGATGACAAAAAGATGCATAGCCTATCTGATCTACAACGGCAACGTTTGGAGATGATAATGGCCAAATTCCCCTGCTATACCAAGAAGGGCTTGGGTAAAACAAAGTCTGAAGTCCACACCATCGATACCGGCGACGCAGTACCTGTGAAGAGTAAGCATTACCCAGTTTCACCGGCAGTGCAAAAGTTGATGTACGCGGAGCTGGATAGGATGTTGGCCATGGGAGTCATTGAGCCTAGTGAAAGCGCATGGAGTCACCCGGTAACTCTTGTCCGCAAGGGGGAGAAGAACCGGCTATGCTTGGACGCACGGAAGCTCAATGCCCTGACGACCAAAGACGCTTATCCGCTCCCGCACATTGAAGGGTTGCTGAGCCGGCTGGGTGATACATACTACATCTCGAGTGTCGACTTGAAGGACGCATTCTGGCAGATACCATTGGATCATTCAAGTAGAGAAAAGACAGCGTTCACCGTGCCGGGGAGACCACTTTACCATTTCACGGTAATGCCTTTTGGGTTGTGCAACGCAGCTCAAAGGTTGTGCCGTTTAATGGATAAAGTGATCCCTTCAGCAATACGTGATCGTGTATTTGTCTACTTGGATGATCTGCTGATTGTTTCGCCAGACTTCGACACCCACATGGTACTGCTCGAGCGCGTAGCAAAGTTATTAGACGAAGCCGGGTTGACAATTAACGTGGCTAAGTCTAAATTTTGCTTTAAGGAGCTTCGTTACCTAGGCTACATTGTTGGTGGAGGAGAGCTCAAACCGGATCCAAGCAAGGTGGATACCATAACTCGGTTCAGTTATCCGAAGACGGCCAAACAGGTCCGTAGCTTTATGGGCGCAACGGGTTGGTATAGACGATTTATACCCAATTATGCCACCATTGCGGCACCAATTTTCGACACTTTAAAGAAGTGCAAACATTTCGTTTTTACCGATGAGGCTAAGTCAGCGTTTGATAATTTGAAAAATGCCCTTGTCACAAGTCCTATTTTGACACATCCCAATTTTGAGAAACATTTCTTTGTACAGTGTGATGCCTCCGACCTTGGAATTGGAGCTGTCCTTTTTCAGAAGGACGAAGAAGGCGCAGAGCATCCAATAGCGTACTTCTCCCAGAAGTTGACGTCTGCTCAGCGGAATTATTCCGTAACGGAAAGAGAATGCTTGGCCGTGGTAATGGCGGTGAAGAAGTTTCGCCCCTATCTCGAATTAATGCCTTTCACCATTATCACGGACCATAGTAGTTTGAAGTGGCTAATGTCGCATAAGGACCTTAGCGGACGCTTAGCTAGGTGGAGTCTGCATCTCCAGTCGTTTTCTTTTAAGGTGGAGCACCGGCAGGGTTCCCAAAATGTAGTGCCAGATACCCTGTCCAGATATGGCATGGAGGAGTTGTCGACTGATCTCGAATCTCTGATAGATTTGTCCGCGGAGGTTTTTAAGTCGGATGATTATAGTGAACTCATTTCCACTGTGTTGAAGAATGCTGACAGTTTGCCAGATATTAAAGTTGTAGACGGGTATGTCTACAAAAGGACCCAGCACTACGATGGCGTGCCTATTCACGAAGATTTTTCGTGGAAGCTATGGGTTCCCCAGGAATTGACCGCCGGTATCATTGAGAAATCTCACTGTCCGCCGCAAGCTTCACATGGCGGCTTTCACAAAACTTTGAGAAGGATAAGGGGGTATTTCTATTGGCCCAACATGACCACACAGGTTAGGGAGTTTGTGCAAGGTTGCGAAATGTGTAAGTCTACAAAACCGGCAAATACTACTCTTCGTCCTCCTATGGGAAAAGAGGCCATAGTTGAGAGACCCTTTCAACGAATATATATAGATTTCTTAGGCCCATACCCTCGCTCGAAGAATGGGAACTCTTTTATTTTTATCGTGTTGGACCATCTAAGCAAATACGTTTTGTTGAAGGCAATGACAAAGGCGAGCTCTAAGAATGTGATAAAGTTCCTGGTTTCTGAGGTCTTCCATAAATTTGGTACGCCCGAGACAATTGTGTCCGATAACGGGCAGCAGTTCGTTAGTAAGGAATTTCAGGAGTTGATGAGGAATTTCGGAATTAACCACCTTAGAACGGCTACGCACTCTCCCCAAGCGAATGCTTCGGAGAGAGTTAATCAGTCCATCTTGGCGGCTATACGGTCGTATTTGAAAGAGAGCCATCAGGATTGGGATAAATATCTGTCCGAAATAGAATGCTCATTGCGTTCCTCTATACATTCGTCCATCGGGGTTACACCTTATTTCGCACTATTTGGAATGAATATGATCAGTCATGGTAGCGTCTACGCCCTAGCCAGGAAGTTGCAGCTCCTGAATGACCCTGAGAGTGAGATAATTCCAAAATCGACTAAACTGGAGATTATACGTAAAGGTATCAAGGAGAGCCTTCATAAAGCCTATTTGGGCAATGAAAAGAAATACAATATGCGCAGTAGAATTGTCAAGTTCATACCAGGACAGGAAGTATACCGTAGAAGCTTCCAACAAAGTGGTTTCAAGAATCAGTTTAACGCGAAATTCGGTTTGAAGTTTCACAAATGCCGGATAGTAAGACCGGTTGGTAACTGTCTCTATGAGGTCGAAGATTTAAAAGGCAAGCCTCTGGGTGTTTATCACATGAAGGACTTGAAGCAATGAGATATCTGTGATAACTCCATTCAGTGTATGATATTTTCTTTATTTTTGTCTCTGGGATTGAACCAGACGACTTCTAATGAGGAGTCAATTTTTTCGGCGGCGATTGAGGAGGAGATATAGTTTCGACTATTGTATCATTGATACGGTGTCGTTTTGGCAGCTAGAATATGGCTGGAAATTTTTATTCTTTCACAGTACGTGGAGTTTCTTTTGCAACAGTGGTTTGAATCGAAAGGCTTCAAACTCTGTTTTTTTTTTTGGTGGCGTTTAGAGGGAAGTGGAAAGTACCAGCTCTTTGGTGAGGTCCATAGGATCTTTGCAGTGCGAGTGCAATTGGTTTTTTACTTTATGGGTCAGACGATTCCAGACCCAGATTTTTCGGTGGTGATAGAGAGGAGATACTATATACTCAGATAGTACAGGCAAGACGATCGGTTTATTTTCTTTACAAAGGCCTGAAGACCGTACCAGTTTTGGCTATAGGCCTCAGGGCACGACAAACTACTACGGCAACAACCACAACCTGAGCTGTGGTATTTCACTTAATAGTTGTTTCTTATTGGTTTTTGTTCGAACTCCCCCCAGGGTGGAAAGAAATATTGTCCTAGTTCCTACGCTATACCTACTGTATACAGGGATGAGACACTTACCGTTTTTGCTGTCTGGGTAGGCTATTCCCTTTTTGATGAGTAACAGAGGATGATGGCATTTGTTGGTGAATGGACTGTCCAAATGCTTTGGAGTTAGCCTGTAATTAGGAAGAGGAAATGCATTAATGGTTGCAAATAGAAGTAGGTGTGGATATATTTAATACCTTACTTTAGGTGAACTTACAGTCGTCTAAGGTCTGATGCTGAAAATATAAGAGACAATGCAAATAGGATATGGTTTGTTTGGTTAGTGGTGAGATATAGAGCTTTACACAGGCGTTTGAATTGCTTATACACAAATGCAAGAGATGTCGGTATGGCGGTTTTTAATGGTGTTATACTTCTATTGCATTACCACCAGATACAAAGGGCCCAGGCCAGCTGGGACGTCTTCCCTCCACATGTAGCTTACAGACCAAAAGGTCGGCGATGAACCATCTACACCAGGCATCGGAGATGAGCGCTAGAGTTCTCGTAACCAGAGTACCGCTAAAGCTTTCCTCAAGTGGGGATTCCAACGTGAGCTAACGTTTCCGGGCGGCCAACTTGTGACATGTCATAGCCCTCCGGAGCCTACCCCCTGTGCCCCACTGAAACTATGACATTAGGCTGCACATCGTAGTAAGGGAGAAAGACGGTGAGGACTATGAGCTGCCAGAGAACAATTACAGCGGTTGGAGTCCCAGTGTGAGGAAAAGCACGAGGCAAATTCACTCAGGTGAATGGACCGAAACCACAGTATCCGGTGACGGTGACTCTAGTACTCAGCCCCAGGCTAGTGGTCAGGAGCACCACGAATGTCTTTGGACGTGTGAACGGTCTGGAGAGGAAGATGGCCTACCTGGATCGATTGGCACGTGCATGCACATTGATGAGCCAGTGTCCCGTGGCTTTCTTGGTCGACATCCTTAGACACGATGGGACAATATGGTGTCATCAACACATTAGGGTTAGCACTCTATTCTGCTAGCGAACTAGCCGCTAACTTTCTAATTTTTCCGCGAGCGGAATTTGACTGTAATCAAATAGTTTTGTTTCCATACCAAAACACCTTTTTTTTTATTATCTGCACTTATTATTTTTCTATTTAATTTATTTTGCACAACTGAATAATGCAAAACGAGTCATTAAGACCGATGAGGCATAGAAGAATGATGCCGGCAAAGTTTTCAAGTGTTGCTGCTTTAGCTTTTTTTTTCGCCACTTTCCGCACCATAAACCGAGTACTACTTTTCGGCCAGTTTTCAGTTTACACTTGGTCGATGTTTTTTTATATGGAGCTTGACAGCTTTCCGCTCGAAAAGCTGAGCAGAATACTCAGCGGTACACGGTGCTGCTCGTGTGAGCTTTGCCCTTTATTACAGCTCTTTTTCTATTTCGCTTACATTTCTCAAGTACGCCACACAAACCAGAATCGGAAGAGGAAATGCACTTACCTTGTTGGTCATAAATGGCTGGCGGGAGATTTGTTGTTGGTACCTGGAAAGACAGGAGGTTATTTCTTTGGAGGACAATACCTTTTTTTACCTACCTCACACACTCTCCATCCATGGAAGTTCCCCTCTTTTGGTGGCACCAGTTAGGTGTATCAATCCACTTGGATTTCGTCTCCCATGGAATCTGAAAAGATAGAAAACGAGATTGGGAAATTACATTGTTTGAAATGAAAGGTACGAAGATCAATAAATGTTATATCAGGGTGGATTTTCGAGCCGGTTGGGTTTTTTTATACGATTGTAGTTGATTATATACGCGAGAAGGAAAGAGGAAAAGAAAAGATTTTGTGAGATTTCCCACTTCATTTTAATTTTATTCTACAGTGGGATTCTACACGTAAATTTTTTCACTTGAACTTTGCAATTTTGAATTTTTGTTTTTCTCTTTGATGTTATTCAATTTAGCGTTTTTCTATAGTTTGCGTTTCATAATTTTTCAGATTTTTGTTTTTATTTTTCTTGGAATTTTGCAATTTTTTTTAATCGACTTGCGTTCATTTAATTTTTAAAGTGTGAATTATTTTGATTTATTTTTGGGTTTTTATGTAGAGAGAGTGTTTTGGATTTTTATTTTTTCCGTTTTTAGTGTTTTGGTTATACTTTATTTTTGGGGTTTTTATTAGTTTTTCTTGCCAATTTTCTTTTTAGAACTTCATAATTCTTTTATTTTTTTTTCTTTTGCACAATTCTCCAATAACTTTAATTTTTTACATTATTTTCACTTTAACTTTCTAACAACACTTTCACTTTTCAGTTCACTGAACTTTAAATTAATTCACAATAGCACACCTTTTCACATTTCGTTTTGTTTGGTTTGGTCTTTTGGATCACCAGGAAGAAGACGATTTTTTTTTTTTTTTTTTTTATTTTGTCAACTTCTTTTATATGCACTTGGTTCTTCATTTACCTTCAAACTCATGAACACGCAGATAATTGGGCAAATCAATTTTTTTTGCTTCTGTCTTCACATCACTTTTCATAAAGTACTGTTTTTCTTTGGACACAGAGTTTGGTTTGAGTACCCCCACCTCCATTCATAGCGTGAGTGGGTAGGAGTACCGCAATAACATACTATTACACTACGCACACTTGTTGACACATAGCTACAGCCGCCTACTCACGTGATAGTAACCGGTCTCCATCAAATGGTTTCTACATTTTGGAACTTTGATTTTTTTCACACACCATTACAGAACATATAAGTATGTATGTATATATATGGTGATACATATGTGACACGTTTTTTTGAACCATCATATCGTTGGTTAAATTTTAAGCTGTCTGCATGTACAGTGTTCGCAAGTCATGTTGCGGAATATATATATATTTTTTTTTTATGGCTATCATTATCCCAAATGGGGTTCACACATACACACAATATGTTTTTTTAATTTTAATCACGCATGTGTTACATTTTTAGGCATTTATTCATATGCCAGAATAATTGAGTGGTCGAAGGCTGTGTTTTTGTGACCGGTTATATGGTACCGGCATTTATTTCAATCGCACGGGAAGACCTTTAATATATTTTTGTATTAATTCAACATGCGTGCTAACCAACAGATTCAATTTTTATCACATAAATATATTTTTTGTTTTTTTTGCACGCTTTAGAATGGCGATGTTTTTTTTCATTCATTTAATGAATCTTCATTTATGCACACACACACACACACACACGCACGTAATTCTTTTGCGAATGGTTTTTTGTCACGGAATTTTCGCGAGATCACTTTAAAAATCACACGGATCGCGGGAACGACACATACACATAATTTTTAATAGATTTGTTTTTTTTATACTTACCAATTAATAAATTTTCAGCATCATGGCCGGTCCGCAATGCTGCTTCTTTTCTTTAATTAACTATGAATGACAGTGTCGGTTCGTTGATTTGAACGGCGTTAAAGCGCACATATGAGGTGCCGAACCTATTTCAGTGATGAAACATGTACGGCTGTCATTTATAATTACCATCCAATTTATCGTTCTTAAGGGACGTACACATTATGAGATGCGTTATTTTGGCAGGAAGGAAAAAAAAGGAGTATGATTAAATCCATTATTAATTTGGGTTTTACATCCCGTGGAAGTTAAGATAATAAATCGCAAGTCAGTTTGTACACCCTTCGCCAGATAGCGAGGGTCTTATATATAATTCAGATGAACGATATGTCGTGCAGATATGCTATTCTCAATGGTATAATAATGTTAGGTAGTGCTCGAATAATGTAGGGATTGCAGTGCAGATAAATTTTAGAAATTGCCGCTCGGATTTTTTCCGATTATGGAACTAAAGATGTCCGAGGAATTTGCACCTTTTTCCCTCCCATCCTTTGACAGTGATGTTCGAAGGATGGTTGGGTTTGTCGCGTGCACCTTATTGTCCCCAAAAGCGACACCTAGCGGGCAATTGCCGAACAAAATCAGTTGCTTAGGCATGAACCCCGACCCCTGCCTGATTGACAGTAGGACAGTTGGTGTTGTGTTGTCATTTGGCCCATCAGAGGAAGTTCGGTCTGGGAAGAGCGCCATGATGAACAAAATGACAACATAGGCCACTGTCCTAGGAAAGGAAATCTTTCTTTTTGATTTGGACTGTGCAGCAAGCCGGAGGTGAGCCGAGAAGACAACTGGAAGTGAGCTTAACGAGCAAGAAAAAAAAAAGAATTAAAAAAAAGTGCAGCCGCGGTCGTGTAGTGTTGGTGTTGTTGTGTTGCATTGCTACAAAGACTGCATAGCAAGTGGATGATGACACAAAACCGAACAATCCAAAGAGGGATGAAACCTCTAAAAGCCTAACATTGAAAAAGGCACTTTTATTTTAAATGATGAACAAGAAAATGATCTGAATTCTAAAAGAAAAAAAAACAGACCAAAGCAAAATCATTCGATTCCTTTATTGCAAAAAAAAAAGAAAAGAGAAAAAAAAAACAAAAGCTTCTGATAGCTAAACAGAAAAAAAAGAAACATCTTACAAACTGAATTAACAAACAACCTTAAAAATTACCTTAAAAACTATCCTTGAAACTACCTTAATACCTAGCTCTAAAGAGTGAAAAAAAAAAAAGAAACTGAATTAAAACCACTTATTGAAAAATAAATTCCAACTAAAAAAAAAAGAAACTTAATTATAAACTTAATCAAAAAGAAAACAACTTAATCATTACGCTAAAGCTTAAACTAATTAAAAGTAAAACAAAAAAAAACGCTGCTCACCAACGGCTCATCTCTGCACCAGCGTGGGACTTCCTTCAAAAGCACTCGCAGACCGCAGTGCTCCAGGTGACGGCTTACAAAGACCCTTAACATAATACTTAAAACTAAACCTTCGGACGGACGGACGTACATATTACCTAAAAATAAAAGAAAAAAAAGGAAATTAGTTTTTTTTTTGAAAAGGCAGGCATTTTTTTTCTAGGGTACTCATCTTTGATTATACCGTCAACCGTACTACATGGTATTTACCCTTCCCCAATAGATAGAGCTCTTTCTAGGCAGGTAGGAAGTCTCCATAGGGATCCTTGTTCCAAATTAGTACCTAGAAGAGGCCGTCCTTTCGGGCGTGGTAAAGGCCTAAAAAGAAGAAGAAAAGAAATCAGATATGAGATAAAAAAAATCTAATTCCAAATACCCCTTTTATTTTTATATAATACCCCTTTTACTTACCTTTAACCTTACACTATTCGGACGGACATAGACGGACAGACGGAGTAAGCTGCCATTGTGGGCACAGCCTAACTTGCTCAGCGGCAGAAGCCCCGAAGGAAGCGAAGAGATGCCATTAGATCTGTTCGAAGCTAGCATACCCACCTACATATGATTCTTTTATACTGTCTTTAAATTTATTTATTTTTTTTTTGCTAAGCTAATGTAGAAAAGTTGAGATAAGAAGTTAAAGCCATAATGTTTCGAGTTTTTCCTTTTTTATTATGAATTTTGGATGATGCCTCTTGTTTTTGTTCTGAATTTTTCATGTGGTCATCATAAATTAACCATCTTTTATAAATAAAGAGACTACCTGGAATGTTTGTAACGTTTACGAAGAGACAATGAATTTTATTGAGATCATGTAGATCTTAGGGAGGAGGAGATAGGAAGGGGGTGATAAGATGAAGAGGTAGGTACGGGGCAACTGACTTGAAAGTTGCTATGGTGGAGCTCCGACTCCAGAGGGAGGGCATTATCCTCGCCAGAACACCAGGCGAGAAGGCTTCCAACAGGTAGGTGTGGTGCTTGCCCTTTTTATTTAGCCATATTAGATTAGTACGTTTCTTTTTCGGGTCAAACATACCTTTTTCTTTTACCTTATCAGTCTGGCATGTAAATTTTCTTTTGTTCCTGATACGTTTGATTCGCTTGCGCAAAGAACCACCCCATCCGGCGAGCACTAGCCGCGCATACGCCATCATGCCAGCAGGCGACAAGCGGTCATCGAAAACATTAAAACGATTATTGAACCAGGACAGGACATCTTTGTAAACGGTAATCGATAGACGACATTCATGGAAAAAAAAATCAAATGATTTTGATTTTTCAGCCATGACTGATGGTTGTGGTTGTTGTGTTGTACGAGGCGGCAGCCCTTGCCAATGAAGGACTTCATCGGGTCAATACGGAACGTACAACCAGCTGCCATGGGATGACTGATGGTTATGTGTACATGTGGTGCATATACCTTTGTTTTCACCAATACTACTACAATGACCAGACACCAGAAGTGCCATGTAATCTCTGCATTATGGTTGGTACTATGCAAGACATTTTCATTTACAGGTAGTGGCAGTTGCCCAACAACAAAATATTGGGTATACTATCTGTCAAAATCAGTGATTGGTGCAACCCTGATTTTGTGTATGCTACTAGTTCGCTCCATTTTTCGTTGTTTGTGTGTGTTATGGTTCTTAACTATAATACTCGCACACAACCAAAACTTGTTGACAGATAGTGCACTCGCGAGAAAAAATTTTATTCAGCTGTTTACGGTACCCTACCTGTTAATTATGTCATGGTACTATGCAAGATATATTTATTTACAGGTAGAGGCAGTTGCTCAACGACAAAATATTGAGTACACTATCTGTCAAAATCAGTGATTAGGGCTGCTCTGATTTTGTGTATGTACTATTGGGTTTCCCAAAAAGTAATGGTCGGTAATATAGTAGTAATATAGTCGGCGTTGAAAATTTTTTCAACGGCTTGTGACTCTGTAATTGCATTTTTTCTTCTGTCAGTTATGAGCTGTTACTTTTAGCTTGCTTTAGAAAAAAAGTGCGCGAAATTTTGTTTACATTTGTTGGTTTGGCGTCAATTTTAATATGGGTACCACATGTATTGAAAGAAATTCATTTAACAAACCGAATCAACGCTTGTGGTATGCACCTTAAACGCAATGAATTCGATCCGTTTTTAAAACGAATAATAACTGGAGATAAAAAATGGATTGTTTACAACAACGTTAGTCGAAAACAATCATGGTCCAAGCATGTTGAACCAGCTCAAAACACTTCAAAGGCTGATATCCACCAAAAGAAGGTTATGCTGTGTGTTTGGTGGGATTGGAAGGGTGTGGTATATTTTGAGCTGCTTCCAAGGAACCAAACGATTAATTCGGATGTTTACTGTCAACAATTGAACAAATTGAATACAGCCATCAAGGAAAAGCGACCAGAATTGGTCAATCGTAAAGGTGTCATATTCCACCAGAACAACGCTAGACCGCACACATCTTTGGTCACTCGCCAAAAACTGAGTGATCTTGGCTGGGAACTTTTGATGCATCCACCATATAGCCCAGACCTTGCACCATCAGACTACCATTTATTTCGATCTTTGCAAAACTACTTAAATGGTAAAATTTTCGGCAATGATGAGGCTATAAAATCGCACTTGGTTCAGTTTTTTGCAGATAAAGGCCAGAAGTTCTATGAGCGTGGAATACTAAATTTGCCAGGAAGATGGCAAAAGGTTATCGAACAAAATGGCAATTATATATTTGATTAAAGTTCATTCTAAGTTTTATTAAAAATGCATTTACTTTCTTTTAAAAAATCCGCAATTACTTTTTAGGCAACCCAATAGTTTGCGTTATTTTTCGTTGTTTGTGTGTGTGTTATGGTTCTTAACTATAATGCACACATACGACCAAAACTCATTGAGTTCACTTCGCGAGAAAATTTTGTACTCAGCTGTTTACGGTACACTACCTGGTAATTATGTCATGGCTGGTACTATATTTGCTTTTACAATTAGAAGTTTGATGATAGCGTTTATTTTGCGTAAGAAAATGACTTGTTGCACAGCGACTGTGATTGTGCTCTCAATGGGCGTCCCGAAATGTAAATTTGCCCTAGATGAAAAAACAAGTTGTGCCACTCATGCTAATGAGTCCACCTCTTAGTTGTACCATGTATGGAGTTTGACAGCAGACTTTTGTCAAACAGAATACTCAGGAAACGTCAGATTTCTAATTGTTATTCCATTGTCTAGGCGGCTAGGCAGCTGCGATAATAATCGTATCCTATTGAATCTTAACATAACCACACACGTTGTCGTGGTGCGGTTTGCCATCGCTTGTTGTTTGGTATTCGTTGTGAAAAACTTTGTTAAAGTCGTGGCTTTCTGTCGTTTTAATTTGTGTCCTGTTGGCGGGAGGATGGCAAAATAGGAATAAGGTTGTTCATTTACACTTTATCATAAATTATACAAAATATTCTAAATTCGTTTTTTCCCAGTAGAAAACTTGGTGTGTGTGTGTCGTCGGGACGGTGCGATTTTAAATTTTATTACTTCGTGTTTGTCGTATCGTGTTATTCGATCGAAAAGTTCTACATTCTACAGTCTTTGACGCTGCATTCATCGGTGAAGAGAGAAACAGTAGCGCGGTGGTAGGCCTAGCGTGCATGAAGCAAGTAGCGCAAACTGAAACCAGATTAGCTGCCACTTGAGAGGTTATTGTCACAAAAAAAAAAAGTTGAAGTGAAACAAGAAGCTGAAGCATGGATAGAAATAATGAAAAAACACATTTCCTTGACTCTTCGAAGCCAGTGACACTCTCTCCCTCCTGGGAGGCCCAAAAACTGCCAGACGATGATTTGAACTTCAAGGGTATGGGCAAGGTGCAGCACTTGCCTTTGAAACCCCCGGTAGACAAGTGGAAGTTGGTTTTCTTGATTTTTCTGATTCACGGTCTGGGCACCTTGATGCCTTGGAATATGTTCATCACGGCCAAGAGCTATTTCGAAGACTTTAAATTGGCCTCGCCCAATGCCAATGAGACAACCGTATATGCCAGTAATTTTATGCAGTACATAGGCTTTGCCTCACAGATACCAAATCTTATTTTCAATTGGCTCAACATTTTCGTACATCTTGGAGGTGATCTAACCAAGCGCATTGTCTACAGCATACTCTTTGAGCTGCTTATATTCATAGTCACAGTGTTAATGGCCATACTGGATTCCAGCAGTTGGCAGGATGTATTCTTCTGGATCACCATGATCAGTGTGGTGTTGCTGAATATGGCCAATGGTATATATCAAAACACCATATATGGCATGGCGGCCACGCTGCCGATCAAATACACTGGTGCTGTGGTATTGGGCTCCAACATAAGTGGCCTCTTCGCCTCCATAGTGAGCATATGCAGCAAATATATCTTTTCTTCGGATAGAACATCGGCCATTTATTATTTCATAACGGCCATGTTGATATTGCTGATATGCTTTGACACCTATTTTGCTTTGCCACTAACGCAATTCTATCGTTACCACACCATGTTGAGACGCAAGGAGGAGAAACCCTTAACCAATCAGCCGCATCAATCAACCAAAGTGCCTTATGGGACTGTACTCAAACAGGCCGCTCCGCAATTGTTCAATATATTCTTTACCTTTTTCATTACACTGTCTGTCTTTCCGGCCATACACTCGGACATCAAGGCAGTGGCAACGGATTTCGTTATTCCACCCGAACTATTTGCTTCTATCACTTGCTTCCTAACCTTTAACCTCTTCGCCATGTTGGGCAGTCTGACAACATCATGGATTCAATGGCCAAAGCCCAGATTTTTGGTAGTACCCGTGGTGTTGCGTGTAGTCTTCATACCCCTGTTTCTGCTGTGCAACTACTTACCCAAAGGCATTGACAGAACTCTGCCGGTGGTGATTACCAACGAATGGGTGTACTGGATAATAGGCATTGTTATGTCATACAGTTCGGGCTATTTGAGTTCATTGGGTATGATGTACGCCCCACAGACGGTGCAGCCCAAGCATCAGCTTACCGCCGGTATGTTTGCTGCAGCCATGCTTATCACAGGCATTTTTTCGGGCATTCTCTTTTCATTTGTAATGCCTTCTTTGGTGGCTTTATAAAAATACACAAATCAAATCAGTTAGCTGAAAACGCATGCATATGTAGCATCTACAGACACGAATGCAGGGACAACCCCAAGCGGCCATCAATATTTTTGGTAATCATTGAAATCACAATCACCATGATCTACTTGCGCGACAGCAGACAATAAGTTCTCTCTTCCTTTTATTTATTTTTTTTATTCATTTTATATTCACAAAAATTAACTTCATGGTATACGATCACAAATTTATTTTAATTTCATCATTTACAAAAAAAGAAAATTGTCTTGTTTATATTGTTATATTATTTTTAACATGTTTAGACTTTCATTAAGGGGAAACCAATTAAGAAATTAAATTTGAATAAGAACCGTCGAGGCCACCGTGGTTTTCCCCTCCTAATGCTGGCAACATTTGTGAGGTACTGTAAAACTTCTCTCCAAAGAGGTGTCGCACTGCGGCACGCCGTTCGGACTCGACCATACAAAGGAGGCCCCTTATCATTGAGCAAAAAACTTGAATCGAACTGCACTCATTGATATGTGAGCAGTTTGCCCCTGTTCCTTAGTAGAATGTTCATGGGCAAAATTTGCATACGAACAATCGGACGAGTTTAGTTCACCCTTCAATTGTCAATCGTAAATCGTTTACAAGGAGACTAAGGACAAATAAGCCAAACTGGCTTATTACAAGATTCTTACTATTATTATAACACATTGCTTATTTAATTTTCAAGTTGCATAGTTCTCAATTTTGCATTCATAGCTTGTTCTTCATTGTAGAAGATTTTGTATACAAGATAAATATTAATTATTTTTTCATTGTTGTTTTTGGTGTGGTGCATACATTTTTTTTACTGCCAGTTTAATTTACAGTTCATTTGCATTATTATCATCATCGACTCGTTATTAACATAAAGTTCTCTGTCCAGCAATTAATATAGACGTAATATGACATAAAATAATATTTAAAGTTGAATTTTTTTTATTAGCAACGTAAATGGTTCTGTTCAATTGTTACGTCGTTTTTACATATAAAAATTTTTAATAAAAGTTGAAAACAAAAAAAAAAATTATAAAAATATTTGACTTTTATGGATATTAAAGGCATACACGGAAAATTTAAATCTATGCCGTAATCACAACGAGTATATGCCTCAAGGGGGAACCCAGGCACGAAATAAGGTAAAGGTTGAACCGTTAGCCGTGAGTTCACTCAGGTTTGAAAGTTGTTCACTTCGAGCCTGTCAAGTTTTGAATTGCTTGCCAAACATTTATTTATGGGCCGATCTCACAGTGAGCCACTGGGCCCTCAAAATGGAGATCAATTTAGGGAAGCGTCTAATCCTTATAAAAAAACTAGCCGAACCGGGCCCGCTCCGCTGCGTCTTTTTTTACTCTCTAATATCTTTATAGGGTGGGGACACTTTGCCCTGAATGTGGATATCAAATTCATGCCATTGTAGCCTATGACGCTGAACGCGTTCGAATCCTGGCGAGAACATCGGACAAAGCGGTGTCTATGCCCTCTTAATGTTGGCGACATTTGCGAGTTACAATGCCAGTCATGGTCATTTTTCAAATTTTCCCCAAAGAGGTGTCGAACTGCGCGACGCTGTTCGGAATCGGCTATAAAAAATGGTCCCTTATCATTGAATCGGAAAGCACTCATTGATGTGTGAGAATTTGCCCCTTCTCGGTTCCTGCTGGTAATGTTCTCATTAGGGGAGGGATGGCACCTCAGACATTTTGACCCAAAATATGGATATCAAATTCGTGCTGCACTTCCAAATCCCTTTAATTTGAGCCATGGCCGGTAAATATGAACCGTTTGGAGGGTGTTTTGGGCCACCGGCACTTTGCACTGAAAATATATATCAAATTCGTTCTTTATTCCCAACGGAAATGAAGTTCAGTTTAGGGGGTGCTTTAGGGCGTACCCAAAAACACTTGGCTCCAAAATTTGATATCAAATTCGTTTTCTACTCTCAAATACTTTTCATTTAAGTCCCATATTGTCATAATGGGTCAAATAACCCATTTGACGTGCCCTTAGGAGGAAAAGCGCCAACTAGACATGTGCGCAAATTTTAATGTCATATTCGTAATCTACTAATACCTTATACCTTTCATTTGAGTCCCATATAGCCATGGTCGGAAAATATGCCCATGTGGGGGTATTTGGGGGTGGGCAACCTGCCGTTACTTGGACCTAATGTTTTATGCCATATTTGTAATCTACTGCCTAATAGTTTTCATTTGAGTCCCATATTGACATGAACTTCAAATATTGGGTTGCCCAAAAAGTAATTGCGGATTTTTCATATAGTCGGCGTTGACAAATTTTTTCATAGCTTGTGACTCTGTAATTGCATTCTATCTTCTGTCAGTTATCAGCTGTTACTTTTAGCTTGCTTTAGAAAAAAAAGTATATTTGATTAAAGTTCATTCTAAGTTTTATTAAAAATGCATTTACTTTCCTTTAAAAAATCCGCAATTACTTTTTGGGCAACCCAGTATATCTGTTTAGAGGAGTTTTGGGGTTTTGGGGGGCCCGCTGGGTACTTGGACCCCAATTTTAATACCATATTCGTTTTCTGGTCTCCAATACCTTTCATTTGATGCCCTTATTGTGCCCATCGGACCACTATGGGTTAAGGGTGGCATTTTTGGGGTAAGGGGGAGAGTCCGCCCCCCTCTAATATCTAAAAATTATATAGCCTTTGTTTCCTTCCAAACAAACCTACACAAACTATGAAAATTTTAAGAAATTCGGTTCAGTCGAGTCCCATATAGTCATAATGGGTCTTATACCCATTTGGGGCGTTTTTGGAGAGTGGGATGACCCCCTATACTTCGATCGGATTTTGTACGCCAGATTATGCCATTATGTCTGTTTGGGGGAGTTTTGGGGTTGGGGCGGCCCGATGGGTATTTAGACTCAAATTTTAATACCATATTCGTATTCTACTCTCCAATACCTTTCATTTGATACCTATATTGTTCCGATCGGTCCACTTTTGATTTTGGGTTGTGTTTTTGACATAAGGGGGAGGGTCCGTCCACCTTCCGACACCGAAATATTATAAATATGCCAACATTTCGAAAAAATCGGTTCTGCCGTTTTTCAGTCTATACGGAACAAATAAACCGTGTCCCATATATCCGTGATTGGCTAATGTGCCCCTTTTGGGCGTTTTTGTAGGGGTGGGGTGACCCCCTATACTTCGACATGAATTTGTATGCCAGATTCGTTATCTACTCCCGCATACTTTTTATTTGATACCCACATTGTGCTGCTTGACCCGATATTAACAGAATTTTGCAATCGTAGTGGATCGTTAAATAAAACATCTCTTGCAAAATTTTGTAAAGATCGGACCAAAATTGTAGTTTCAGGTCAAATCGGATGAAAGACATATATGGGAGCTTTATCTAAATCTAACCAGATTTTGATGAAAGATGTCATACAAGACACTTCATGCTAAATTTGGTTAAGATCGGGTCAAAATTGTGGCTTCTATAGCCTTTAAAGGCCATAACGGATGAAAGATATATATGGGAGCTATATCTTAATCTGGACCGATTTTTTTCAAAATCAAAAGCGTTTGTCCTTGTATCAAAAAAGTGACTTGTGTGCAAAATTATGTAAAAATCGGACAACAAATGCGACCTGTAACTTGATCACAAGAATACATGGACTGACAGACGGACAGATGAACATAGCTAAATCGAATCAGGAAGTGATTCTAAGCCGCTCGGTGTACCTATCGATGGGTCTAGCTCTTGTCCTTCTTAGCGTTGCAAACAAATGCACAAAGTTATAATACCTTGTACCACAGCAATCCCATGGCAGCCTGTTGTACGTACCGGATTGATCCTTCATCGGTAAGGGCTGCCGCCTCAGTGTACAACACTGCTACAAAAACAACAACAACCCTGTACCACAGGGTGAAGGGTGGTATAAAAATTAAAAACGGAAATACCCTTTTACATTATCACTAAAAATTTTGCGGCTGCTGCGCTATTTTCAAAAACTAAATAAATTCTAAACAAGTAAAAGCGTTCCAAGTTCGGCCGGGCCTAATCTTATATACCCTCCATCATGGATCGCATTTGTCGAATTTTTTTTTCTGGTATCTCTATTTAGGCAAACAAAGGAGCTATGCTATTGGAGCTAAAAAAGCTATGGATTCGGATCAAAATTGAATTGAATGTTGGAGACCATAGTAAAAGTCATTGTGTAAAATCTCATCCAATTCAAATAAGAATTGCGCCCTTTAGGGGCTCAAGAAATAAAATCGGAGGAGATCGATTTGTATGGGAGCTGTATCAGGCTATAGATCGATTCAGACCAAATTTGACTCGTATGTTGAAAGTCATGGAAGAAGTCGTACAAAATTTCAGCAAAATCTGATAATAATTGCGCCCTCTAGAGGCTCAAGAAGTCACGATCCCATATCAATTTATATGGCAGCTATATCAGGTTATGGACCAATTTAACCCATATTAAGGACACTGTTGGAAATAATAACTAAACACGTCATGCAAAATCGGATAAGAATTGCGCTCTCTAGTGGCTCAAGAAATCAAGATCCAAGATCGGCTTATATGGCAGCTATATTATGGACTGATTTCAACCATACTTGGCAAAGTTATTGGATGTCATAACAAAACACCAAATGGAAATTTCACCCAAATCGAAAAGAATTGTGCCTTCTTTTAGTGGCTCAAAATCGGTTTATACGGCAGCTATCAACCATACTTGGCACAGTTATTGGAAGTCATAACTAAACACATCATGCAAAATTTCACACATATTGGAAAATAATTGCGCCCCCTAGTGGCTCAAGAATTCAAGATCCCAGTTCGGATCCCAGTTTATAGACCGATCCTAACCATATTTGGCACAGTTGTTGGAAGTCATAACTAAAAACGTCATGTAAAATTTGAGCCAAACCGAAAATTAATTGCGCCCTCTAGTGGCTCATGAAGTCAAGATCCAAGATCGGTTTACATGGCAGCTATATCAGGTTATAAATCGATTTCAACCATACTTGGCACAGTTATTGAAAGGCATAACTAAACACGTCATGTAAAATTTAAGCCAAATCGGAAATGAGTTTCGCCCTCTACTGGCTCATGAAGTCAAGATTTAACATCGGCTTATATGGCAGCTATATCAGGTTATGGACTGATTTCAACCATACTTGGCACAGTTATTGGAAGGCATAACTAAACATATCATGCAAAATTTCACCAAAATTGGAAAATAATTGCGCTCTCTAGTGGCTCAAGAAGTTTAGATCCCAGTTCGGTTTAAATGACAGCTATATCAGTTAATAGACCGATCCTAACCATATTTGGCACAGTTGTTGGAAGTCATAACTAAAAAACGTCATGTAAAATTTGAGCCAAACCGGAAATGAATTGCGCCCTCTAGTGGCTCATGAAGACAAGATCCAAGATCGGTTTATATGGCAGCTATATCAGATGATGAATCGATTTTAACCATACTTGGCACAGTTATTGGAAGTCATAACAAAACACATCATGCAGAATTTCAGCCATATCGGATAAGAATTGCGCCCTCTAGTGGCTTATGAAGTCAGGATCCAAGATGCATTTCCCCGTAAACTGCGACGTTAAGCAGGTTATTCTATTGAGCTTTTCACGCGGAATGCTGTCAAACTCCATATAAAAAAGCGTAGGCGAAATGTTGGAGAAAAATAGGCAAAAATGTAGTGCTATGCTTTTAGTGAGGAAAATGGCAAAAAAAAAAATGAGTGGCAACGCTTGAAATCATTGCCGGAATAATTTTTGTTTGTTTTTATGGTTTCAATGGTTCGTTTTTTTTATTTGCGAAAAAATAAAAAACCATAAATAAGTGCAGATAAAAAACGGTTAAAAACAAATGGTTACTGTCAGAATAGAATACAAGGGTTGGCCACATATTTTTTAATTATAAGAATTTTATATTCTTGTTGTGCGGATGCAAATAAATAAATTACAAATTATTGGGTTGCCCAAAAATTAATTGCGGATTTTTTAAAAGAAAGTAAATGCATTTTTAATAAAACTTAAAATGAACTTTAATCAAATATACTTTTTTTACACTTTTTTTCTAAAGCAAGCTAAAAGTAACAGCTGATAACTGACAGAAGAAAGAATGCAATTACAGAGTCACAAGCTGTGAAAAAATTTGTCAACGCCGACTATATGAAAAATCCGCAATTACTTTTTGGGCAACCCAATACATATTTTTTAGTCCTCCTGCTGTGTTTAATTTTAGTTCTACCCAGGGCAAGTCAGATGTTGTAGATAGACTATCAGTACAACTTTGCACTGTTAAGACATAGATAAAATGCAATAACAGATAATACACACAGCAACTGCACCCACCACCGAAGGTTGGGGGCATATTAACTTTGTCATTCTGTTTGTAACACATCGAAACACATCCATTTCCGACTCTATAAAGTATATATATTCTTGATCAGCGTAAAAATATAAGACGATCTATCCATGTCCGTCCGTCTGTCTGTTGAAATCACGCTATAGTCCTTCAAAACAGAGGTGCTGAGCTTGAACTTTGCACATATCCTTTTTTTGTCCATAGGCAGGTTAAATTGGAAATGGGCTATATCGGACTATAACTTGATATAGCCCCCATATAGACCGATCTCTCGATTTAAGGTCTTAGGCCCATAAAAGCCACTCTTATTGTGCAATTTTGCTAAAATTTGGGACAGTGAGCTGTGTTGGGCCACTCGATATCCTTCTTCAATTTGGCTCAAATCGGTCCAGATTTGGATATAGCTGCCATGTAGACCGATCCTTTGATTTAAGGCCTTCGACCTATAAATGGTGCATTTATTATTCGATTTCGACGAAATTTGGGACATTGAGCTGTGTTAGACTCTTCGACATCCTTCTTCAATTTGGCCCAGATCGGTCCAGATTTGGATATAGCTGCCATATAGACCGAACTCTCGATTTAAGGTCTTCGACCCATAAATGGCGCATTTATTATCCGACGATTTATTATCGACGAAATTTGGGACAGTGAGCTGTGTTAGACTCTTCGACATGCCTTTTCAATTTGGCCCATATCGATTCAGATTTGGATATAGCTGCCATACCGACCGATGACCATACCGACATACATGATCGATCTCTCGATTTAAGGTCTTCGACCCATAAAAACCACAGTTATTGTCCGATGTCGCTTAAATTTGGGACAGCGAGTTGTGTTAGGCCACTCGACATCCATCTTCAATTTGGCCCAGATCGATTCAGATTTGGATATAGCTGCCATATAGACCGATCTCTCGATTTAAGGTCCTCGACCCATAAATGGTGCTTTTATTATCCGATTTCGACGAAATTTGGGACAGTGTGTTGTGTTAGGCTATTCGACATCCTTCTTCAATTTGGCCCAGATCGGTTCAGATTTGGATATAGCTACGATATATACCGATCTTAGGTCTCGGACCCATAAATGGCGCTGTGAAGACTACTGCTGCACATCGACGCGTGTGTCATGGAACAAATTGAAGACCAACCGCTTTGGTTGATTGTTTGGGAAGAACTAATTTTTATACCCGCCACCATAGAATAGGGGTATACTAATCTAGTCATTCCGTTTGTAACACTTCGAAATATTCGTCTACGACCCCATAATGTATTTGGTTGCCCAAAAAGTAATTGCGGATTTTTTAAAAGAAAGTAAAAGCATTTTTAATAAGGGTTAGAATGAACTTTAATCAAATATATTTTTTTTACACTTTTTTTCTAAAGCAAGCTAAAAGTAACAGCTGATAACTGACAGAAGAAATAATGCAATTACAGAGTCACAAGCTGTGAAAAAATTTGTCAACGCCGACTATATGAAAAATCCGCAATTACTTTTTGGGCAACCCAATATATACATTTTTGATCGCGTTGACGTTCTGAGTCGATTTAGCCATGTCCGTCCGTCCGTCAGTCAAAATCACGATAGAGCTCGAACGCAAAAGCTAACCGTTTAAAATTTTGCACAGATACTTAATATCTAAGTAGGTAGTTGGGTATTGCAAATGGGCCATATCAATTCAGATTTAGATATAGCTCCCATATAAACCGATCTCCCGATTTGAGTTCTTGAGCCCCTGGAAGCAGCAATTTTTGCATGTAGTGTTTTGTTATGACTTCCAACAACTGTGTCAAGTAAGGTCCAAATCAGTCCATAACCTGATATAGCTCCCATATAAACCAATCTCCCGAGTTGATTTCTTGAGCCCCTGGAAGCCGCAATTTTGTCCGATTTGCCTGAGATATGGCACGTGATGTTCTGTCCGATTTGGCTCAAAATTTGCAGATAGTGTTTTGTTTTGATTTCCAACAACTGTACCAAGTACGGTCTAAATCGGTATATAACCTGATAAAGCTCCTATATAAACCAATCTCCCGATTTGACTTCTAGAGCCCCTGGAAGCCGCAATTTTTGCCCGATTTAGCTGAAATTTTGCATTTGGTGTTCTGTTACGACTTCCAACAGCTGTGCCAAGTACGGTCTAAACTATATAACCTTATATAGCTCCCATGTAAACCGATCTCCCGATTTGACTTCTTGAGCCTTTACAAGCCACAATTTTTGTTCGATTTGGCTGAAATTTTGCATGTAGTGTCCGAAAACTGTGTCAAGTACGGTCCAAATCGGTCTATAACCTGATATAGCTCCCATATAAACCGATCTTCCGATTTGACTTCTTGAGTCCTTACAAGCCGCAATTTTTGTCCGATTAGGCTGACATTTTGCATGCAATGTTTAGTTACGACTTTCAACAACTGTGCCAAATACGGCCAAAATCAGTCTATAGCCTGATATAGCTCCCATGTAAACCGGTCTTTCGATCATTCTTGTTCGGTTCCTAGAAGTTTTAATTTTTGCTGGTTTGACAGAAGTTTGGTATGTATTGGGTTGCCCAAAAAGTAATTGCGGATTTTTCATATAGTCGGCGTTGACAAATTTTTTCACAGCTTGTGACTCTGTAATTGCATTCTTTCTTCTGTCAGTTATCAGCTGTTACTTTTAGCTTGCTTTAGAAAAAAAGTGTAAAAAAAGTATATTTGATTCATTCTAAGTTTTATTAAAAATGCATTTACTTTCTTTTAAAAAATCCGCAATTACTTTTTGGGCAACCCAATATATGTACAAATAAAGTGACCCAATACTGATATAGGCAGCGAGAATGCAATATTCAGTTATCAGGATACATTTATGGTCGACCCTAAACAAACACAATTGCTTTCTCAGAATCACTTATTTCCTAATTGAAGTAATCCATATCTAATGTACACACGTGGTTATGCGGCCAAGCGTCATCAAACACAACATGTGGTACCTCATAAAACTAGATTATTTTACCACTAGTTGCAGGTATACATAACACAAAATAATGCAACCCCTAACTGCCGAAAAGATATGCACTGTCCATGCGTGACCTTAGCGTACAGTACATTCAGGACTGTACGGGCGCATATATTGTCCAATTTCGCTGAAATTTGGGACAGTGAGTTGTGTTAAGCCCTTTGACATCCTTTTTTAAACCCACCACCGAAGGATGGGGGTATATTCATTTTGTCATTCCGTTTGCAACACATCGAAATATCCATTTCCGACCCTATAAAGTATATATATTCTTGATCAGCGTAAAAATCTAAGACGATCTAGCCATGTCCGTCCGTCTGTCCGTCTGTCTGTTGAAATCACGCTACAGTCTTTAAAAATAGAGATATTGAGCTGAAATTTTGCACATATTCTTTTTTTGTCCATAAGCAGGTTAAGTTCGAAGATGGGCTATATCGGACTATATCTTGATATAGCCCCCATATAGACCGATCCGCCTATTTAGGGTCTTTGGCCCACTTCGGACCACATTTATTATCCGATTTTGCTGAAATTTAGGACAGTGAGTTGTGTTAGGCCCTTCGACATACTTCGCCATTTTGGTCCAGATCGGTCCAGATTTGGATATAGCTGCCATATAGACCGATCTTCCGATTTAGGGTCTTAGGCCCACAAAAGCCACATTTATTATCCGATTTTGCTGAAATTTGGGACAGTGAGTTATGTTAGGCTCTTCGACTTCCTTCGTTAATTTGGCCCAGATCGGTTCCGATTTGGATATAGCTGCCATATAGACCGATCCTCCGATTTAGGGTCTTAGGCCCACAAAAGCCACATTTATTATCCGAATTTGATGAAATTCGGGACAGTGAATTGTGTTAGGCCCTTCGACATCTTTCTTCAATTTGGCCAAGATCGGTTCAGATTTGTATATAGCTGCCATACAGACCGATTTCTTGATTTAAGGTTTTGGGCCCATAAAAATCAATTATTGTCCGATGTCGCCGAAATTTGGGACAGTGTGTTATGTTAATCCCCTTGACATACTTCTGCAATATCGCATAGATCGGTCCAGATTTGGATATAGCTGCCATGTAGACCGACATCTCGATTTAAAGTATTGGCCCCATAAAAGGCGTATTTATAATCCGATTTAACTGAAATTTGGCACAGTGACTTATGTTAGGCTTTTCGACATCCGTGTCGTATATGGTTCAGATCGGTTTATTTTTAGATATAGCTACTGTACTTTGGTCCAAATCGGAACAAATTTTGATATAACTGATATGGGACATAAGGTATGCAATTTACACCGAATTTTGATGAAAGGTGGTTTACTTATATACCCGAGGTGGTGGGTATCCAAAGTTCGGCCCGGCCGAACTTAACGCCTTTTTACTTGTTAATGTTAGCCCAGAACGGTTCAGATACGAATATAGCTGCCATATGGACCGATCTTTCGAATTAAAGTCTTGGCCCCATAAAAGACGCATTAATTATCGGATTTCGCTGAAATTTGACATAGCGACTTATGTTAGGCTTTTCGAGATCCGTGTCCTATATGGTTCAGATCGGTCTATATTAGGATATAGCTGTTAAAAATATATATATTGTTCTGAAAAATTGAACATAGACTGGTATTTATTAGACCACTTAATGTCTGTGTCGCATTTGGTCCAAATCGGACCATATTTCGATGTAGCTGTTATGGGTGCATAAATTATGCATTTTTACCGGATTATGAGGAAAGGTGGTTTACATATATACCCGAGGTGGACCCACCACCTCTCTTCCAAAATCGATAAATTTTTGACAACTTACGTTCGTAAGCCATCAACCAACCGGCCGACACAGCATAAGTATCAGTGTCTGTTCCCAGGTTAGGGGCGGCTGGAGGCGAGCGTAGGATCTTGGAGAAAGCGGCTCGATACAGCGAGGGATACAAAAAACTTATGCGGTTGGAGCGCTGGGCCAGAAACTCGCCCCCGGAAGAATCACTATGAGAAAACAAAGATAATAATGCCTTAAAGGAAGTGCGATGGACCGGGAATATCGTCACAATAGCACTAAACGGCGACAAACTATGCCATAACATGAGGCATGAATTTGGCTGTGGATTTGTGGTTAGTTGGTGACTAAAACACCATGTCGCAAGCTTTAGTCTGGTGGATGAGAGGCTAGCCACAATCCGCATAAAATCCAAATTCTTCAACATCAGCCCTATTTGTGCCCATGCCCCGACGAAAGACAAGGGCGAGCAGATCGTGGATATTTTCTACCAGCGCCTAGAAAGAGAATACAACCGCTGTCCCACCCATGATATTAAAATTGTTCTGGGAGATTTTAATGGAAGTTAGGCAAGGATTCAACAGTCTTAAAGTTTAGCCTCCACGAGATAACGTCCGATAATGATTTCGCCGCGGGAAAAAAAATGGTAGTTAGCTGCGCCAGATTTCAACGTAAAAATATTCACAAAAGCGTATGGTTGTCACAGGAGGCAGGAGGCTACCGTAGCGCAGAGGTTAGCATGCCCACCTATGATGCTGAACGCTTGGGTTCGAATCCAGGCGAAAACATCAGAAAAAAAACATTTTAGCGATGGTTATCCCCTCCAATTGCTGTCGACATTTGTGAGGTACAATGCTATGTAAAGACTGCTCCTCAAAAGAGGTGTCGCACTGCGGCACGCTGTTCGGACTCGGCTATAAAATGTAGGCTCCTTATCATTGAGCTTAAAAATTTGAATCGAACTGCACTCATTGATATGTGAGAAGTTTGCCCCTGTTCCTTAATGTAACTTTCCGAATACAGATTCGGATCATTACCTTGTTGCAGCAAAGGTTCCGTGACACTCCACGGAAGGTGGACATTGAAAAGCTAAAAGTATGGCAAGAGCATACTCTACACGACTAACCCAACTGCTTGATGAAAGCACTCCTTGTTCCAATGATATAATGGCGCAGTGGCAAACCAATGCCCACTTCATGAAAAATGCCGCGAAATCCGTACTTGGTTACCGGAAGCCTCCCCCCCAAGAATCCCAAGGTATGACCAAGAGTGTCGAGATGCTACTGAGGCTAAGAATGCTGCAAAGAGAGCAATCCTGCAATCAGTAGCAACGAACTAGATGACTGAGAGGTATCGAGAGAAAAGGAGAGAGAAGAAACGTCTATTCCGCAAAAAGAAAAAGGAATTGGAAATACGTGAGTGTGAGCGAATTGAGATGTACAGAAGTCACAATGAAGTCAGGAAATTCTACCAAAGAATTAAACACTAAACCGATGGCTTTGGTGCAGGCACATCCTCCTACAGAAACAAAGAGGGAAATCTGGTAACTGACACAGATATCATGCTGAGGATATGGAAGGAACATTTTACCCAACTGCTAGTGTCCGAGAATGGCAGCGAAGAGAATACCGCAGAACAATCCCTGATGATGGTATAGAATGTTTACCTCCTAGTCGGAATAAGGTAGAAGTAGCAGTGACCCGACTGAAGAACAACAAGGCAGCAGGAGCCGACGGGTTACTCGCTAAACTATTTAAGACAGGGGGCGATACGCTAATAAGGCGTAGGCATCAACTTGTGTGCGCAATCTGGCTAGAAGAACGCATATCCATGGTGTTCAGCCTAGAAGTAGAAGAGAAGAAGACAGCAAATTAGGACGAAACAAGACAGCAAATTAGGACAGGAAAACGAAACTGACGCACAAGATAAGAAGAAAAAAATTCACCGTCGTGTGATCTTGTCAGCTAATTCAGGTCTCTACAGAAGTCAAGAATAACAAAAAGACTAAAAGCCTGTAGGGAGTCCAGGCTCGGAGAGAGGTGTTCACCCATTATCCTGTGCCTTCTCTTCGCAATTCCGGGGCAGTGACACAACATGTTCTCAACCGTCTCCAACGCCTCCTCTTCATCGCACATCGTACAAAAGTCTTCACCTCCCTGCACCCAGCGCGACGTCAAAGACCTGATATTGCAGTGACTAGTCAGGACTCCTATTAACAGTCCTAAGTCATGCTTTCTAAGCACCCAGGATAAGCGATGCCCTATTTCTCGAAATTCTGGGTCACACGGCCTACAGCATTGGCCCATGCCTTATTCGCGCAGTCATTGAAGAAGGCGTCCCTAACGCTAAAGAGGACTTACAAGGATTTTTTTTTGTGAATTTTAGTCAAGTCATTGTTTCCTTCATAAAGCCTAGTACTGACCTCAATTAGTATGTACGGCCGTGCCGAAATTTGGATACCCATCATTATGGATGTATTAATCATACTATTTTGTTAGAACTCCACAACTATATCCAAAGTAGGGTCGGATGTCGGTGGCGATAGAGTGATTACAACAGAAGGACGGACAGACACACGGACATTGTAAAATCGCCTTAGAATTTTAAGCAATCCGAAATATATAGGGTATTTTTTTAAGAGCTATAGGGAAAAATTTTCAAAGAAGAACACAAAATTCAGAAAAATGCATGAAATCTTTATTTGAATCGATAATACGGTCCATATAATTTAATGTTTGAAGATTATTTCATAAAAATGTTGACCGTGACTGCATCTCAAATGGTCCATCCGCTTAGTCCAACTTTGGTATACGCTTTCCGACATTTCGGCCGGTATCTCACGAATAAATGCTTCAATGTTTTCTTTCAATGCTTCAATTGAGCTTTAACATAGCCCCATACAAAATAGTCTAAAAGCGTTAAATCGCACGATCTAAAATCAAATAAAATGTTCACCGAACTCGCCCGTTCTTAATAAGTCCATTGTTACTCGTCTTGTGTGGCATGTGGCACCCACAGTCTTGTTGACACCACATGTCATGCAAGTCAAGCTCTTGCATTTTGGGCAAAAAAAAATTGGTTATCATCTCACGGTAGAGCTCACCATTCACTGTTACGCTAAGATTCGCATCATCTTTGAAGAAGTACGGTCCAATGATGCCAGCAGCCCATAAACCGCACCAAACTGTCTGAATGTATGGGTTGCTCTTGCAATGCTTCTGGCGGTTCTTCACTCCAAAATCGATAATTCTGCTTATGTACGTACCCATTGAGCCAAAAATGAGAAAAAATCAAGTAAAAGCGCGCTAAGTTCGGCCGGGCCGAATCTTATATACCCTCCACCATGGATCGCATCTGTCTAGTTCTTTTCCCGGTGTCTCTTTTTAGGCAAACATATGATAGAAGAAAAAAATTGCCATGATATTGGAGCTATATCAACTAATGGACCGATGGTTCGGACCATAATTAAACTGAATTTGAGACCATAGTAGAAGTCCTTGTGTAAAATTACAGCCAATTCGAATAAAAATTGCGCCCTTTAGGGGCTCAAGAAGTAAAATAGGGAGATCGGTTTATATGGGAGCTGTATCAGGCTATAGACCGATTTAGACTATAATTGACACGCATGTTGAATGTCATGAGAGAAGTCGTTGTACAAAATGTCAGCAAAATCGTATAATAATTGCGACCTCTAGAGGCTCAAGAAGTCAAGATCCCAGATCGGTTTATATGACAGCTATATCAGGTTATGAACCAATTAAGAGTATATTTGGCACAACTGTTGGAAGTCATAACAAAAGACTTCTTGCAAAATTTCAGCCAAATCGGATAGGAATTGCGCCCTCTAGAGGCTCAAGAAGTCAAGATCCAAGATCGGTTTATATCGCAGCTATATCAGGTTATGGGCCGATTTAAACCTTACTCAGCACAGTGATTGGAAGTCATAACAAAACACCTCATGGAATATTTCAGCCTTAATCGGATAGGAATTGCGCCCTCTAGAGGCTTAAGAAGTCAAGACCCCCAGATCGGTTTATATGACAGCTATCTGGTTATGGGACCGATTTGAACCACACTTAGCATAGTTATTGGAAGTGATAACAAAACACCTCATGTTAAATTTCAAATCGGGTAAAAATTGCGCCATCTAGTGACTCGAGAAGTCAAGATCCAAGATCAGTTTATATGGCAGCTGTATCAAAACATGTACCGATATGGCCCATTTACCATCCCAAACGACCGACACTAATAAGAAGTATTCGTGCAAAATTTCAAGCGGCAAGCTTTACTCCTTCGAAAGTTGGCGCAGACGGGCGAACGGACGGACATGGCTAGATCGACTTAAAATGTCATGACGATCAAGAATTATGGGGAATATTTACAAACAGAATGACGAAATTAGTATACCCCCATCCCATGGTGGAGGGTATAATGAGCAAAAATGAGAGCTCAATGAACTTTCTTATCAGAGCACGCATTTTGAGAATAAAATGGATCTAGGTCGGTCCATCCACCCTGGCCCAAGGGAGGGGGTATTCTTCCACTCTAACTAACACTTTGAGAAAACAGACGGCAAATTTATCAGTGCCGAAGGTTCGAGGAACGTCAGCTTCAACTCACCCAAAAAATACATTAGATTGAGTGCAGCATTCGGCATATTCCACGGTGCGCTTGTTGTAGGCCTAAAGGTCAGCACTGCCGAGGCCAATAGATCCAGCCTTCCCCTCAAGTGTATGGGGCTGTCCCAACAATAAAAAATTCAAAAACTGTCATGAAGGTCGATAGGGGCAATATGGGACTTAAATGAAAGGTCTTTGGGAGTAGGGTAACAATCTGATAATATGTGGAAAAAAATGTCTGAAGAACCGCTCAACCCAAAAACTTAACCAAAGTTGTATAACGAATCTCGTATCCAAATTTGCGGCCATATATTTGCGGGGCTGTACCACCACAAAAAAAAAAAGAATCCAAATCTACATGAAGGTCGAGGGGGACAATATAGGACTCAAATTAAAGGTATTTGGGAGAATAGTACCCCAAGCCGACAAAGGATAACTGTGATCAACACATAGTCTGGAACTTTGAGCTCCGATTTGTGTGGTGTTCATCTATTGGGTTGCCCAAAATGTAATTGCAAATTTTTTAAAAGAAAGTAAATAAATGCATTTTTAATAAAACTTAGAATGAACTTTAATCAAATATACTTTTTTTACACTTTTTTTCTAAAGCAAGCTAAAAGTAACAGCTGATAACTGACAGAAGAAAAAATGCAATTACAGAGTCACAAGTTGTGAAAAAATTTGTCAACGCCGACTATATGAAAACTCCGCAATTACTTTTTGGGCATCACATCACGGGAAGCTCAGTTGAGCTATCGGGCGGCTGGCTTAGTGTTGCCAAAATGAAAAATTTTGGAAATAATTCTGTAACTTTTGAATCTACATGAAACTTGACATCAAAGTCAATGCTGAGGTGTTCTGCAATAGGGACGCAACATTTGTGAACACTAGTGGGCCCAGAGGCTGATCCATGTCAAATCTTGAATTGCTTGCCAAACAGCCATTTATGAGCCGTTCGGTTTGATTCTTTTTTAAAATATATGTAGGTGTGACAAAGAGCATGAGTGCAGAAGATCGAGGCGCTTGGATATATATCCGGTTAATGGAACAAAGGTTCTCTAAGATATTAAAGCAGAAATCCATTGCTGATTTCATTCTGCGGAAAATTCCCTCGTTTTTTGTGATACATTAAATTTGCTTCTGACTTTTTTATATCTTTCCCGGACCACACGCAATAAGTTTATTGACTTTGACTAATACGATGGCAGGGAGGAAAGAAAGTAAGGACGTGTATTATTAAGTTATAAAACCACAGTCAACAATTGAAATGTTGTATGTGTCTTATAATAAGTTCTATTTTAAAAACATTGCAGAAAATTTATCAATGTTTTAATTGCATGCCATAAACTAATTCTAGACGAAATGAGAAGCGACGCAGCACACTTTGTTGACGAACTTTGACCAAGTCAGGGTCGATGAATGTCATTATTAGCTGATATCAGTTTTTTTGTAGTCTTCATTCGACACGCAATAGCCGGCCTATTCGCAAAACGAAAATATTTTTGACAAAAAACGAAAAACCAATAATCACATTATAAGCATGTTTAAGTAAAAATACAGTAGCTGCGTTTTGTATATGAATGTGTGTGTTCTTATCACTGCGGTAGTGTGTGTATGTTCTTGCAGGGTTGCCAGTATTTTTCCGTCCCCTGTCCCCAAATTTCAAATCATATGTCCCCAAAAATCTCCAATTATAATAAAAATCCACAAACAATTTTAAGGGGCTTTATAAAAAACATGTAAAAAGGCGTCAAGTTCGGCCGGGCCGAACTTTGGACACGACCTAGGGTATATATGTAAATCCACCTTTCGTCATGATACAGTGAAAAATGAATAATTTATGCCCCCATAGCAGCTATTGGGTTGCCCAAAAAGTAATTGCGGATTTTTCATATAGTCGGCGTTGACAATTTTTTTACAGCTTGTGACTCTGTAATTGCATTCTTTCTTCTGTCAGTTATCAGCTGTTACTTTTAGCTTGCTTTAGAAAAAAGTGTAAATAAGTATATTTGATTAAAGTTCATTCTAAGTTTTATTAAAAATGCATTTACTTTCTTTTAAAAAATCCGCAATTACTTTTTGGGCAACCCAATATATATGGTCCGATTTGAATTGGCCAATATGTACAAGTCATTGTTCATTTCTGTAGAACAAAATATTGGTCATTTTGGTAGCTATATCCAAATATAGACCGATCTAAATCATATACGAAACGGATGTCGAAAGTCTAACATAAGTCACTGATCACTTAATTTCAACGAAATTGAAATATAAATGTGCCTTTTATGGGGCCAAGAGGATGTCGAAGGACTTAACAAAACTCGTTGTCCCAAATTTCGGCGAAATTGGACAATAAATGCGTTTTTTATGGGCCCAAGAGCTTAATCGAGAGATCGGTCTATATCTAAATGTGGACCGATCTCAGTCAAATTGTAGAAAGATGTCGAGGCACCTAACATAACTCGCTGTACCAAATTTCGGCGAAATCGGGCAAAAATTGCGCCTTTTATGGGCTCAAAACCTTAATTCGAGAGATCGGTCTATATCTAAATCAAGACCGATCTGAGCCAAATTGTAGAAAGATGTCGATGTACCTTACACAACTCACTGTACCAAATTTCGGCGAAATCGGACAATAAATGCGCCTTTTATGTACCCAAAACCTTAATTCGAGAGATCGGTCTATATCGGTCTATGGCACATATATCTAAATCAAGACCGATCTGAGCCAAATTGTAGAATGATGTCGAGGTACCTAACACAACTCAATGTACCAAAATTCAGCGAAATCGGACAATAAATGCGCCTTTATGGTCCCCAAAACCTTAAATCGAGAGATCGGTCTATATGGCAGCTATATCCAAATCTGGACTGATCTGGGCCCAGTTGAAAAAGGATGTCGAAGGCCTTAACACAACTCACTGTCTCAAAATTTCGGCGACATCGGACAATAAATGTGACTTTTATGGGCCCAAGACCTAAAATCGAGAGATCGGTCTATATGGCAGCTATATCCAAATCTGGACTGATCTGGGCCCAATTGAAAAAGGATGTCGAAGGCCTTAACACAACTCACTGTCTCAAAATTTCGGCGACATCGGACAATAAATGTGACTTTTATGGGCCCAAGACCTAAAATCGAGAGATCGGTCTATATTGCAGCTATATCCAAACCTGGACTGATCTGGGTCGAATTGAAAAAGGATGTCGAAGGCCCTAACACAAATCCCTCTCTCAAAATGTCGGCGACATCGGACAATAAATGTGACTTTTATGGGTCCAAGACCTAAAATCGAGAGATCGGTCAATAAGGCAGCTATATCCAAATCTGGATTAATTTGGGCCATACTGCAGAGGGATGTCGAGGGGTCTAACACAATGAATGCCTTATGAATTTTGTGCCTTAAATCGAAAGATCGGTCTATATGGCAGCTATATCCAAATCTGAACCGATCTGGGCCAAATTGAAGAGGGATGTCGAGTGGCCTAACACAACTCACTGTCCCAAATTTCAGCATAATCGGTTAATAGATATGGCTTTTATGGACCTAACACCTTAAGTCGGTGGATCGGTCTATATGGGGACTATATCAAGATATAATCTAATATAGCCCATCTTCGAACTTAACCTGCCTATGGACAAAAAAAAAGTCTGGTCAGAGTTTCAGCTCAATATCTCTAATTTTAAAGACTGTAGCCTGATTTCAGCAGACAGACGGACGGATCGTCTTAGATTTTTACGACGATCAAGAATGTATATACTTTATAGGGTCGGAAAAGAGATATTTCGATGTGTTGCAAGACGGAATGAATATTTCCGAATCCTTGGGTGGTGGGTATAAAAATAGAATTAATTTCTTGGACAAAAACATTTTTTGCTGAAGACCAAACGGCCTAAGGATGTGTGCCGCTTGAAGTTGAAACAAGTAAAAGGATTTTAGCCAAATCGGACAAAAATTGCGCCTTTTAAGGGCCCAATCAGTCACATCGGGAGATGAGTTTATATGGGAGCTATATTTAAATCTAAACCGATATGGCTTATTTACAATCCCCAACGAAAATTTCAAGCGGCTAGCTTTACGCGTTCGACCGCTATCGTGATTTCGACAGACGGACGGATGGATATGGCTAGATCGACTCAGAACGGCGAGACGATCAAGAATATATATACGTTATGGGCTGAAAATGGGGTACCACATTTTTTGATATTCGAAAGGGAGAGCGGACCCTCCCCCATTTTCAAAAAACGCCAGATCTCGGAGATGGGTGCTCCGATTTTAAAGCAATTTTGCCTGCCACCTGATGGTACCCCAAACACACGATATTGGTATAAAATTTTGGGGTCAAATAACATGGAGGGGACGCCCCATCCCAAAACCCACTCGAACGGACATGTTTACCGATTGGGACAATATGGGTATCAAATGAAAGATATTTAAGAGTAGAGTGCAAACTTGACATTAAAATGCTATCCTCAAAACCGGGGGAGTCCCCCACTCCCAAAAACACCACCCAACGGGAGACTTTTACCGCTTTGGGCAATATGGGTATCAATTGAAAGGTATTCAAAAGTAGAGTACAAATCTGATTTAAAAATTTATTCCTTGATGTTTTAAGGGGCCTCCCTACGCCCCCAATACCAGCCAGCAGGACATATTTACCAATTGGGACAGTATGGATATCAACTGAAAGGTTCTTAAAAGCAGAGTCAAAAACTGATATAAAAATTTTTTCCTTGGTGTCTGAGGCGCTTCCCCCTTCCCCCATCTAACAAAACCCTTAAACAGGAGATATTTACCGATAGGGATAATATGGATATCAATTGAAAGGGGTTTGGAAGTTGAGTACACATTTGTTATAAGGACTTGGTCCAAGGTGTCTACGGGGCTTCCCCCAAACCCCAAAAACCCTCAAAGCGGTCATGATTGTCCAACTTCACAAAATGGGCTAAAATGAAAAGTTTTTAGGTGTTATACACATTTAGGACAGGAGGGGAGGACAGCCCCACGCTACATTTCCCTCAAACTGGACATATTTGGGGACTATGACAAAAAGGAGCTCCAATCTGATACCTGTTTTATGGTCAAGTGTTTCAGAGAAGCCTAACCTCATAAAATACCCCTTAACCACACATGTATACCGATATGTAGCTCAAATGTTGTTTTTGGGAGTAGATATCCACTTTCGAGGCAAAGGGTTTGGACGGACATGGCTAGATCGACTTAAAATGGCATGATGATCAAGAGTATATATACTTTATGGGTTCTCTGACGCATATTTCGAGGTGTTACAAACAAAACGACAAAATTAGTATACCCCCGTCTTATGGAGGAGGGTATGAAAAAATTTTGAACAGAAAATTTCTCCCCAAAAAATCTCCAATTTTTGTCGGAAAAAATGCACTTTATAGGACTCACCCTAATTTTTTTTACTTTTATTTGTATTTTTCTCTTAATCTCCATCAAATTCCCAAGACCCCAAATAAAAAATTTTGTTCCTATTTTTGAAAATACTGGCAACACTGTCATACACAAATATCCCGTACACAAATATGTGTGTACTGTCCGTGTGTGTGTTCGCCACTGATTTAGAACCACTCCATTCATATATAGCAAAAAACAAAAAAAAAAAAACGCCTCAAAGATAATTATAAAAAAAATCAAAGTAAAAGGCCGCACCGAACTTTGGATACCCACCACCTCGGATATACATGTGTATATATTAACCACCTTTCGTCATAATACAGTGAAAAATGATTAATTTATGAACCCACAGCAGCTATATCTAAATATAGTCCTTCTTCAATTTGGCTCTGATCGGTTCAGATTTGGATATAGCGGCCATATAGACCGATCTCTCGATTTAAGGTTTTTGGGCCTATAAAAGACCCATTTCGCCGAATTTTGGGACAGTGAGTTATGTTAGGCTCTTGGACAATTTTCTACAATTTGCCTCAGATCGGTCCAGATTTGGATATAGCAGCCATATAGACCAATCTCTCGATTTAAGGTTTTGGGTAGATCTTACCGAAATTTTTTCGGACCCAATTTCGATATAGCTCCTATGGGGTCATAAATTATCCGTTTTTATACCCTCCACCATAAGATGGGGGGTATACTAATTTCGTCATTCTGTTTGTAACTACTCGAAATATTGGTCTGAGACCCCATAAAGTATATATATTCTTGATCATCGCGACATTTTATGTTGATCTAGCCATGTCCGTCCGTCTGTCTGTCGAAAGCACGCTAACTTCCGAAGGAGTAAAGCTAGCCGCTTGAAATTTTGCACAAATACTTCTTATTAGTGTAGGTCGTTTGGTATTGTAAATGGGCCATATCGGTCCATGTTTTGATATAGCTGCCATATAAACCGACCTTGGGTCTTGACTTCTTGAGCCTCTAGAGTGCGCAATTCTTATCCGATTGGAATGAAATTTTGCACGACGTGTTTTGTTATGATATCCAACAACTTTGCCAAGTATGGCTCAAATCGGTCCATGTTTTCATATAGCTGCCATATAAACCGATCTGGGATCTTGACTTCTTGGGCCTCTAGAGGTCGCAATTATTATCCGATTTGCCTGAAATTATGTACTACGGATCCTCTCATGACCATCAACATACGCGTTTATTATGATCTGAATCGGTCTATAGCCCAATACAGCTCCCATATAAATCGATCTCTCCATTTTACTTCTTGAGCCCCCAAAGGGCGCAATTCTTATTCCAATTGGCTGACATTTTACGCAGGTCTCCATCATGTAATAATATAATAATAGCAGAGCAAATCTTTTCTTATATCCTTTTTTGCCTAAGAAGAGATGTCGGGAGAAGAACTCGGCAAATGCGATCCATGGTGGAGGGTATGTAAGATTCGGCCCGGCCGAACTTACCACGCTTTTACTTGTTTTGTATAAAATTTTAGCAGAATCCATGGTGGTGGGTTCCCATGATTCGGCCCGGCCGAACTTAGCACGCTTTTACTTGTTATTGTTAAAGACTGTAGCATGATTTCATCAGACAGGCGGATGGACATGGCTAGATCGTCTTCGATTTTTACGGCGATCAAGAATATATATACTTTATAGGTTTGGGAAATGGATATTTCGATGTGTTGCAAACGGAATGACAAAATTAATATACCCCCATCCTTCGGTGGTGGGTATAGAGACCAAGGCACATCGAAAACTCTATAAAAACCAAATTTATATTCCTGATAAATGATTTGATTGTGCAAAACCAAGAACAAAAACTTTGTTTTTTTTTTCCTTTGATTTCAATTGATTTGATTAAAGTTAACAACATTAAGTTGATTTCAATAATGAATGTAGACATCGAATTAAAATTTCAATGACTTTATTGAAATTTGGCTGCCTTAACTATTCTAAAAAGAAGATAGCAGAGATTACAAAATAAATCGGAACAATTATAGTATGGCATTTAAAGCTATGAGAATGGGCGTTGCCCGCCAACGCAGCTCTTACAACTTATTATTACAATTTTTTATTCATCCCATGTACTAATATACTCTATCGCGGTTGGGGCTAAATATATGCATATTATTTATTTAAGTTAATTAATTAAGGCCTGGTAATGCTCTCGAAAAACATACCGTAAATGTAGAACAACGGGTCAATTGTTTTGTTTTAACTTATGAATACACCTACAAATGATTACCGAACGTCTGTCAACCCGAAACGGAAAGTACAATTCAGTAAAAATAAAATTATATGTTACGTTTTCGTGTCAGCTGACAAAATTTTAAGTTTGAACTAATTTCAAAACCTTGAAATTAAGTTTAGAAAACTGTTTTTCTTCTACAATATTTTATGATTTCTCTTTGGAAACAGTTTAACATAAGTCACTGTGTTAAATTTGCAAAATCGGACAATAAATGCGTCTATTATGGGCGCAAGATCTTTAATCGAGAGATCGGTCTATAAGGCAGCTATATTCAAATATAGACCGATCTGGGCCAAATTGCAGAAGGATGACGAACAACAACAAAAAAATTATCTAAAGGCCTTAAATCGCACGATCTAGACTGCCAATTGACGAGTCCCGAATGTTAAATAAAATGTTCACGGAACTCGCGTCTCCGTAAATCGATTGCTACGCGTGTTGCGTGGCATGTAGCACCGTCTTGTTGAAACCACATGTTATGGGCAAAAAAAAAATTTACAGTTACGTTACGATTCGCATCATCTTCTAAGAAGTACGGTATGGAATATGGTCCATATCTGAACCGATCTGGACGAAATTGAAGAAAAATGTCGAAGAGCCTAATACAACTCACGGTCCCCAATGTCAGCAAAATCGGATAATAAATGTGGATTTTATGGACCTAAGATCCTAAATCTGCTAAATCTGCTTATGGACAAAAAAAAAGAATCTGTGCAAAATTTCTTTATTTTTAAAGACTGTAGCGTGATTTCAAGAGACAGACGGACTTGGCTAGATTGTTACGCTGATCAAGTAAATATATACTTTATAGGGTCGGAAATGGACATTTCAATGTGTTGCAAACGGAATGACAAATTGAATATACCCCTCATCCTTCGGTGGTGGGTATAAAAATGAAAAGTATGTGATAAAAAGAAATTATGTCATGAAACTGGGACTCCAACAACTTCGACCTCACTGTTTTAGAATCCACGGCCTTGAGTGAAAACTGTAAATTTTCTAGAATTTCCTCTGTGGCTATCATTATGGGACAGAGCACTGTTCGAAAGAACATACACTCCCCCGGCAGTCCCAACGACGTACTCCATATTGGAGCTATCTTTAAAGATCGAGGTATTATTCTCTTCAAACACAGGATTGGCTTAGCATTCCCAGAGTGGGCTAACACAAGCGAATCCCGAGAACACTCTACCCTTGAGGCGTTCCCCTCATCGCCCGCCTTCTGACTACATTATCTCCCGAAGTTGAGTTGATAGCCCTGTAACGTAGTTTACAGTTACACAGGAAGAATCTCAGTTGAACCAATGACCCATTACCAGGTAATGTACCGTAAACAGCTGATTACAATTTTTTCTCGTGAATTACACTATCTGTCAACGAGTTTGGGTTTTGTGTGTGTGTGTATTATAGTTAAGAACGATAACACACACAAACAACGACAAATGGCGCGAAAAAGATAAATACACAAAATCAGAGTTGCACTAATCGCTGATTTTGACAGATAGTACACTCAATATTTGGTTTTTGGTCAACTGCCACTTCTCGCGACTTCGACTTCTCGCATCACTTCGTGGAGTGCCTCTCTTCCGATCTGCCCTAGCGGTATGCTTGAAGTTTTTTGTTAATAAAATTGTTTCGTTTATAATGTAAATGCTCCGTTTGAAAATAAGCACAAAAGCCTCTTTACATTTATTGTACAATGCATTTATTCTACATTTACGGTACATTTACGAGAGCATAACCAGACCTTAAAACTCCCAGGAAATCCCTACTATCTACAGAGAAAACAAGTAAAAGCGTGCTATGTTCGGCCGGGAGAGAAGCCGTTGTCCAAAATTTCTGCCAAATCGGATGAGAATTGCGTCCTCTAGAGGCTCAAGAAGTGAAGACCCATGATCCGTTTATATGGCAGCTATATCAAAACATGTACCGATTTAAGCCACACTTGGCGCAGTTATTGGATATCATAACAAAATACTTTGTGCAAAATTTCATTCCAATCGGATAAGAATTGCGCACTTTAGAGGCTCAAGAAGTCAAGACCCAAGATCGGTTTATATGGCAACTATACCAAACATTGATCGATATAGCCCATTTACAATCTCAACCGACCTACACAAATAAGAAGTATTTGTGCAAAATTTCAAGCGACTGGCGTAACTCCTTCGAAAGTTAGCGTGCTTTCGACAGACAGACGATCAAAAATATATATACTTTGTAGGGTCTCAGACGAATATTTCGAGTAGTTACAAACAGAATGACGAAATTAGTATACCCCCATCCTATGGTGGAGGGTATAAAAATACACTGTACCCAGCCAAATGTGCTTTTGAAGCAAACACACCCAGAGAAACTATGTTAGTTTGCTGATGTCAGCAGATACTGTATGATGATTTTAAACAAAAAAATAATAATTATTTATATTATTAATTATTATATACATTATGATAATTATTTAAGTTAATTGCTGGGTTCCCAAGAAATCTCTACAATCTACAGAAAAATATACACTTATTCCCAGAAAAATTGGATTTTTAAGCAAACACACCCAGTTGTAAGTAATGTAAGTTTTCGATGTCGCAAATACTTTATGATGATTTTAAATGAGAAATTTTCAACTTATGAAGGGAATTATACAAAATGTTTAAATTTCTAAACAACAATTAAAACATTTGCTCGGCACCGTAGCTCAGAGGTTAGCATATACACCTTTGATACTAAACGCCTGGGTTCGACTAACGGTGAGTACATCAGAAGAAATTTTTCAGCGTTGGTTATCTCCTCTTAGTGATGGGGACACTTGTGAGGTTATCACACTCAACGAAATTTATTATTCAGAATTTAAAAAAAAAGTTTGTTAAAACAACAGATTTTGTGTGCTTAAAATGGGAAAAGGGAATTGCTGTTGTAAAGAACGTACACACGCTATTTCAACTACCACAACAGAATGCCCTCCTAGTCAAAATCAGGTCCAAGTAACAGTGACCCGACTAAAGAACAACAAGGCAGCAGGATCCGACGGGTTACCCAGCTGAACTATTTAAGACCGGAGGCGACACGCTAATAAGGAGTACGTATCAGCTTATCTGCGCAATCTGGCTAGAAGATACCCGATGATTGGAATACTATGTCCCGTGCACAAGAAAGGAGACAAGACGGAATGTGCCAACTACGGAGGAATAAGTCTCCTCCCCATAGCATACAAGATACTCTCGAGCGTACTGTGTGAAAGATTAGAACCTAAAGTCAATGAGATATTTGGGCCCTATCAATGCGGCTTTAGACCTGGTAAATCCACCCTAGACCAGATATTCACACTGCGCGCCAAATCCTGGAAAAGCCCCGAGAAGGACAAATCAACACCTACCATCTCTTTGTTGACTACAAAGCCGCCTTCGAAACTCCTTTATGTTCAAAGGTATTTCAAGCCATGTCTGAGTTTGGTATCCCTGCAAAATCAATAAGACTCTGCACGATGACACTTGCTGATACGCGTTCCTCATTAAGAATAGGAAAGAATCTCTCCGAATCATTCAATGCCAAACGAGGTTTCAGACAAGGAGACAGCCTATCGTGTGATCTCTTTAATATCCTGCTGGCGATGATTATACGAGATGCAGATGTGAATAGATATGGCACATTAATCACAAGAAAACACATGCTACTCGCCTATGCCTACGACATAGGTCGGTCGCCGGAAGTAGTAACTGCAGTCTTTGAAAGAATCGAAAGTGAGTCATTGAAAATGGGTCTGGCAGTAAATGGAGATAAGACGAAATGGATGGTTTCAACTCCCAAAACGCCTTGTACAACCGATCAGATAAAGAAAAATGGAGAAAGTTGGCACTCACAACTTTGAGATAGTCAGTAACTTTATCTACCTTGGCACCGCCGTAACCGAAACGAATGACACCAGTTTTGAGATTAAGCGAAGAATAATACTGGCAAACAGATGCTACTTTGGACTAAGTAAGCAGTTTAGAAACAAGGCCACCACTCGACAGACGAAGATTACAAGACACTGATACTACCCGTGTTGTTATATGGTATTGAGGCATGGGTACTTGTGAAAGCAGATGATCAAGTGGTGGGCGACACCGCGAAACTTAATGTCAGAGATTTGAGAATGAGCGCAGAAGATCGAGGCGCTTGGAACGCTATTCTACGTTCGGCTAGTGGAACAAATGTTCTGTCATAGCCAATTAAAGTTAAGTAAAGTAAGGTATCGAGAAGTTGTGTGCTTTTACTACAAAAATTTTTGTTAAACAATAGAACTATTGCTGAAATAACAACATTATATACGAACAGTCAGCAGACAGTATTTGCTATTATCAGATGAGGTTGGTAAACCCCAATTCCTGAGAACATTTACTGTTTTGAGGAATTTAAGATTTCCAAAATCTAATATTAAAACATATGTATAATAAATTTTATGTTTTTTTTAACGTAAGAGAAAGAAAGAAAACATTCATAATATAATTTTTAAAACTATGCCAAATAGCAATGTGGTGGTGTGGCCTCAACAAGAAAATTTTGCTGAACATTTGATAAATTCCCCCATTTCCCACACTATTGCTATTAATTCCAAATTGTTTATGTTTTTTTTTTTTCTTTTGATTTCTGGGAAAAACTAAACATTTGCTCAATTTTGTTGTTTATTCTCGTTCGACAACAAATAAACCCAAAAATAAGTGAAGCGTTGTATACATGTACATACATTAGGTTGGAGTGGATTTCTATATGTATTGCACATTTGCGAAATAGTTTGTGAACAAAAGGATGAACCGAAGCACAAAGATTATATATAATACATATTTTGCATATGAAGAGGGTTCCATATTTTTTGATAAAATGATTATTACACCCACCACGGAAGGATGGGGGTATATTCATTTTGTCATTCCGTTTGCAACACATCGAAATATCCATTTCCGACCCTATAAAGAAAGCCATGTCCGCCCGTCTGTCCCGCTGTCTGTTGAAATCACGCCAGAGTCTTTAAAAATAATGATATTGAGCTGAAATTTTGCACAGATTCTTTTTTTTTGTCCATAAGCAGGTTAAGTTCGAAGATGGACTATATCTTGATATAACCCCCATATAGACCGATAGGCCGATTTAGAGTCTTAGGCCCATAAAAGCCACATTTATTATCCGATGTTGCTGAAATTTGGAACAGTGACTTTTTTTAGGCCCTTCGACATTTTTCTTCAGTTTGGCCCAGATCGGTTCAGATTTGGATATAGCTGCCATGTAGACCGATCCGCCGATTTAAGGTCTTAGGCCCATAAAAGCCACATTTATTGTCCGATTTTGCTCAAACTTGGAACAGTGAGTTGTGTTAGGCTCTTCGACATTCTTCTTCAATTTGGCTTAGATCGGTCCAGATTTTAATATAGCTGCCATATAGACCGATCTCTAGATTATAGGTTTTGGACCCATAAAAGGCACATTTATTATCCGATTTTGCTGAAATTTGGAACAGTGAGTTGTATTAGACCCTTTAAAATTCTTTATCAATTTGACCCAGATCGGTCCAGATTTGGATGTAGCTGCCATATAGACCGATCTCTCGATTTTAGGTTTTGGACCCATAAAAGGCGCATTTATTGTCCGATGTCGCCGAAATTTGGAACAGTGAGTTAGGTTAAGAATCTCGATATACTTCCGCAATATGGCACAGAGCGGTCTAGATTTCGATATAGCTGCCATATAAACCGATCCGCCGATTTAAGGTCTTAGGCCCATAAAAGCCACATTTATTATCCGATTTTGCTGAAATTTGGGACAGTGAGTTGTGTTAGGCTCTTTGACATGTTTCTGCAGTTTGGCCCAAATCGGTCCAGTTTTGAATATAGCTGCCATATAGACCGATCTCTCGATTTAAGTCTTTGGGTCCATAAAGGCGCATTTATTGTCCGATGTCGCCGAAATTTGGAACAGTGAGGTGTGTAAGGCTCTTTGACATTTTTCTGCAGCTTGGCCCAAATCGGTCCAGATTTGGATATAGCTGCCATATAGACAGATATCTCAATTTAAAGTCTTGGCCTCATAAAAGGCGAACTTATAATCCGATTTCACTGAAATTTGACACAGTGACATATGTTAGGCCAATATTTTGTTATACACAATTGAACAATGACTTGTACAATACTTATAAGTATTAGGTCCAAATCGGCACATATTTCGATATAGCTGCTATGGGGCATTAAGTATGCATTTTTCACCGGATTGTGACGAAAGGTGGTTTACATATATATACCCGAGGTGGTGGGTATCCAAAGTTTGGCCCGGCCGAACTTAACGCCTTTTTACTTGTTTTAAATATAAAAACTAAATAGCTCCAGTTCTACGCTGCCCAACCATTCCAGTTAAAGGCTGGTACTTTATTAGTTTTTCGCTATATTTTTCGCCGATTATTTTTTTTTTTTGTTTTTGATAATAGATTTGAAAGCAAAAAAAACTTGCTGATTTCATTCAGCAGGACATTCCCTCAATACCTAGGGTAAAATTTTAATGCAATCAAAAAATCAGTTTCAACGTTGAAAAGCGATCATAGTACCAGCCGTAAAATCTAACTTTATTTTTCGGTAGGAATTTGCTATTTTTGTTTTATCTTTATTAATTTGTGTTGTCAAGTTCAATTTAACTTTAATCGCACTACGACTACCGAAATATTTACCACCAATAAAATACACCATAAACATGGCATACGATTAATTTGATTTTTATGAAATGCAATATAAAATACGGTATTTAAACCATTACGTACAGATTTAAATTGGGCAAAATAATTGTAGTTTTTTTTTGTTTTTTGCATTGATTGTGATTTGCTCGGCGTAATTTGAGGTGACTGTCAGTCACATGTGGAAAATTACTTATTTATAACAAGTAGAAGCGTGCTAAGTTCGGCCGGGCCGAACTTGTGTACCCGCCACCATGGATTGCGCTAAAAATTTACCCTTATTAACTGAGTTTGTATTTGAATTATTGGTCTCAAGAAGTCATATCGGGATATCAGTACTTAGAGGGCGGGCTTTCAGCCAAGTCAGGAACAAACTTAGGCTTCGATTGGGATCATAGTTAGCCTGGATGTTGGAAGTCATAACTCAAGTCGTTGTTCCAAATTTTAGCCACATCGGCTGAAAATTGAGGCTTCTAGGGGCTCAGGATGTCAAATCCGGGGATCGGTTTATATGGGGGCTATATCTGTTTATGGACCGATTAGAGTCATACTTGACATGGATGTTGAAAATCGTAACTCAAGTTTATGTTCCAAATTTTAGCCACATTGGCTGAAAATTGAGGCTTCTAGGGGCTCAGGAAGTCAAATCCGGGGATCGGTTTATATGGGGGCTATATCTGTTTATTGACCGATTAGAATCATACTTGGCATGGATGTTGAAAACCGTAACTCAAGTCTTTGTTCCAAATTTTAGCCACATCGGCTAAAAATTGAGGCTTCTAGGGGCTCAGGAAGTCAAATCCGGGGATCGGTTTATATGGGGGCTATATCTGTTTATTGACCGATTAGAATCATACTTGGCATGGATGTTGAAAACCGTAACTCAAGTCTTTGTTCCAAATTTTAGCCACATCGGATAAAAATTGAGGCTTCTAGGGGCTCAGGAAGTCAAATCCGGGGATCGGTTTATATGGGGGCTATATCTGTTTATAGACCGATTAGAATCATACTTGGCATGGATGTTGAAATTTGTAACTCAAGTCCTTGTTCCAAATTTTAGACACATTGGCTGAAAATTGAGGCTTCTAGGGGCTCAGGAAGTCAAATCCAGGGATCGGTTTATATGGGGCTATATCTGTTTATAGACCGATTAGAGTCATACTTGTCATGGATGTTGAAAATCGTAACTCAAGTTTATGTTCCAAATTTTAGCCACATTGGCTGAAAATTGAGGCTTCTAGGGGCTCAGGAAGTCAAATCCGGGGATCGGTTTATATGGGGGCTATATCTGTTTATAGACCGATTAGAATCATACTTGGCATGGATGTTGAAAACCGTAACTCAAGTCTTTGTTCCAAATTTTAGCCACATCGGCTAAAAATTGAGGCTTCTAGGGGCTCAGGAAGTCAAATCGGGGGATCGGTTAATGAGGGCTATATTCAAATCGATATAGCAAGAGATCGATATAGCAAGAGATCGGTTTCTACCTGGTAAATACCTAATGCTTGGGTATTTATTGGGTAAATACCCAATAAATACCTTTTTTTTATACCCACTATCGTAGGATAGGGGGTATATTCATTTAGTCATTCCGTTTGCAACACAACGAAATATCAATTTCCGACCCTACAAAGTATATATATTACGGATCGTCGTAACATTCTAAGACAATTTAACGATGTCCGCGTGTCTGTCCGTCTTTCCGTCTGTCCGTTCGTCTGCTGTAATCACTCTACAGCCTTCAAAAATTGAGATATTGAGTTGAAATTAGGCACAGCTACGTCTTTTTGATACGTGCTAGTTAAGTTTTGAACGGGCCAAATCGGACCGTATTTGGATACATCTGATATATAGACCGATTTTCCGATAAAGGGTCTAATGCCCATAAAAACTTTAGTTTTCATCCGATTTCGCTGAAACAGTGAGTATTTTAAGGCTTACCGACAACTGACCCAAATATGGTTCAGATCGGACTATATTTAGATATAGCTACCATATAGACCGATCTACCGATAAAGAGTCTGAAGACCATAAAAGCTTTATTTATTACCCGATTTCTCTGAAATTCGAAACAGTGAATAGGTTAAGATATCCCAACGTCCGACCTCAATATGGTTCAGATCGCAATATATGTAGATATAGCTGCCATAGAAACCGATCTGCCGATAAGGGGACTGAAGCGCATAAAAGCTTTATTTATTACCCCATTTCGATGAAATTTGAAACATTGAGTTTTTCTGAGCCTCACGATATCCGACCTTAATATGGTTCAGATGGGTTTATAATTGGATATATTTGCCAAAAATACCAATATTTTATTCTACAAAATTGGCAAGGGGTCTACCAGAACACACTGTGCCAAATTTCATCGAATTTGGGTAATAAATGGATCTTTTGTGGCCTCAATACTCTATATCGGGAGATCGGGTGGTCGGTCTAAGGGCAGCTATATCCAAATATAGTCCGATCAGAACCGCCCTTCATACCTGGGTATTTACCCAATTTACCGGGTAAATACCTTTTGGATATTTACCCGTCGCCCATCTCTACTCATATACCTATCATATATCAGGCTACAATTCTCTTGAAGTTATGATCGGGTTAAAGGTCCGTTTATAAGAAGTTTAAGTAGATGTGGGCGCAAAGATACTTGACTTCATATGGTCAATGTCAGTTCGTATTCTACCGCCAAAAGAAAAAAATTTTTTGATGTTCTCACCAGGATTCGAACCCAGGCGCTCAACGTCATAGGCGGACATGCTAATCTCTGTGTTACGGTGTATGCATGTGTGTATGTCAATATGTTCCTTATAATCAATGCTTTGTGATTTTATGGCTGGTATTAAATCCTAATCGTTGTGAGCAATAAAATGGCAATCCGAAACGAAAATATTTTCAATTTCAAATTTACGACTTATTATGCGATAGTATTTCACATGGCGGAGCAATAAAATTATGTTCCAATTTCACAGCTACCCGGCATACAAATATGGAATACATTTTCAACGCTCTCTTTCAATCGATTTTATTGGTTTTTGTTTTTTATTAATCAAACAAACAAACAATTCCGATAATTTGAAATATACAACGGAGTATTTGATTGTAATTGCTTTCGCACATAAGCAGCATACTTCTTCCGTTTTCTATTCCATTCATGTACATACGAGGGTTGCCTTTTATATTTGGGGATTGGACAACCCTTGTGTTGCAATCTGCCAACTGACAGCTCTTACGTGAAGCTTGACATTTTTGAAGTTATACGCAAGATATATTCATTTGCAGGTTGTGGCAGTTGCCCAACAACAAAATATTGAGTGCACTATCTGTCAAAATCAGTGATTAGTGCAACTCTGATTTTTTGTATGTTACAAGTACGCGCCATTTTTCATTGTTTGTGTTTTATGGCTCTTTGCTATAATACACACACACACAACCAAAACTCTTTGACAGATAGTGCACTCGCAAGAAAAAATTGTACTCAGCTGTTTACGGTACACTACCTGGTAATTACGTCATGTTTATACGTACCCAGAACATTTTGACATACGAGCCATAGCGAAAAAATTAAAGGTGGTCTCATTTGTACAACAACCACAAATCATATGGTGCAATCCGCAATTGATCTTATCATCAAGCTGATCGATGTTTCACCAACAAGCATAAAGAAACTTGTATGAGTCTGTGTATACGTCTGCGTACATAAGCAGAGAATATGCGAGAAAGAAGAGAATACAAACAACAACATCAAAGAGAATGCAAACAAAAATCTGTCATCTTAATACCGTCAAACCTGGCCTACTGTTAACTGTTGCTCGCGTGAGATCACATTTTTAAATCCGTCTTGTTGTTGTTTACAGTCACCTTAAAGATTCATCTCGCCCTAAAAATGGAATTAAATCGTGAACATTTTGGTGCGATTATTTTTTTTACATCTTTCGATGTGGATTAACTCAACAACAGTGCATCGATGAACTTAATTCAATTTTTGGCGATGAAGCTCCATCAAAGACCAGTGTTTATCGATGGGATGGTGAATTCAACTGATGGTATGGTGAATTCCACCTGAACTTTGTAGTTTACTCCAAGATGAATTTCGTGAAGGTTGTCCAAAATCAGTGGTTGTTCTAAAAAACATTGATGCAGTGCGCCAACTGATATTCCAAGATCGTCATGTGATCTATCTTGAGATTGAGACAACCTTAGGTATAAGTGGGACCAGCATACATTCAATATTGCATGAACATTTGACTGTCAAAACAAGTAAAAGCGTGCTAAGTTCGGCCGGGCCGAATCTTATCTACCCTCCACCATGGATTGCAATTGTCGAACTCTTGCCACGGTATCTCTTTTTAGGCAAACAAAAGATAAAAGGTTCATTTCGTACCATAATTGAACTGAATATTGGAGACCATAGTAGAAGTCATTGTGTAAAATTTTAGCCCAATCTAGTAAGAATTGGGCTTTTTAGGGGCTGAAGAAGTAAAATAGGGAGATCGGTTTATAGGGGAGCTACATTAGGCTATAAACCGATTCATGCCATTTTCGACACGTATGTTAATGGCCATGAGAGAAGCCGTTGCACAAAATTTCAAATCGGAAAATAATTGCGCCTTCTAGTGGCTCAAGAAGTCAAGACCCCAGATCGGTTTATATGGCAGCTATATCAGGTCATGGACCGATTTGTTGAAAGTCATAACAAAATATCTCATGCGAAATTTCAACCAATACGGATAATAATTGCGTCCTCTAGAGGCTCAAGAATCAAGACCCCAGATCGGTTTATATGACAGCTATATCAGGTTATGGACCGATTTGAACTATTCTCCACACAGTTGTTGAAAGTCATAATAAAATACCTCATGCGAAATTTCAGCCAATACGGATAATAATTGCGTCCTCTAGAGGCTCAAGAAGGCAAGACCGCAGATCGGTTTATATGGCAGCTATATCAGGTTATGAACCGATTTGAACCATTCTTAATACAGTTGTTGGAAGTCATAACAAAACATCATGCAATATTTCAGCCAAATCGGATAGGAATTGCTCCCTGTAGAGGCTCAAGAAGCCTCTAGAGGACGCAATTATTATCGGATTTGGCTGAACTTTTGCGTGAGGTGTTTTGTTAAGACTTTCAACAACTATGCTAAGAATAATTTAAATCGGTACATAACCTGATATAGCTGCCATATAGACCGATCTCTAAATTTAGGGTCTTGGGCCCATAAAAGGCGCATTTATTATCCCATATCGCCGAAATTTGGGACAATGAGTTATGTTAGGCCCTTCGATATCCTACTGTAAATTGGCCCAGATCGGTTCAGATTTGGATATAGTTGCCATATAGCCCGATCTTTTGATCTAAGTTTTTGCGCCCAAAAAAAGGCGCATTTATTATCCGATTTTGCCAAAATTTGGGATAGTGAGTTGTGTTAGGCCAGTCGACATCCTTCTTCAATTTGGCTCAGATCGGTCCAGATTTGGATATAGCTGCCATATAGACCGATCTTTCGATTTAAGGTCTTAGGCCCATAAAAGACGCATTTATTGTGCTGTTTAGCCAAAATTTGGGATAGTGAGTTGTGTTAGACCCTTCGACATCCTTCTTCAATTTGGCTCAGATCGATCCAGATTTTGATATAGCTGTCATATAGACCGATCTCTAGATGTAAGGTTTTGGGCCCATAAAAGGCGCATTTATTGTTCAATTTCGCCGATATTTGGGACAGTGAATTGTGTTAGGCCCTTCAATTTTGCCCAGATCGGTTCAGATTTGGATATAGCTGCCATATAGACCGATCTCCTAGTTTAAAGTCTTGGCCCCATAAAAGGCCCATTTATAATCCGATTTCGCTGAAATTTGACTTGTGTTAGGATTTTCGACATCCGGGTCGTATATGGTTCAGATCGGTCTATATTTGGATATGGCTACCAAAAGACCAATATTTTGTACTACAAAATTTAACAATGTACTTATTAGACCTCTCAATATCCGTGTCGAATTTGATCCAAATTGGACCATATTTCGATAAAGCTGCTATGGGGGCATAAATAATGCATTTTTCACCGGATTATGACAAAAGGTGGTTTACATATATACCCAAGGTGGTGGGCCTGGCCGAACGTAATGCCTTTCTACTTGTTGAGCACTCAAAACATTGATTTGAAGAGTCATCTGCCGTATAGTCCTGACTTGGCACCGAATGACTTCTTTTTATTCCCGTACGTTAAAAAACAAAATGAGAGCTCAACGTTTTTCGACACCCGAAGAAGCGGTTGATGCGTTCAGTATGCATGTTTTGGAGATACCTCAATCAGAGTGGCAAAAGTGCTTTGACAATTGGTTCAAGCGCATGCAAATGCGTATAGATCTTAATGGGGAATATTTTGAAAAACAATAAAGCTATTTTCGATGATTAATACTTGTTTTTGTTTTCTCTATTCCCGAAATATAAAAGGCAATCCTCGCATGGGCGTAGTAGTTTCGTGTTACTCATATATGTTGTCTTGTGTTTTTTTTATGATACCCCACTGATTAGTTTGACGTGTTAATGACTCCCCTATAATGGATTTGATGTGATACCCCTATATTTTACACCCGTTTTGATTTACACTTGTACCCTGTTGCTACTGCGTTTAATTCCCATTTGTATGACCAAACAGCAATGTATAAAATTTCGAGTACTTATTTTTATGTGAACAAAAACAATAATTTTTTCCAAAAATATCGTCAACCACAATATTCAAGGGGATGTATATTTTATTAATATCTCTATCAGCGGTTTCACATTTGGACAACAACTTTAATAGCCATGAAACCAATCTATGATGTACTTTCCCACCAGAGCTAAATATTTAAGACTGGCTGGGCAACATGATGATAAGGCGCATGCAATAGCTTTAGTGGAAGTATGCGCGAAATCAACAGGCATATATTTCCTTGTCATCGTCACAAGCAAAATTTTGTTTGTGCACTCACTGATTACTGTGAATGAGAGACTTCGTAAATTCAACAGTGACCAGATACGTCAAATGGTGGTAAAGAACCATCAATCAATAACACTTTGAAACCAAATTAAATTTTTTTTCAAAAAATACAAGAAAGACCGTGTGGTATAAAAACAATACCGGATGGTATTGATGAAACATAAAATAATTAGTGCCGTTTGGTACTAGCCTTATTACCAAATTGGCATTAATACCAATCTGTTGTTGTTGTAGCAGTGTGTTATACACAAAGGCGGCTGCCCTTGCTGATGCAGAACTCCATTGGGTCAATTCCGTACGTACAACCGGCTGCCATGGGAATGAATACCAATCTGTTATTGGTTTTACCACCAGACAGTTATTGGTTTTAGTACCAAACCGTTATTGATTATTCCACCCCCTAATGAACAAAAAAAATAAAAAATAAAAAAATAAAAAACATTAAGTTCGGCCGGGCCGAACTTTGGATACCCACCACCTCGGGTATATATGTAAACCCCCTTTGGTCACAATCCGGTGAAAATAAGACATCTTATGCACCCAAATTCGGCACGTATATTGAGTGGTCTAATAAATATAAGTCACTGTTCAATTTTGTATTTCAAATTTCAACAAAATCGGGTAATAAATAAGGCTTTCATGAGCTTCTAACCCTTAATCGGCATATCGGTCTATATGACTGCTATATCTAAATCTGGACCGATATGAGCCAAAATAAAATAAGATTTCAATAGATTTGACACAACACACTGTGCCAAATTTCAGCAAAATCGGTCAATAAATGCGCCATTTATGGGTCCAAGACCTTAAATCGGCAGTGATATATACCGTTATCACAGCTATATCCAGTTCTGCATCGATCTGAACCAAATTGAAAAAAGATGTCGAAGGTCCTCAGGCATCACACTGTCCCTAATTTCGGTGAAATCGGACAATAAATGTGGCTTTCATGGGCCTAAAACCTTAAATTGAAAGATCGGTCTATACGGCAGCTATATCCAAATCTGGACCGATCTGGGCCAAATTGAAGAAGGATATCGAAGAGCTTAACACAACTCACTGTCCCAGAATTCGGCGATATTGGACAGTAAATGCGTCTTTTATGGGCCCAAGACCTTAAATCGAGAGATCGATCTATTGTATATGGCAGCTATATCCAAATCTGAACCGATAGGATTCCAAAGAATCTGTGCAAACTTTCAGCTCAATATGGCTAGATCGTCTTAGATTTTTACGACGATCAAGAATATTAAAGGTGGTCTCATTTGTACAACAACCACAAATCATATGGTGTAACCCGCCATCTTGCCTTCAAGCTGATCGACGTTTTGCCAACACACACAAAGAAATGTGAGCGCTTGGGTATATACATGTGGGTACATGGGCAGAGAATATGCGAGAGAGAAAAGATAAGAACAAAGAGAATGCAAACAAAAATCTGACATCTTAATACCGTCAAGCCTGGCCGGCTGTTAACAGCTGTTTGAGTGAGACCACCTTTTTAAATGCGTCTTGCCCTCATATATAGCTGTTGCTTAAAGAAAATTCCGAGAAATCATTGAAGCAGCAGCCACTCACTTTATATCAGCTGGTCGAACACTGCAAGCGTGGCCCAACTTTATAGTGCAGGCAGTGGAACTCGCAAACAAGTGTGATGAAATACGCAGCTCCGATTTTACTGATCCCAGAATGAGGGAACTGCATATGGTATTCAACAGGGTGGTCAGCGAACATAAACAGAATTTATGGATAGAGCACTTGAAACACTGTTACTTAGGCGCCGGCAATGGTAAGCCGTGGTCTACTATTTAGTCACTTTCGAACCCCTGAAAGATGGATGCAAGGACCTCAGTCACTTTTGGCGAAATAACCCTGACTGATCCGAAGAGATGCGCCAGTTTGTTCAACCGTCAATTTATTGTGCATCCCGAGAGTGACAAGGCAAGTAGGAGAGCCATTCGCCGTATTCGTGGTCTCCGAGCCGATGAACAGCCATCGCAATTTGCCGTGGGCGAAGTAACGAATGTCATCCGTGGCGCCATACCATCTAAGGCGTTGGGCCTCGACTGAATCTCTACACTCATGCTGTAGAATCTGGATCAACCTGGAGTCGAGTTGCTTACTACTGTCCTCAACCTCTCTTTGAACACTCTTATAGTTCCCGATATCTGGAAAATGGGCAGAGTGATCCCGCTACTGAAGCCTGGAAAAGACCCGAGTTTGAGGGGTCGTACAGACCGATCTTCCTTCTCTCACCAGTATCAAAGACGCTTGAGGCATTACCCCTCCCGAGCCTCGTAGGAGAATTATCATTCGCCGATCTTCAGCATGGGTTTCGAAGACTGCAAAGCACAACAACAGCTCTGCATGCCATCACCGCACACATTTGGCGTGGCTTCAATCAGCCCAGGCCATGTGATAGGACAGTCCTTGCGGCATTGGACCTATCGAAGGCATTCGACACGGTCAGCCATGCCAAATTATATGAGGTCATCGCCAACACGTCCCTCTAGCCAGGCCGGAAATCACCGTAAAGTGAAACAGGTTCCCCAAGGTGGGCTGATATCTCCGGCACTATTTAACCTCTATCTATCCTCCATTCCAACCCTTCCATTCCACCCCCTCCATTCCATCCCCTCCATTCCACCACCTCCATTCCACCCCCTCCATTCCACCCTCTCCATTCCACCCCCTCCAGACGGCATAGATTTCGTATCATATGCAGACGATTGTACGATCATGGCATCAAGCCCCCCACCCATTGTTGACATCTGCGATTGATTGACCGTCTACCTCAATGAACTTGCCTCATATTTCGCTGCAAGAAATCTGAAGATATCTTTAGTCACATGTTTCACTACAAATACGCGTGAGATGAATACTGAGCTGACTGTGATGGTCGATGGAGAAATGATTTCGACCATCAAGTGTCCCAAAATACTTGGCGTCACATTTGACAGCTCTTACACATTCTCCCCACATGCTACAGCAATTTGCAATAAAGTCAAAAGTAGAACCAATATTCTCAAGTCACTTGCTGGCAGCACTTGGGGTGCAGACAAAGAAACCTTGTTGACCACGTACAAAGCAATTGGCCGGTCTGTGATAAGTTATGCAGCGCCAGTGTGGTCACGTCAACTTTGTGACACGCAGTGGAATAATATTCAGATCTGTCAGAATGCTGCCCTCCGAACTGCGACGAGCTCTCTCCTCAGTTCTCATGTGGACCACCTCCATCAGGAGACAAAGATCCTACCAGTGCGAAGACATAACTTCATGCTGTCTAAGCAATACCTTTTGGGCTGTTATCGTAGAGACCATCCAAAACCTCATCTTGTGGATAGATATCCACCGCCCAGAAGCCTTAAGATAGATCTACATGATCTAGAGCGTGAGGTTCAGCGCTGCAAGAGAGAACCTCTAGATCAAGCGGCATATCAAGCAGGTCTAGACAACATTCAACATGCAGACCCGGTAGCAGATGTGGTAAATGGCTACTGGGTGAATGTAGTGCTTGGAGAACGACCGCCTCCCATTGCGCCTGAAGAAATTGACCTCCCCCGGCAAACCAGAGTAGTTCTGGCTCAATAACGTTCCGGCAGTTGCAGCCGCCTCAACTCCTACAGAGCAAGGATTGATGCTGACGCGCAAGATGTATGTCCCGATTGTAACCAGGGACAGCACGATACACGTCACCTGTTTAACTGCCCAGCCAGACCCACTCGACTCAGACCCAGATCCCTGTGGACGCACCCCATCTTAGTCGCAGAGTTCCTGGGTCTTGACACTCAACAGAATCAAGCAGACGAAAGATAGAACACAATAAACTGCTACAACAACAACAATATCAGTCAGGATCTACACAGTAAGAAGGCAATAACTGGTGTCTGAAGGGGCTATCAACGCTTATTTCATAATGAGATAGTTGAGAAAAGCGAAAAAACTCAAAATAAACCTTTACTCCGCTCATGTTATCAATAAAATGTGGCTTTAAGGCATAAAGGTCTATTGGGTCCTTTTTGCCTTAAAGCCACATTTTATTGACAAGTGGATAAAACCAGGGTCCACTTTTAAATTGTTATTAAAATCAATGTAAATAAATTCTAATCAGGGTTCCTTCAGTATTCTTAATTCTCCCCAGAAAATGAGAGAAGCCTCACAAATTTTCTTAATTACTTCTATGAATCCCACCGATTTCTGGAATAATTATTAAATTTTACAATTTAGATGCTTAAAATCATTTTATTTAAATGATATTTTATAACGGCCGTCTTCAGAGTTTCGTCATCTGGCAACACTATGGTGACAGTTGTTTCTCATAATAAGCGGATACCATTAACACCACCAACGCCGTTTGAGTGTTGTTTACAGTACTTTTCACTAATTAAAACAAAATGAAGTAATTAGGCTAATGTTATGTAGGATTTTGTGATTATATTCTTGGGTTAATAAAGCAAAGTTAATTAAAAAAGTAAACTTGCTAACAAAGCTCTATAAACCATAGCAATTGTTTGCGATTAAATGTTAATCAAAGCGGCTCGCCGTCAAATTTCATTGCCGCGGCTTCGTTTTCTTCCGTCCCACGTGCAGCCCATTGTTTTTGTTTTCGCTTTGCAATGCAACAGAACTTAAGTTTGCTGTAATTTGTTATAATTTTTTAAGAAAAAGGTTTAAAGCAATTAAAATATCGAATAAAAAATGGTTAAAAGAAACAAAAATTCTGTAGCCGATGCGGTCTATGCAAAAAAGGCCGTAAAAAAGGAGAATCCCTTCGCCAATGCCACAGCAGCAACTTCCAAAAGGCTGAATCCGTTTGAGGTGCACATGAACAAGGAGAAATTCGTTATACTGGGAAGAACATGTAAACATGACAAAGGTTTGCCGGGAGTTTCCCGGGCCAAGGCAGTTAAGAAGCGTCAAGAAACATTGGGGCAAGAATATCTAAGGAAAGATAAGACCAACAAATTCAAAGATCGTCGCATTGGAAAGTACTTAAGTGGTGATCAATTGAGTGAGGAAATAATGAATGCCCGTTTTGTGGCAGATAAAATGGAACGTATGAAGCAGTCAAAACAATCACGCTTCAATTTGAATGATGATGAGATACTCACACATCGTGGCCAGACCTTGGAGGAAATTGAACAATTTCGAGATGATCGTTCCGATGATGATGTGGAAGACGAGGAGACTTTAGATGGTAATACAAATTCTTAGAACCTCTTCGAGCTACATATGCTAACTTTGTGTTCTCTTCCCTTTCTTTCCAGCGGAGTTTACTGAAGCTGCCCACTTTGGTGGCGATGAGGCAGTTGCTGCCAAAGACCGCAAAACTGCCATTGAGGAAATGATTATAGAACAGAAACGTCGCAAGGTTGAAATTGCCAAGGAAAAGGATGAGCTCTTTGATTTGACCGAAAAATTAGATTCCAACTATAAGAATCTCATTGGTTTAGTGGGTAAAATGACCAAAAGTGAAATGAAAAGACAAGAACCGGATGATTATGATCGCTTAACGCGTGAGTTAATTTTTGAGCCCCGAGGTGTTGTGGCCGATAAATTGCTGTCCGAGGAAGAAGTTGCCAAGAAAGAAAAAGAACGTTTAGAGAGGTTAGAAAATGAACGTTTGCGAAGAATGAGAGCTGATGGTGAAGTGGGCGAGGAGGAGGCATCAAAACCTAAACATCGATCTGCCGATGACTTGGATGATGGCTATTTTGCTTATGGCGAAGAGGAGCAGGAAGATGGCACTCTTGTGTACAATATGGATGGTAAGTTTGTTAATTTTAAGGGAGATCATAAACAAATTTGGTAGGGTTGTCAGCCATCTGAGAGGTTATAAATGGATGGCAAAGATTTGATGGCCAAGACTTATTTGCCGGCTATATTTAAGGTAATGAAACTGCTATGCCAAAGCCATGTCCCTCTGGGCATTACCTACGAAGCGACTATTGCCTGAAAACAGCCGACTGATGTCAGACTTATTAACTTGGGCAAAATTTCCAAGCTGCGATAAACACGTTTTAGCTCTATTTTGGGAGCAAGTTCACAGGCACAAAAGGAACATTGGTTATTTTAATAGCGCCACTAACTCGCCTTTTTGTAGCGAGCATCAAAGTCATTCAACATTTAAGCAAGAGGCGGTCTTCTATCCGCAACTTGCTGACGCGTCCGGTAGCTTTCAACTGAGCGCATATAACAAGGATTGACACCACTCAAATCGATAGTCAGCCCTTGCCGGGTGTTGGATGGTGTTGTTGTTGTTGTTGTAGTCAAATTGCATATGGAGGTAGTGATCGCCGTCAAACTCCTAAGGATGAGTAAGATCGCTGCAGGGACGTGATGGCCGTTGGTTATTTAAAGACGCCCCAAAAAAACTCGCCTTGTCATGTTGAGCAGCATAGGCACTCAGTATTTAAGTAAGAGCCGGTGCCGCCCGACCTCTCACTGAGATTCTCCACTCGATACGGCTGATTGTCCGTGACTGCTTTTGCAGCTACTTTGTATGGAGCATCCTATTATCCGCAAACTGTGGACGCGCTCGGTAGCTTTCATCTGAGACAGATCGAAGTTCCAGCCTTTGTGGTATTCATAGTTATCCCGTGCCGGAAGATGAATGATGTCTCGGGGTTCTGTGTTGCATGCAGGCCAGGTATTGAAGACGGTACCGTCTAACCTTGAGCAATATGAGTTTAGTTTGTTACACCCACCGGATCTTAATTGAACCAACATAGCTCTAATTTTCTAGTTAGGCCTTCCTCATCATCTGCAATCGGTGGTGGGCCTCCAGCTCTCAGCCAAGCTTCTCCTGACAACTACATGTGACCACCACACAGATCGGAGTTCAAAGTTCCAGCCTGTTTGTTACACCCAGCGGATAGTAATTGGACCAAAGTACCTCTTTCTCATCATCTGAAATTGGTGGTGGGCATCCAGCTCTCAGCTGAGCTTCTTCTGATAACTCCATATGACCCATGAATCCCATGGCAGCCGGTTCTACGTACCGGATTGACCCGATGGAATCCTTCATCGGCAAGGGCTGCCGCCTCGGTGTACAACACGCTGCTACAACAATAACAACCACACAGATCGGAGTTCAAAGTTCATAGTTATCCCGTGCCGGAAGGTGAAAGATGTCTTGGGGTCCTGTGTTGTATGCAGGGCAAGTATTGAAGGCGGTTCCGTCTAACCGTGAGCAATACGAGTTTAGTTTGTTATACCCACCCCATCTTAATTGGATCAAAATAGCTCTAATTTCCCAGTAAGGTCTTTCTCATCATCTGCAATGGGTGGTGGGCATACACTAAGGGCTATATTCGGCTGGTATAATGAAATCGCATTGGTTACGGCACATTGAAGAATATCATACAATACCGGTCTGTAAGAGAAGGTTTCATGTTGTTGTTGTTGTAGCATTGTGTTAAACATTGAAATGGCAGCCATTGCCGTTGAAAGACTCCATTAAGTTATTTCGGTAGGTACTACCAGCTGCCATGCGATGGGAGGTTCTTAGTGGATCGGTGATATGTTGTTGGAGATTTGTTCCTCTTATGGCTTCGGCCACGTCTTTGGTTCTGAATCTCTATGGTTCTGCGTCTGCTTTGAGTTCCTTTGCCTTCCGTAAAATGCTCCATTTCTTCTTGTCACTCAATGGGTGCTCAAGAAATTGCTTACAAAAAATGGGCTGCAGGCCGTTCTGAGTTGAGTATATGATTTCCATTGAAGGTTAACGCGACTAGGCTTGTGTTTCTCGTCGAAAGATTTAATTTTTCATAGTTTTTTGGCTATTGAGCTTGTGTTGTAGAGGCCCCCGAGCGCAAAGGTTAGCATGTCCGCCTGACGCTTAACACAATTTTCAGCGGTGGTTATCCCCTCCTAATGCCGGCGACATTTGTGAGGTCCTATGCTATGTCAATCCCATGGCAGGCGGTTGTATGTACTGGATTAACCTAAAGGAATCCTACATCGGCAAGGGTTGCGTCCTCAGTGTATAACAACAACTGTGCCATATAAAAACGTCTATCTAAAGTAGTGTCGCACTGCGGCACGCCTTTCGTTACTTAAGGAAATGTTCATGAGGAAATTTGCGACGTTGCTTGTATTGCAGCTCTCGATAAGCTCCAGCATTTTTTTCCACTTGTGTTCACCAACTATCTTGGTAATCTCTTGCTTGAGTTTATGTATCCTCGTGCTGCCAGAATTGGTTCTGCTTCAGTTGGGAAATTTGTTTCATAATAGAAATTCGACCTACCGGGAAGCGGGTGGCTGTTAAAGTGATTGTTAAGCAGAACGTCTTCTCTGCGTTGCGAACATCAGAAGGAGGCGGTTTTTGTTGCTTTAGCCACATTTGAATGTGGAGGTAGTGGTCCTAGTCAAGCCCCTATTAGTGAGCAAGCTCGTTCCGGTGCATGGTCCGAACGTTGCAAAGTGAGCAAGCTCGTTCCGGTCAAATAGGATCAAACACTGTGGGAACGTGATGGCCATAGGTTATTTAAAGGCACCAATGACTCGCATTGTCATATCGAGTATCACAGGCACTCAGTATATAAAAGAGCAAGTGCCGCCCAGCATCATACTAAGACTCTCCAATCGATATCGATATACTCCGTATACGAAGCATTCCACTATCCGCCACCTGTGTACGCGGCCGTCAAATGCTGTGGGAACGTGATGGCTATTGGTTATCGAAAGGCGCCAATAGCTCGCCTTGTCATATCAAGTACCATGGGCACTTGGGCGGTTGTCGACGGAATATTTTCTCGGTGTGGTTTCTGAAGCGTACGTTCGGCGTACGGACACTATGAAGTCATTTGGTCGGTGAAGCTCTATGATTATGGGAAGGTGGACCTATCGGGCGAAGTTCAGAAATCTCCATAATTCTGGTAGGGATGTCTTCATTTATGATGCAGAATGTGAAATCGTCTTTGTATTCTGCCAATGCTGCGCCAAAGTCTATCATAACTATGCCACTTTCGCCTATGAGCAGTGCTCCAATGTCAGGGTCATAACCGGTGGGCATACAGACACTGGTTCAATCTTGGTGCTGCCCGGTCATCATGTCAACTCTGCTCAGTTTGGATCACGTTGTATTGCACTGAATGATGGACTATGAATGCGACACTACCGCCATTGCTTCTTACGCGGTCCTTACGGACGAGCTGGGTCGTTTCGGTGCACAGAACTGATCGCTATTAAAACGCCTGGTGGATGTTGAATGGTCCAAAGAAGAAAACTCCGAGGGCGACAACGACAAAGTTTGTTTCCCACTTTTGACAACATTAAGATTGGCACAGATTTTTGCGACATAATCAGTGTCACTACGATCCCAAATTGTTAGGCCAGAGTACGTTTGATAATTCAGCCACCCCATACATCGGTTATATCTTACCAACATCGACTGATAATAGATTCGCTAAACTGGATAGAACCACGGATCTGGGAACGAATTTTGACTTCCCAGTTTGACATACCCTATAAATAATTGATGAAACATACCTCCCTATTTTAGGATGCTTAGCATACTTGTGCCTCCATTGATGACACTTTAAACACTTAAATGATGAAGTTCTATTTTTCCAGGTGAATTGGGTTCCAAACACGATAACAGCACGGAAAAAGGTGATGGAGAAGAAGACGAGGAAGGAGAAGAGGAAACGGATAATGACAGTAGCGATGCAGAGGAAGATGGTGAAGAAAGTGGCAGTGAGGGTGAAGAAGAAGAAGCTGAGGAGGACAATTTAAGTGATTTAAAAGTCAGTGACTCGGAAGCAGAAGATTCTGAAGCAGAAACAAAAGCAAAAAAACCCAAAGACACAGCCAAAGAAAAACCCAAAAAGGAAACCATTGAACGTTCGGACTTACCATTTACCATTGAAATGCCTAAAAGTTATGAAGAATTTGTCAAGCTTTTAAAGCAATACAAGCAAAAGGATCACCCCATTATAATTGAACGCATAATCAAATGCAATCATCCCAAACTGGAGGGTGTAAATCGTGAGAAAATTGTTAAACTATTTGCATTTCTTCTACAGCTGCTTAATGAAAAATTTGCCGACGCTGGACCAGATGATATCCGAGAACATTTTCAATTCTTTTCTTCCATAATGCCTCATCTTTTCGATTTGATACATCTGAATACTGAACGTATGTCCAATATTTTAATGGATGTCATTAAAGAAAAGTATGCTGAATTTAAGAAAAATTCCAAACAATATCCTCCGTTGGAAGTGTTAATTTATTTCAAAATAGTTTCAAATTTATGTTCCACCTCTGATTTTCGTCATCCTATTGTCACTCCTTGCTATATATTTATGCAGCACATTTTATCCAAAGCTAGAGTTAAAAGTCGCCAGGATATAGCCATTGGTCTGTTTCTGGTTACTCTAAGCTTAGAATATGGCAATATCTCTAAACGTTTCTTACCGGCTGCTTTTAATTTTTTGCAAGGCGTATTGTTTCTTTGCATACCCAAAAGACCTGTAGAGGTGTTGAAAGTAGTACCACCATTTCAGAGTCAAGGTCCTCTAAGTAAGCTATTGGCCATACCAGCAGATTCCAGTGATTACAAAGATATTAAAGAGGAGACTCTACAAGCTGAGGATCTTGTTAGTCAAACAATCAACAACGAGTTCAAATTAAAAGCCTTAAATCATGCATTGCTGCTGACACAGGATGCAGTTACCATGGTTACTGATAACATAGGCTGCAGCTTACTGGTTGAGCCTTTATTGGCCATGTTAGATAAGCTAATCATCACAGAGGCCTATCCTGCCTATATAAAATCAAATTATGAAAAAACCAAATTGGTGCTAGAATCACTAACAAGTAAACCTCTCATCAAATTGGTGCCACCCGAAAAGAAACCCAAAGCTTTGCGTTTATTGGAGCCTCGCATTGAAACTGTGTACGATGACAAACGACGTCCAAAACTTTCCAAGGACAAGGAGGAAAAGGTCAAATTGGTACACAGAATTAGGCGCGAGACTAAAGGGGCAATACGAGAAATTAGACGTGATACCGAGTTCCTGCAGAAAATGCGCATACAGCAACAATTGCAAAGGTAAATATTTCCCATATTTGTTGTGGCAACCCTTTTTCATCTCTTTTGTTGTTCTTTTTCAGTGACAAGGAGCGCCGAGAAAAGGTTAAACGTATTTACGCCGAAGCCTCTCTACAACAGGGCGAACTTAATGCCTTGGATCGAGAAAAAAAGAAAAAGAAGAAATTTTAATGTAACAATACTAGTAGTTTTAAAAACCTATACTATTTATACATGTATTAATTAGTAATACATTAGTTTTTATTTTGTAAAAAATAAATTAAAAGAACTAGTTAATAACAAGAACCAAATTTTTCAAAATTCCTAATTTCCATTTATTGTTTATTGACCGCCAGCCATTTGACGACATCTGATTGTAGCTGCTTCTATGGCACCAGCTACTGCAGCTCTGAAACCAGCTTCTTCTAAATGTTTAAGTGCTGCTGCCGTAGAACCTGCTGGACTTGTGACATTATCCTTCAAAACACCCGGATGATCCTTGGTCTCTCTCACCAACATACCAGAACCCATAACAGTCTGAGATGCCAAACGATATGCCATATCACGTGGCATACCCATTCGTACAGCCCCATCGGCCAAAGCTTCAATCATAACAAAAACATATGCTGGTCCACTACCACTAAGTGCAGTTATGGGATCGATTAAACTCTCTGGGACTTCTTCGCATGTACCAATTGACTCGAGAAGTTTTTGTGTGTTTGCTGCATCCGAATCGGTGGCCTTGGTGCCACGAACAAATACTGAACATCCAGATTGTACTAAAGCTGGTGTATTGGGCATGACACGTATAACGCGGGCGCTTGAGGAAAGATTCTAAAAGAGAAAAAATACATGTTGGGTGAGTACTTTCAAACATTACATCAGAAATGAATAGAAAAAATTTATCATTAGTTCGAGTTTGAAAACCAAAATTTCGCATGTTGGATAAATTTTAACTCGATTATTCAGTGAAAATCGAGTAGATTTTTTTAGTGTGACTTCGATTTATTGACATTAACTACAATAGAAATATTTTTGGGGAGCTTACAAGCATTTTAAGTTAAAATAAGGTATTTGAAATTTTGTGGTGGATTTCCATCACAAATTTAGATTGTTGACCAATTTATAATAAATCTATAGTCTTCTCAGGTGATTGGTAATAAATAAAATTAGTTTTCAAGAATAAGAGAGGGCATTTTTTTATTTTTATCCTGTAAGGTCAAAGGCCATTTAAAATTACTTCCACTTATGTCTATCCTCAGCTATTTATTTTAGCATAGAAACAGTCGCCAAGGGAACATGATGGTCATCGGTTATTTAAAGGCGCCAATAACTCGCCTTGTCATATCGATCATTATGGTATTTAAGCAAGAACCGGTGCTGCCCGTCCTCTTACAGAGACTACACTTGTTACCTCTGATTTTCCGCGACAGCATTTGCAACTACTCCGTATAGAGCATTCCATTATCTGGAACTGTTCAGTAGCTTAAGGCTGAATTTCTCGTGATAACGTCGAACGCCGCACAGATTGAAGCTAAAATTCCAAGCTGTTTGATGCCGCTAATTATCCTGTACCGGGGATGTTTTGATTTGAGATAGTAGGTTAGGTAAGAGTGCGGAATATATGTTAATCGCCCAAAATTCTTCGTCAGGGATTTGTGTTGCTCAAATAGTCCCTAATCGTTGTCCCTTCTATGCTCCTAAGAGCAAATCAGAAATGCCAACTTAGTGCTTTTCGCTCTAGATTTAGTGCTTTTTAGGTCACCAAAAAACCGAAAAGGTACCATATGGTGCCAAACGAATAAAAAGCCACTGAGTGGACGCTTTTTGCACTTCAAGTTAATCCTTTTTACCCTTTTTGTAAATTTAAGGTGGAACATTATACATACTAGCCTATTTCATTTAAAAAAAAAAGTTTTGCCACGAACATTCAATTAAGGTATGGGACATACTTCTCTCATATCAATGAAAGCATCCCGATCAAAGTTTTAGCCCAATGATAAGGGATTACTTTATGCTGATTCCGAACGGCGTAGAAATGGCTGAATGCACTCCTAATGAGGGAAACACAATACTGAACATTTTTTCAGTTCTATCCGGAATTTTAACTATGCTTTCTGACGGGTCAACTAAATCAACAGCTAGACGATCAAAGCGAAAACATTCGATGGCGACGCCACATTATTTTGCGTCAAATCGTACACTCTTTGATAGTTCAACTGACGACATGTGAAATCTAAGATAGTAAAATTGTCCGATTATAACTTAGGCGTCTCCTTTTAAGATTAAAGTTCCGACCAGATTGTTGGTCACTGTAGTTTGTAGTTCATTTTGGCCCAATGGTATCTTGGAAAAGGAGTTCGATTTAAGAGAACGTTCGACTAATATGGCTGGGGGCATCTTGCCGGCTCCAAGTAACAATGTAACGTCTTCCCCATTCTTTATCAAAATGTTAGGCGTCTTAATACTAAAATGAGGACTGTGTTCCTTATGAGCTTTTACTACGATTATAAAATTGTTGCCTTTCCTGAAACTTGGCTGAAATCTGGTATTCTGGATACCAAGATGTTTTCTGATGATTATCAGGTCGCAAGAAAGGATAGACTGCATAAGAAAGGAGTATTAATAGCACTTCATAATTCCATTTCTTCAGAGATTGTTGATGTTTCAGCTGACTTGAATATTGAATTTGTTTGTGTGAAACTGTTATTCCTTGGTAACATTATTTGTCTAACCTGCTCTTATATTGTCCCTTGATCTGAACTTGGGTATTATTTATGCCATGTTGATCTTATTGTTAAAGTGTCTCTCTACTGACGGCTAGTTCTTCATTAATTTGAATGGGTGAATTTAACCTTCCTTGTACTTTATGAATCTCCGGGGCCAATAACCTGGAATATGTTCTCTCGTCTTATCCAGTCGTAATCGATGCCCTTTGGGATAATATGAATAAAATACTTTAACTTTGCCTGTACCAGATAAATTACATATTGAATGGCAAAGACAGATTGTTGGATTTAGTCTTCCCATCTTCATTGGATATTTCAATTTGCAGAGGATATCTATCATCCTACACTCCTGATAAATCTTGGCCCATCTCGCCCATAACTAAATCTGCTGGCACTTCGATTGCTAGACGTAACCATGCGAAGACTGGTCTGAGTCTACTACTTTCTCTTCTGTACCGTTATGCGTGGTGTCTTGGTGATGCCATCGATACCAGTGTCTTGGGATTTTACGAAAAACTAAATTCTTCTTCGGCAGAATCTGTACCTATATTGAATTAGGTTGCTGATCAGGGTCCTGTTTGGTTTCTACCTGCACTTAGGCGTTTACGCAATACTAGAAGTAGATTGTTCAAGAATTGTAACAAATCGAATACTGCGGGGAATTACTCGAATCATAAATTGTCGAGAAGTAAGTGTAATACTGAGAACTCCAGATGTTATAACATTTAGGCCGTATGGGGCAAAATATTTCGCATGATCCCAAGAGCTTTTTAAGTTTGTCGACATTAAAAGGAGGGCACAAAAGTTGCCACGCTGTATGAAACTTGGGAGCAAGGAGCCGTCGGAGGACTCTCAAATTGCAAATTTGTTTGCCGACTTTTTCCAGTCCCCGTATAACCAAGACACCTTTGACGGCTATTGTGATTTAAGTTGGGTGAATCCAATAATTTTTCTCGCATTGTCTTGACGGAAGAGGAGGTTTTATCCGGTCTAAGGACACTACGCTCCACATTCGCCTGTAGATGTTTTGAAAATAATGTTTTTAGAGATTTTAGCAAAGCTTTTGATCCACAGGTCCACAGGCTTCTGCTTCTTAAACTTGATGTTATGGGTTTTCAATTGGCTCTTCTAGGCTGGATATCATCCTACTTAGAGGGCCGTACCCAGAGAGTACTGTTCAAGGGGTGTTTTTTCGAAGCCTATCGTTGTTTCTTTTTTTAGTGCACCACAGGGAAGTCACTTGTGTCCATTACATTTTGGACTCAACTTTTTGAAAATGTTTTTTTAGAGATTTTAGCAAAGTTTTGATCCACAGGTCCACAGGCTTCTGCTTCTTAAACTTGATGTTATGGGTTTTCCATTGGCTCTTCTAGACTGGATATCATGCTACTTAGAGGGCCGTACCCAGAGAGTACTTTTCAAGGGGGGTTTTTTCGATGCCTATCGTTGTTTCTTTTCGTGCACCACTTGTATCCATTAGATCTTGGACTCAACTCACTTTAGGACTTAACTTACTTGAAAATCCCATTGCAGCCGGTTGTACGTACCGGATTGACCCGATGAAGTCCTTCATCGGCAAGGGCTGCCGCCTCAGTGTACAACGCACTGCGATCTACATTCAGTAGATCTACATTCTCTCGTCAATTGGTCCAGTCCAAATGGAATGTCCCTAAATCCGAAGAAATTGTTTTTGTTAATAATCCAACCAATACTTTCGGATTCCTTTATTGGCTCGTACAAATTGGATAATGTAGATTATTTTGCTGATGTAGGTGTTATCTTAGACCCTAGATTACGGTTTAATCTACACATTGAATCTTGTCTTAAGAAAGCTAAGTCCCTATTAGGTTTCATTCAACGTTGGTCTAAAGAGTTCAACGCCCCTGTGTTACTATATTAGAATATGAGTGCGTCATATGAAGCCCGTTTTATTGGGTTGCCCCAAAAGTAATTGCGGATTTTTTAAAAGAAAGTAAATGCATTTTTAATAAAACTTAGAATGAACTTTAATCAAATATACTTTTTTACACTTTTTTTCTAAAGCAAGCTAAAAGTATCAGCTGATAACTGACAGAAGAAAGAATGCAATTACAGAGTCACAAGCTGTGAAAAAATTTGTCAACGCCGACTATATGAAAAATCCGCAATTACTTTTTGGGCAACCCAATACAATTGTTACCCTGATAGAATCGAATCAATTCAGATTCAATTGCAGATTTTGGCTTTACGTGGTCTGATCTGGAACATTGGAATAACTTCCGCCTTACAGAAGTCGTTTAGTGTAGACTATTACTACAGTAGAAGACTTCCTTTATGGATAGATCGTAGGCATCGTAGCATAGAAGGCCAGACATCAAATAACAGTTAAATTTCCGACCCTTGTGCTGAATTTGGCCGTTTTAATGCAGACTTTTTCTGTAGACTGTTACTACAGTAGAAGTCTTCCTTAATGGATAGCTCGGAGGTATCGTAGCATATCAGGACAAGACATCAAATAACAGTTAAATTGCCGACCCTTGTGCTGAATCTGGCCGTTTTAATTCCGACCATGGTACTAAAAAAGGGAAATCTGCCTGGTGTGGTTAAAAAGATACCATTAATACTATAAGGAGTTACAAGCATTTTAAGTTCGGAACAAAACACTCGAGTGTTTTTACTAACTATACAGTTCGTCATTGTAAGACTTGAAATATTACTCTAAGACCCAATTTAATAAATATTTTCTTGAAGGACATGATATTTAATGTCGATCTGCCTGCAAAGTTAGAACTAGTAAATCTAGCCTTTCCAAAGTTTGCACAAGTTCTTATTGATGTAGGTCGCTTGCGATTGTGAATGGAACTGTCATACTTTGCACAGGAGAAAATCAGTTTATCTGGGGATGGATTTATAGCTTTAGTTATTTTTTTCTCTATATACACCTTCAACTCGAAATGCAACACCATAATAATTACCTGTTCCAAAGTTTTTAGCGTTATACCCATGGCAACGGAGATAAATAGTTTCTCACCACTTTTTGCTTTGATTTCAGTCAAAACAGTAGGAACAACTTGAGGTTTTACGGATATGAATACTATATCAGATTTTTCTATAATCGGGGCATTAGTGGTTATTGTTTCAACACCTAGTTGCTGCAAACACAAAAAGAAAATAATAAAATTATTTGATTAGAGATGAACTCTAAGCTTATCAGTTTTGTTCCACTCACCTGAAATGATTCCAGTGACAACTTATCTGCCGGATGCACACTAGCAATAACAGATTCAGCTTTTGTTAAACCTACAGTGACGAGGGTGAGAGATAACAAAAGATTAATAAGAAAATAAACCCAATGTCATAAATAGAAACAAGGAAAAATTGTGTTAAGTATGAATAGAGCGACCTTATGATAGGAAACTCTTAAAAAATGGTTGTTACAGCCGCAGACTTAAGGTTGCCAGCAACGACTTTTGCAGAAGCTATGAGGACATCGAAGAAGGAGAGACTATAGAACACCTTCTGTGTGTGTGTGTCCTGCTCTAGCAGTCAGAAGGAGTTCCACTTTAGGTTTTCATTTCTTTGAGAACATGTCTGATTTCGCGGATGTGAAAATTCCGGCTTTTTTAAGCAATCTGGATGGTTCAAAGGTAGGAACTAGAAGACATCTTCCTTCTTCTGTTCCTACGGTATCACAATGGACGAAAACGTCTAAGTGAGTTCGATGGCAAGTTGCCGCTTAAACCTAACCTAACCTAACCTACAGCAAAAAAAGTGTCCACAATGGCGATCCTGCCAAACAAAGCAGAGCTAGTTTCAAACATGTAAAAGCGTGCTAAAGTCGGCCGGGTCGAATCTTGGGAGCCCCCCACCATGGATTCTACTAAAAATTTATACAAAATAGATTTAGTTAAGGGCATAATTTTATTCTACATACTCGTACCAAACTTGTGTCAAACCAGCAAAAATTAAAGCTTCTAGGAACAGAACAAGGTTAATCGAGAGACCGGTTTATATATGGGAGCTATACCAGGTTATAGGAGGCCAACGTAGCGCAGATGTTAGCATGTCCGCCTTTAACACTGAAAGCCTGAGTTGGAATCCTGGCGAGACCATCAGAAAAATTTTTCAACGGCGGTTTTCCTCTCCTAATGCTGGCAACATTTGTGAGGTACTATGCCATGTAAAACTTCTCTCAATAAAGGTGTCGCACAGCGGCACGCCGTTCGGACTCGGCTATAAAAAGAAGGCCCCTTATCATTGAGCTTAAACTTGAATCGGACTGCATTCATTGATATGTGAGAAGTTTGCCCCTGTTCCTTTGTGGAATGTTCATGGGCAAAATTTGCAATACCGGGTTAAGTCCGATTTGGACCGTACTTGGCACAGTTGTTGGAAGTTATAATAGAACACAATGTGCAAAACTTTAGCTGAATAGGGCAAAATTTGCGGCTTCCAGAGGCTCAAGATGTCAAATCGGGAGATCGATTCGGATCGTACTAGACACAGTTGTTGGAAGTCATAACGGGACACCACATGCTGAATTTCAGCCAAATCGGACAAAATTGCGACTTTTAAGGTCTCAAGAAGTCAAATCGGAAGATCAGTTTATATGGGAGCTATTTCAGGTTATAGACCGATTCGGACCGTACTTGACACAGTTGTTGGAAATCCTAACGGAACACTACATGCCAAATTTCAGCCAAATCTGACAAAAATTGCAGCTTGTAAGGGCTCAAGAAGTCAAATCGGGAGATCGGAGCTATATCAGGTTATAGACCGATTCGGACCTTACTTGGCACAGTTATTGGAAGTCCTAACGGAACATTACATGCCAGATTTCAGCCAAATCAGACTAAAATTGCGGCTCATATCGGGAGATCGGTTTATATGGGAGCTATATCAGGTTATAGACCGATTCAGACCGTACTTGGCACAGTTCTTGGAAGTCATAACGGAACACCATATAACAAATTTCAGCCAAATCGGACAAAAATTTGGACTTCCAGGGATTCAAGAAGTCAAATCGGGAGATCGGTTTATATGGAAGCTATATCTAAATCTGAACCGATATGGCCCATTTGGCCCGTTCGACCGCTATCGTGACTTCGACAGACGAACGAATGTTTTTGCGTGCTTGTTAGGTCCAAATATCCTTCTTCGCGATGTCTTTCGTTTATCTCTGTTAAGAGCGGACATTATTATTATTATTTGGACTTCTAACAACTGTGCAAGTATGGTTCAAATAGGTCCATAATCTGATATAGCTGCAATATAAACCGATCTTTAGATTTGACTTCTTGAGCCTCTAGAGGGCGTAATTGGTGTCGTTAATCGCTAAGTTCGATTTATTTCGAGCTTTCTCAGAGATTGCCCTATTCGAGTCGTTATAGATGGGTTCTCATCCAATGAGCATAAATTGACCGCAGGTGTACCACAGAGCTCCATTCTTTCTGCTTCTCTTTTTCTTATTTTCATCAACGATCTGTTGGGTCATCGAATCCGATCTATTCATTTGCGGATGACAGTAATCTCTGTGATTCGTACTCATTCGACCATAGGCAGAGTCTTCAAGAGATTGAGGTTATGGATGATACACTCTGTCAGGATTTGCGGGCCATTTCTGAGTGGTGTCGAATGAATCGAGTAGCTACTGTGCCGGGAGCGGGAGCAGAGGAGAGCGATGGCGTTGATTGGGGACAGTGGGGTATCCAACTCTATTGGCTCCCTTCACCATCGCCGCAATGTGGGTTGTTTGGCGCTGTTCTATCGGTACTTTCATGGTGTGTGTTCGTCTGATATTCGTCTTTTTATTCCTGATGTAAGGATGTATGTAAGGGATACTAGACATTCCAGGAACTCACACCCGTTTGTAATTGATTGGCCAGCGGACCGAACAATGCATTATAGAGAGAATTCTTATTTCGCCCGAACCGTTCGTATGTGGAATCGACTTCCGGCTAATGTTTTTCCCACCCACTTTGACATCCAAAGATTTACGACAAATGTCAATAAGCAATACATCCTTCCCTCCACACCCTTCAATTCCTAATTTCCTTTCGCTAACGCATTGCACTGGTGTTGGCAGTTAGAGAAAAAATACTACCCGATTGATTGAAATTCCGCAAGAAGTGTTTTATTGTGACTTCCAACAACTGTGACAGGTATGGTCCAAATAGATCCATGACCTGATATAGCTGCCATATAAACCGATCTCCGGAATGACTTTTGAGCCTCTAAAGAGCGTAATTATTTTCCGGTTTGTCTAAAATTTTGCACGTAAAGTTATGCTTTAACTTCCAAGCATGGTCCACAACCTGATGTAGCTCCCTAGAGAGCTATCCCATTTGGCTGAAATTATAAACGTGGTATATTTGTAAGACTTCTAACAGCCATGACAAGTATGGTCCATATAGGTCTATAACTTCATATAGCTCATATTTATTTGAAAAAGTCTTTCACGGTCCATGGTTGAGGGGTATATCAGATACGGCCCATCCGAAATTGACGCGCTTTCACTCGTAATTTTTTAGGGTTTTCAAAAAAAAAAAATAAATACCCGAAGATATAAAGCCTTTTGCCATAGCTTGGGCAATCCTTCCACCACCTAAAAATCCAATTTTTCCGATTTTATTCATTTTCTTTAATGTTCTACTAAAAACACTTTTAGGTCTTTTATAGGAAAGTTTTAAACAAGTACTAAATGCTATATGCTTTGTATGAGTTTGTGATAGTCGATTGAGAATTGTCTGGTGTTTGTTTTCATTTCAAATGTGAAAAAGCATACCGAGATAAGACTGGGCCCGGCCGGCAGTGCATGTCCAGATACGTGAAAATCACAACATATGTTTTTTAATACAGTGGGGTTGAGGAGACGGCTATTACTCTTCATTTTAAATTTCCAAGATGATAAACTAAGTGTATAAAGGCAGCAGGTGCCGATGGTTTATCAGCGAAGCATTATCTCTTCACTTCGTAATACTTTCGTGATAGTTTTTTATACCCACCACCGAAGGATGGGGGTATATTCATTTTGTCATTCCATTCGCAACACATCGAAATATCTATTTCCGACCCTATAAAGTATATATATTCTTGATCAGCGTAAAACTCTAAGACTATCTAGCCATGTCCGTCCCTCTGTCTGTTGAAATCACGCTACAGTCTTTACAAATTGAGATATTGAGCTCAAACTTTGCACAGATTCTTTTTTTGTCTATAGGCAGTTTAAGTTTGAAGATGGGCAATATTTTGATATAGCTCCCATATAGACCGATCCGCCGATTTAAGGTCTTAGGCCCATAAAAGCTACATGTATTATCAGATTTTGCTGAAATTTGTAACAATGATTTGCGGTTGGCCACTCGACATCCTTCTTTCATTTGTCCCCGATCGGTTCAGATTTGGATATAGCTGACATATAGACAAATCTCTCGATTTAAAGTCTTGGGTCCTTAAAAGGCGCATTTATTGTCCGATTTTGCCTTAATTTGGGACAGTGAGTTGTATTAGGCCCTTCAACATCATTCTTCAAATTGACCCATATAGACCAATCTCTCGATTTAAAGTATTGGGCGCATAAAATACGCATTTATTGTTCGATGTCGCCGAAATTTAGGACAGTGAGTTGTGTTAGGCCCTCGAACATCCTTTTTCAATTTGACCCAGATCGGCCCAGGTTTGGATATAGCTGACATATAGACCGTTCTCCCGATTTAAAGTCTTGGGCCCATAAAATGCGCATTTATTGTTCGTTGTCGCCGAAATTTGGGACAGTGAGTTGTGTTAGGCTCTCCGACATTTTTCTGCAATTTGGCCCAGATCGGTCAAGATTTGGATATAGTTCCCATATAGACCGATCTCTCGATTTAAGGTTTTGGACCCATAAAAGGCGCATTTATTATCCGATGTCGTTGAAATTTGGGACAGTGAGTTGTGTTAGGCCCTCCAACATCCTCTTTCAATTTGACCCAGATCGGCCCAGGTTTGGATATAGCTGCCATACAGACCGATCTCTCGATTTAATGTCTTGGGCCCATAAAAGGCACATTTATTGTTCGATTTCCCAGAAATTTGGGACAGTGAGTTGTGTTAGGCCCTTCGAGTTGGCCCAGATCGGTCCAGATTTGGATTTAGCACCCATATAGACCAATCTCTCGATTACATGTTTTGAACCCATAAAAGGGGCATTGATTGTCCGATGTCGCCGAAATTTGGGACAGCGAGTTGTGTTAGGCCCTTCAATATGGCTCAGATCGGTTCAGATTTGGATATAGCTGCCATATAGGCCGATCTCCCTATATAGGATTGTGGGCCCAAAAAGGGCCATTTACTGTCCGATTTCACCGAAATTTGAGACAGTAAGTTGCCTTAGACTCTTCGGCAACTTTCTGCAATTTGGCCCGGATAGGTTAAGATTTGGATATAGCTGCCATATAGACTGATCTCTCGATTTAAAGTCTTTGCCCCATAAAAGGCACATTTACAATCCGATTGCGCTGAAATTTGACACAGTGACATATGTTGGGCTTTTCGATATCCGTGTCCTATGTGGTTCAGATCGGTCTATATTTGGATATAGCTACAAAATTGACCAATGACTTATTATTATGGTACTTATTAGACCAATTAATGTCCGTGTCGAATTTGGTGCTCACGCCGAGTCTGAACCGCGTACCGCATAGCAAGTCCACTTCATAGAAAAGTTTTAACATGGCAGGATACCTCACAAATGTTGCCAGAACTAGTAATGTTGCCATAAACACCGCTGAAATATTTTCTAGTGTTCACGCCGGGATTTGAACCCAGGCGTTCGGCGTCATTGGCTTACCTCTTCAACGCGGTGGCCTCCAAACCCTGGGGTTGTCAGGAATAAAGCTGAGAACCTAATGGAGTTCCTTCTGTTCAATACGTGCCTACTGGAAGGTGGAAAAGGGATGTTAAAGTCCACTTATATGCTGGACATGGCCGGCAAGCGATTAGAGAGATTGGTAGAGCCGCAGCTCCACGACGCTTAAGCCAAGGAAAGCACTCATTCGATGTCATTAGGAATGTGATAAAGGTGAAGAAACCAGGACTATTGTCCTTGACTACACGGTATGCAAATAACGTTTCATTAGCTTCAAATGATCTAATTTGCTTCAGGCATACAGAGGAGATATTACTGTACAAGAGTATCTGACACTGATTTATAATGAGGTCACATCAATTGCGTCGCAGGATTTCATAATGGGACCGACTTTCTGTGCCATATTGCTATGGTCGTAAATTTGTCCTGTTTGGGGGTGTTTTTGGGAGGGGCGGCCCTCCAAACACTTGGCCACACAGTTGGATATCAGATTCGTATTCTGCACCAAAATACCTTTTATTTAAGCCCCATATTGCCATGGTCAGTAAATAAGTCCTGTTTAGGGGGTGTTTTGGGCTAGGGGTGGACCCCCAGAAACTTTATCCCACATTTGGATAACAGATTCGTACTTGACTCGCAGATACCTTTCATTTGAGTCCCATATTGCCATGGTTGGTAATTATGTCCAATTTTGGGGTGTTTTGGGGGTTAGGGTAGTCCCCAAAATACTTGGCCTGACAATTGGATATCAGATACGTGTTCTTATACTCAATACCTTTCATTTGAGCCCCATATTATCATGATTGGTGTAAATATATAAATCTCACCACCCATCACTGAGATCTGGCGTTTCTGAAAATGAGGGTAGGGGGGAGGGTCCGCTCCCCCTTCAGATATCAAAAAACGTGGTACCCTATTTTCACCACGGGATCATTATGCACCATCACCATTTCATGAAAATCGGTTCAGCCGTTTTTGAGTCTATAAGGAACACACAAACAAACAAACCGACAAACAAACTCAAATTGATTTTTATAAGACTAGCTGGGCAGGGCCCGCTCCGCTGCTCCTTCTTTCACTCTCTTATATTATCTGAGGCCTATACGGTCACGTCAGGAAAGAAGTCCTATACGGTCACGTCAGGAAATAAGTCCTATTTGGGGGTGCTGGTACGTACGGCTTTTCAGATATTTCGCGCCAATGTGGATATTATATTGGTGCTCTTCTCCCAAATACCTCTCATTGGAGCCGTATTTTGCTATGGTCGGTAAATATGTGCGGTATGGGGGTGTTTTTGAGAGTGAGGCGGATCCCCATGTATCAGATTCGTGCTCTGGTCTCAAATACCTTTCACTTGAGTCCCATATTTTCATTATTGGTTTATATTCCATTTGCCTGATGGCTTTGGAGGTGGGGCGGCCCCCTAGATATCCCACCCATCTCCGAGATCTGGCGTTTTTGGAAATTGGGTAAGGGGAGGGTCCGCCCATTAAAGTTTGGATGTTAGATCTACTTCATTCTCTTGGATTTGGTGGTGGATTGGAGTAGTCAAACTCTTTGCCCCAAAAGTGGATATCAGATTCATAATCCACTCTCGAAAATCACATTGGACCTACATATGGCTGTAGTCGAAACACTTGGCCACGAAACGTATACAGATTTGAGCCCCTTTTTGCCATAATCCACAAATATGTCCAGTTTGAGGGGTATGTATGGTGGGGCGGCCACCCACGTACTTACTAACAAACAACAAATTTTGCCTATGACCATTCCACAATTGAAAAGGGGCAAAATTCTCACAAATCAATGGGTGGAGTCGGATTCAAGTTTTAAGCTCAATCCTTAAAGCTTAAGGTCGAGTCCGAACCTCTTTGGAGAGAAGTTTTTCATGGCATATTATCTCACAAATTTTGCCAGCATAAGCCCGTACTTAGCCCTCAAAAAATATCAGCATGGACCTCTACTCTCAAATCACTTTCATTTGAGCCCCAATTGGTTTAGGGGGAGTTTATGGGTTGGCACAACCCCCAAACATTTGGCCTCAAACTTGGATACAAAAATCGTTTTCTACTATCAAATATCTATTATTTATTGCCATAGTAGGTAATCATGACCGGTTTGAAGGGAGATTAGAGGCGGACTCTCAAGTAATATTAGCATCGTGCTCTACCATAATGCCAAGCATTTTGAAGGAGGTTATCAAGATATTCAGAGCTAGGGGGTCTCGTTCAGATTCACACTAATTATTTTTTTGTATTGGTTATCTACATTCATACTTCAAAGCGACCACTTGGGATACTGCATTATTAAAGATCCGCAGGTCCTCCTGTCTTCATCCCAATCTAAGGGTAAAAAGCGTACTCTACAACCAAAGACCTTTTATTTCTTTCCTATTCTATCCTGATCGGTCTTCATATATTATTTCATATTATTCTTAATTCCTTTTTTTGGGAGGAGGGGGAATGCCCTCTAAAACTTCCTTTCATTCTTCTTAATTCCTTTTTTTGGGTAGGATAAGGGGAGGGGATTGCCCTCTGACACGTCCTTTCATTTGAGTACAATATATTCACGGCCATCCTACATGACAGTTTGACGTTGCATTTATTTATTATAGACAGACAGTACACTCACTTTTTGTTGTTGGGCAACTGCTTTTACATGTCACATTTATCTTGGTCTTAACTTCGATGGTTGCAAAAAGTTGCAGACTTCATGTGACATTCTTTTGTAACTCACTGTAGATTACACTGCTATCTCTAACTTAATCGAGTACATTATGTACTTTTGCCTTATCGGTTACAATTGATGTTATAAAACAAAAATTATTTTTGTTTGTTTTCTTTTAAGAAACTGATTGTTGTAAAGTAAAATCTTAGTGCATTTTTTTCAAATTGGCTTCAGAAATCCACTTGCTCATTCTAAGGTTTTCTTGGTGAGCTTTTGTATTATTTGACTAGTAAACGACTATGTAATCGAGGAGGGTTCAAATCAATTTTAATTCAAAACAATGCTAAATAAGCCGTTAGACAAATATAGGCTATAATGTCAAACAACTTCGTTTGGGGGGTGTTCAAGTGTAAGCATTGTTGGACACGCTTACGCTTGAATAACCCCAATATTCTCTGATAAGACATTTCTGCGTAGTAATTTAGCATTTTTGAGTGACTGATAATTAAAATATTTTGTTTGTTTTCGATTTTTAGGCGCGAAATGCGTATATTAGCTTTAAGAAATTAATCGTAGTCTTAACTTGAACGTCCCATGGTTTGTTTAGACCAATAGTTCTTAGGTAATAGTACCTAATGTGAACATTGTTTGCAATTTGAAATACTAACACCTTTGATGTTAAGTTAAAGTTGAAGGATGGGAGTGTACAAATCTCATCGCTACGTTTGCCTAAAAAGTATTTTTATTCCTAATCGTATTGGCTTGCTAAATCCGTTTCACCCGCAATTTTGTAATTGAACTTTGACTTGTTCAGACGAAAACGTTATTGCAAGGAGCAAAGAACATCTGCTGATTTTTCTTATCAAATAAAACCTAGTATTCTGCTGCTGTAGCAAAAGTTTGTAAGTCGAGAACCTACCTTTAAATCAGTAAGGAAGGGCAAAAGTCGGGCGGTGCCTCCTCTATAATACCCTACACCTATCCTATGTGGGAGCTATATCGTATTCTGAACCGATTTCGAACAAACTTCTTAGATAATGTGGTAGGTACCGAGGATTAATAGAAGTGAAAATCGGGCGATATACATATGTATATGACAGCTATATTTTATTCTAGGCAGGATTCTATGAAATTCACCGGTAATGTCAGTAGTCATAAGAAAATCCAAAAAGAATCGGTCAAAAAAATGGAAACTTTTTTGCAATATTTCCCAAAATCGGACGAACATATATTGGGTTGCCCAAAAAAGTAATTGCGGATTTTTTAAAAGAAAGTAAATGCATTTTTAATAAAACTTAGAATGAACTTTAATCAAATATATAATTGCCATTTTGTTCGATAACCTTTTGCCATCTTCCCGGCAAATTTAGTATTCCACGCTCATAGAACTTCTGGCCTTTATCTGCAAAAACTGAGCCAAGTGCGATTTTATAGTCTCATCATGCAAAGATCGAAATAAATGGTAGTCTGATGGTGCAAGGTCAGGGCTATATGGTGGATGCATCAAAAGTTCCCAGCCAAGCTCACTCAGTTTTTGGCGAGTGACCAAAGATGTGTGCGGTCTAGCGTTGTCCTGGTGGAATATGACACCTTTACGATTGACCAATTCTGGTCGCTTCTCCTTGATGGCTGTATTCAATTTGTCCAATTGTTGACAGTAAACATCTGAATTAATCGTTTGGTTCCTTGGAAGCAGCTCAAAATATACCACACCATTCCAATCCCACCAAACAGACAGCATAACCTTCTTTTGGTGGATATCAGCCTTTGAAGTGGTTTGAGCTGGTTCACCATGATTGGACCATGATCGTTTTCGACTAACGTTGTTGTAAACAATCCATTTTTCATCTCCAGTTATGATTCGTTTTAAAAACGGATCGAATTCATTGCGTTTAAGGTGCATATCACAAGCGTTGATTCGGTTTGTTAAATGAATTTCTTTCAATACATGTGGTACCCATTTTAAAATTGACGCGAAACAAACAAATGTAAACAAAATTTCGCGCACTTTTTTTCTAAAGCAAGCTAAAAGTAACAGCTGATAACTGGCAGAAGAAAGAATGCAATTACAGAGTCACAAGCCGTTGCAAAAATTTGTCAACGCCGACTATATTACTACTATATTACCGACAATTACTTTTCGGGCAAGCCAATACATATATATGAGAGCTATATCTAAATCTGAACCGATTTCCTTGAAATTCACCAGTAATGTCGAGAATCATTAGAAAATCCTTTCTGCCAAAATTCGAGAGAATCGGTTAACAAATTACCATTTTATTGCATTATTACTGCAAATCGGACAAACATATATATGGGAACTATATCAAAATTTGATCCGATTTGTTCCAATTTCTCTAGGGCGAAGAACGTGGCTATACCAAATTTGAAGAAGATCGGATGAAAACTGCGACCCGTAGTTTGTACACAAATTAACATGGACAGACGGACATAGCTAAATCAAATCAGAAAGTGATTCTGAGTCGATCGGTATACTTATCAATGGGTCTATCTCTCTTCCTTCTGGGTGTAACAAACAAATGCACTAAGTTATAATAACCTGTATTTGGTGTAGGGTATAAAAATGTAAACTGATTTTTGAAAATCAAACTAAGTATGGTCCTGTTTTTTTGCATGATATACAGGGTGGCTGATGAAAGCCGCTACCAAAAAAAAATGTAATAACTTTTTTTCTATTTAATAATAATAATTTAATAATTAATTTAATTAATTAATTAATTAATTTAATTAATAATAATTTAATAATTAATTTAATAATTTAATTTAACATGAATAAAAGAAAAATGTATTCCATACACCGAAAAAAAAATGTAGCAATATTCATCATTGTAGCAATATTCATCAGCCACCCTGTATAATATTCGACCCGGCCGAACTTAGCACGCTTTTATTTGCTTTTTTTATACCCATCACCGTAGGATAGGGGGTATAGTCATTCCGTTTGCAACACATCGAAATATCAATTTCCGACCCTACAAAGTATATATATTTCGTCGTAAAATTCTAAGGCGATTTAACGATGTCCGTGTGTCTGTCCGTCCGTCCGTCTGTTGTAATCACTTTAGAGCCCACAAAAAATGAAATGTTGAGCTGAAATTTTGCGCAGATACGTCGTTTTGATGCACGCTGGTTAAGTTCTTGAACAGGCCAAATCGAACCATATTTGGGTATAGCTGCTATATAGACCGGTTTTCCGATAAAGGGTGTAATGCCCATAAATGCTTTAACTTTCATTCGATTTTGCTGACATTTTAAACAGTGAGTAGTTTTAGGCCTCCCGACAACTGACCTAAATATGGTTCGGATCGGACTTTATTTAGATATAGCTACCATATAGACCGATCTCTTGATAAAGGGTCTAAAGACCATAACAGCTTTCTTTATTACCCGATTTCGCTGAAATTGAATTCTCCTTTATAAACGTCAAAATGCCCCTAGGCTACTAAAAAATCATTCACCACACTAAACGTCATATTTTTGCAAACCCTACAACTTTGTTATCAATCGGCACACTGCCAAAATATCTGTTCACAGTTGTACTGGTAAGTTATCGATAATCGAAACATTCGATATATTCTATTGTTTTGTTAATAATTATCGATAGTATCGATACTATTGTTTCCATTTCCTATATTTCAAATGAAAATGAGAACTAAAAATCAGGAGATTGATTTATATAGAAGCAATATCAATGCACAGATCAAATAAAACCAAGATATATAAAGTCAGTTGGAAGTTATGAGAGAAATCATCGTAGAAAATGTTAGCTTAATCGGATGAAAATTGCGTCCTCTATAGACGCATTTAGTGTCGTATCGCTTATATTTGTTTAATTTTGCAAAAAAAAATAAACTTTTCCGATAGAATTCATCGGAAAAATATCAATCACTTTTCAGTCAAAAATTAAAATATCGATAGTGCCATCGATATTTGGCCAGCTCTAGTGCAAAGTTATATTTGTAAGTTATCGATAACATGAAATAACATAAAAATAAACGATTGATCCATGCCGAATCCGCCATCTTGCCATCAAGCTGATCGACGTTTTGCCAACACAAGTGAAATTTGTGTGCGTGTGTGTATACGTGTGAATATGCGAGAAAGAAGATGACAATAAAGAGAATGAAAAACAAAAATCTGACATCTTAATACGGTCAAACCTGGCCGGCGGTTAACAGCTGTTTGCGTGAGACCACATTTTTAAATCCGCCTTGGAGGAATTTTTTGCTTTTAAACTTTAAGTTATTTTTAAAAAAAACGTTTAACTTTCTGTTAACATTTTTTTTTAATTATTCGCTTTTTTCGCCGATTACTTTTTTTAGATAATAGATTTTATAGCAAGAAAACATGCTGATTTCATTCTATAGGACATTCCCTCAATACTTATGATAAAATGTTAATAAAATTATTATTTTATCATTTCTATTTTCGTTATGCTTAAAAAAAGTAATCGTGATAAAACGAGTTCTCAACGGTGAAAATCGAACACAGTACTAGTCATAACTTGTGTTTTTTCCGTTTTTATGTTCCCACAATTTCATTTTCTCCTGTCTTAAGGCTGGTACTGGTGGCGAAACAATAAAAGGTGATATCATTTGTACAACAACCACAAATTATATGGTGGAATCCGCCATCTTGCCATCATGCTGATCGACGTTTTCCCAACACACGCAAAGATTTTTGTGTGCGTGTGTTTATACGTGTTCGTGCATGAGCAGAGAATAACAACAAATGCAAATAAAAATCTGCCATCTTAATACCGTCAAACTTGGCCGGCTGTTAGCAGTTGTTTGTGTGGGACCACCTTTTAAATCCGCCTTGGTACTATATTCGCTTTTTGCGATATTTTTGCCGATTACTCTTTTTTGATAATAGATTTTAGAGCAAAACAACTTGCTGATTTCATTCGGTAGGACATTTCCTCATTACTTGAGATATAACTTTAATAAAATTGTAATTTTATCATTGTTATTTGTGAAGTGTTGCAAAAAGGCGAAAAAAGAACATAGTACCAGTACCAGACTCTTAAGAATGAAACAAAAGGGAGAGGGAAAATTAATCTATTAGAATCTATTGTGTGACTATATAGCTAGCAAGATATATTCATTTATAGGTAGTGGCAGTTGCTCAACAACAAAATATAGAGTGCGCTATCTGTCAAAATCAATGATTAGTGCAACTCTAATTTTGTGTATGTAACTAGTTCGCGGCATTTTTCGCACACACACACACATCCAATACTCGTTGAAAGATAGTGTACTTCGCGAGAAAAAAAATTTACTCAGCTGTTTACTGTACGCTACCTGGCAATGGTCAGTACCAAGCTATATTCATTTACAGGTAGTGGCAGTTGCCCAACAACAACATATTTGGTGCACTATCTGTCAAAATCTGTAATTAGTGCAACTATGATTTTGTATATGTAACTAGTTCGGGCCATTTTCGTTGTTTGAGTGTGTTATAGTTCTTTACTATAATACACACATAACACACAAAACTCGTTGACAGATAGTGCACTCCGCGAGAAAAAATTGTACTCAGCTGTTTACGGTACATTACCTGGTAATTATGTTATGGTTAGTACTAAAAAAAAAACAGCAAATGATTGCACGCAATGGAGATGAGAACTTTCAGCTCACACAATAGCATCACATGTTGTTTAATCGATAACAAAAAAATCGATTTTTAAATACGAATATCGAAAGTTCGTGACATCACTAACATTAGAAATTGGGAAATTGAAGAGAAATTCGTCAGATTCGTGGAAAAATTAAAAAAATACTGAATAGAAATACCAAAAAACAAATGTTTGATTTTTGAAATTTGTACAAAAGAACGCGTAAATACCAAAGAAAATTTGTAAAATAAAAAACAAATTTTCGTATTATTGTTCTGCAGCAGCAGCAACGTATAAACTCAGTTGATTTGCTACTGCTGCTGACCCCTCTCCACTTCACGGCTCTCAGCAATTAATTTCTGTGAAGACTACTTCCACACTACCACTACATTTACTATTCTGGACAAACTAAAAACGAAGGCGACGACAGATGATAACAAGGAAGTGAATGAGAGTGGGCTTGTGTTTATCTTTTTGTTGGCTGGATGAAATGTTATAGAAATTGAACATTTGCAGTTGGCCAATCAAAATAAAATAATTACAAAAAAAAAAAACAACGTCGTCGTCGTGAAAGCAAATAGGTAAGTGCACAGCTATACAGTAAATGTCAAAACAAAGTAGGTGTTTTGGGGAAAGACAAGAAAACGGAAACGTATTTGAAAGGAGGGGATAAATGACCAGAAACACTTCTTGGTTTGTTTTGCTTATGCATCTCTCTTTTGAGGCCTACTGTCTATACGAGCTACCACCACCCTCCCTCCCTCCCCAGCGTCTAAAAAACAAAGCTTTAGCCCATGTGAGAGAAGAATACTAAAAACATTTATTATTATAAAGAAATAATATGGAGCGAAGGTCAGGGCTCTCTGCGAATAAAGTGTTGTTGTTGTATGTTCCAACTGATTTTTCTCTGTTCCTCTTGATTACATTACATTTGTTTGCCTTTGTTTGTTGCTATCGTTTGCAACAAATTCGTTTAGCATACAAAAATATTTTGTTTATATCATCATTTTTTTTTTTTTGTTTACACTTTCGCTCATAATGTTGTGTATCGTTTTTTGCTTTGCAATTACCTGCACTTATTTTTGCTCTTTCTGTTTGCTCGTCGTTCTATTGTATAGACACGTGTACTCTAGCTGACCTTATATCTCCTCTTGTTTAAGGGGTCTTTTCAAGGTGTATACTCGGAGTTGAGTTATCAAATGTTGTTTACTAATTGTTTTTCTTTATTTTTCAGATTTTTCACCAACATTCCTGGACCGGTCTGTTTGTGTTAGCTGCTGCTCTCGCTGTTGCCGCTGCTGATTTCACTTCCCCCTGGTTATGGAAGTTAAGAAAATGTCCAGTTCATCGTCTTCATCGTCGGGGCGGAAACAACCAACAGCAGTGTCGCGCATGAAACAGGATTATATGCGTTTGAAACGTGATCCTTTGCCTTATATTACGGCCGAACCTCTGCCCAACAATATCTTGGAATGGCATTATGTTGTTAAGGGACCCGAAGATTCGCCTTACTATGGTGGTTATTACCATGGCACATTGTTGTTTCCTCGCGAATTTCCCTTTAAACCGCCTTCAATTTATATGCTAACACCAAATGGTCGTTTCAAAACAAACTCACGATTATGTTTAAGTATATCAGGTAAGAAATTTTAGTACGCCCCACCACAAAAAAACTTTGTTTATAAAAAATTTTTCAAGAGTATTTTTGTTATCAAAATGTGCTTGACATCGTAGAAATAAGTTCTCGATAGGAGTATCTTTACATTGATTTGGTTAAAAATAATGCAAATAACAATAGCCAGTTGGCACTAGAGTGGGGTCTTTCAAAAACGTTATATGTATCTCTCAAATGATTACACCGATTAGGTTTAGCTAGGTAAGAGTGGCAGTCCTTTACAGACTCACTTAGACAATTTTAAGTCCATTATGATACCACAGTAACGACAGGCCAAGGCTTCTGGTGGGAATCGAACCCTCGACCCCTGCACTGGTAATCCAAGCACGCTACCAACTCGGCTACCGGGGCTACACCGATTAAGGCCTATACTTTTAATTTTCCCATGAACATTCCTTTAAGGAACCGGGGATACTTCTCTTATATCAATGAATGCAGTCTGATTAATGTTAAGGTTCAATGATAAGGGCTCTCCTTTTTTATGCCGAGTCCAAAAGGCGTGCCGCAAAGCGACACCACTGAGAAGTTTAAACATGGCAGAATACCTCACAGATGTAGTCAGCATTAGTAAAGGGGTAATCACCGCTGAAAAAATTTCTAATGTCCATGCCAGAGTCTTTACAGACTCACTTAGACAATTTGAATTCCATTGTGATACTGGTAATCCAAGCACGTTACCAACTCGGCTACCGGGGCTACACCGATTAAGGCCTATACTTTTAATTTTCTCATGAATATTCCTTTAAGGAACCGGGGATACTTCTCTCATATCAATGAGTGTAGTCTGATTAATGTTAGGGCTCAATGATAAGGGCTCTCCTTGTTTATGCCGAGTCCAAAAGGCGTGCCGCATAGCGACATCACTGAGAAGTTTAAACATGGCAGAATACCTCACAGATGTAGTCAGCATTAGTAAAGGGGTAATCACCGCTGAAAAAATTTCTGATGTCCATGCAAGAATTTGAGCCCAGGCGTTTGGTGTCCTAGGGGGCATGCCAATCTCTGCGCCACGGTGGCCTGCGAAGCTTAATGGTAAATTAAAAACACAAAATCGGTATACATCTTTGGTGTCAAATAGCCTAGCGCAACACCCCAGAGCAGTAAAAACCTCCAATTGACACGAATCACGATCATGGCAACATGGTATCAAAAAAATAAAGTTAAGAGTTGTAATCACTACTCTCGCCAAGCTTCCAAGCTCGTTCTGATCTATCGGAACGATCGCTGCGGGAACCTGATGGCCATTGGTTATTTAAAGGTGCCATGTCATATCGAGCATCTTAGGCACTCAGTATTTAAACAAAACTCGGTGCTCAATCCCAATGGCAGATGGTTGTACGCACGGGATTGACCCGATGGAAGTCTAATCGGCAAGGATAGCCGCCTCACTGTACAACACACTGCTGAAATCCCATGGCAGCCGGTTGTACGCACCGGATTGACCCGATGAAACCCTCATTGGCAAGGGCTGCTGCCTCAGTGTATGTGTTTGTCTTTTTTCGTCATGGGAGGGCACATCCCGGAGTGCCTTCTCCGTACGCTTCTGGTCCGTGTCAGGAATGAAAAGAACCCCGGATCCTGGTTCTGTTCGGTTTGCCAGAACCGCCTCCATCATCGGTCGGTGAGGTGTAACCGGTGCATGGAGTGCGTATCTTACTCTGGCCTCACTTCACTACGGGAGTATAGACATACTGGTTATGTCGCAAGGTGCTGTGCGAACATAGTCAGATTGACCCGATGGAATCATTCATCGTCAAGGGCTGCCGTCTCAGTGTACAACACACTGCTACCACAACTACAAGGACTAGGACAAGGGTGAATGTAGTCCTTGGAGAACGACCGCCACCCATTGCACCCGAAGAAATCGACCTCCCCCGGCAAACCAGAGTGGTTCTGGCTCAATTACGCTCCGGCAGATGCAGCCGTCTCAATTCCCACAGAGCTAGGATTGATGCCGACGTGCAAGATGTATGTCTCGATTGTAACCAGGGACCGCACAATACACGTCACCTGTTTAACTGCCCGGCCAGACCCACTCGACTCGACCCTGTGGACGCACCCCATCTTAGTCGCAGAGTTCCTGGGCCTTGACAATCAACAGAATCAAGCAGACGAAAGATAAAACACAATAAACTGCTACAACAACAACAACCACAACAACAACAACATGTGACCACCCGACTTCTTCTGTACGGTAATATACGCAACAGCTGCATACCACCCCAAATGTTGTCAGGCTAGTGCCAGGAAATGTATAATTTTTGCAACTAAACTGCAACGGTCTAAGTGGCAAGATCGATGAGATTATGGATTTCATGAGTCGGAAAGATGTATTGGTCCCAGCGATCCAGGAGACAAATCTGACCAACACCTGCAGCTTGCACATTTGTCATGGATACAATGTGCTACGTAAGGATCGCACAAGGAATGGAGGTGGGGGATTGGCCTTCGAGATACACAATTCCGTGCAATATAGACCCATCCCTGGTGCTAGTGACCCCTACGTGGAATGCATGGGGATAGCAGTCAGGTCCGGTACTGCCGAGATAGAGTAATATAACGTGTACATACCGCCGGTTGGTAGCTGTATCCCGATTAATGGCCAAGCTTACAACCCCGACATAAGTGGGTTACTATCTGGCCATAATCTTCTGGTTCTAGGGGACTTTAATGCGCATCACACTTCATGGCATTCTCCCCTAGGTAACGACCAGCGTGGCATAGTTTTGGCAGAGCAGATAGATAGCTCCACGTTTTGCACGTCGAATGAGGATGCCCCCACAAGGACTACAAGGAGGTGCAGCAACTCGTCAGACATCTCTATTGCATCCCCCGATCTCCTGAGTGACGTATCCTGGCAAGCCGTCATCTCTGTGGGGTTAGACCACCTCCCCATAATTCTCACCATCGACCGACCACCCGACTTCATAACCTCTTCGCGCCGAGCGTTTATCAATCAGAAGAAGCCCGATTGGGCAGGCTTCAGAGTGTAAACCAATCGCCGCTTCAGTGAACTGCCACCCCCTCGGATGTGCTAGTGGCCGAGAGGAAATTCCGATACATCATTAACGCAGCAGCCGCTCGCTTTAGACCAGCCGGTCGAATACTCCAAGTGCGGCCCAATTTCCCGGCGCATGCAGTGGTACTTGCAGACAAGCGTGAAGGGATTCGTTGTATGTACCCCAGTAACCCCAGAATCAGCGAGCTGAATCTGGAAATAAACAGGGTAGTCAACGAACTTAAGTGTAATTTGTGCCTGGAATACTTGGAGCCACGTAACTTAGGCACCGGTGTAGGCAAGCTGTGGTCTACTGTTAAATCACTCTCGAACCCCGGTAGACGGGATGACAGGACCTCAGTCACTTTTGGCAAAATAACTGTGACTGATCCGAAGAGATGCGCCAGGTTGTTCAACCGTCAATTTATTGTGCATCCCGAGAGAGACAGGGCAAGGAGGAGAGCCATTCGCCGTATTCGCGGTCTCCGAGCCGATAAACCGTGGCGAATTTACCGTGGGCGAAGTTACGAAAGTCATCCGTGGCGCCAAATCATCTAAGGCGTTGGACCCCGACGGAATCTCTACATTGATGTTGAAGAATCTGGATTCACCTGGAGTTAAGTACCTTACTATTGTCCTCAACCTGTCTTTGAACACTCTTATAGTTCCCGTTGTCTGGAAAATGGGCAGAGTGATCCCACTACTGAAGCCTGGAAAAGACCCGAGTTTGGGGGAGTCGTACAGACCGATCTCCCTTCTCTCACCAGTGGCAAAGACGCTTGAGGCATTACTCCTTCCGAGCCTGGTTGCACTCAACTGAGGTTGTTATGACAACGATGCATACCAAGGGCAATGGACTTATATGGAGCACATCAGGCCATCTGATGAAATATGAAATGTTGAAATTTTACACCAAACTATTTACAAGAGATGGATAAAAAAATCATCATAACATGAGATGTTCTTTAAGAACTTTATTATAAGCTTCCTAATACTACCTACTTACATTATTTTTGTTTTAGACTTCCATCCAGACACATGGAATCCCACATGGTGTGTTGGCACAATATTAACCGGATTATTAAGCTTTATGGTAAGTAAATCAATCGATATTATCAGCATAATCGAGAAGCTTGTGTTTGTGTTGAAAAATGTACCCAATTCATTCCATCATGTCCACGATAAGCTAGCTGCCTGTCAGCAATCTTGGTCGTTCCAGAATGTTTCCTTTCTGTTTCTTTCACTGAAAGAAATAGTGTAGTGAGCTAAACGGTGTGGTCACTTTGTTGAACGATATTGACCACTTTTAGGTTAGGTTAGGTAAGAGTGGCAGTACTTTGCAGACTCACTTAGAAAATTTTAAGTTTATTGCGATACCACAGTAGCGGCAGACCAAGTCCTATGGTGGAAATCAATCCCACAACCCCCGAGCACGCTACCAACTCGGCTATCGGGGCGCCTTTGAACACTATTCAGTCTTCAGGCTTTCATTGCGAACCATACATTGCCGCCAATGAACTTGGTTAACCCGAAGCCTTTCTGGTGACGTAGTCCGAGTTAAGGGAGTGGGTGACGAATGCGCATGCAACATTGTGGAACAGCAAAACAGTCGGTAGGACGGCGAAAATCCTATGGGGGGGATCCAGATCGTGAGAAGACGAGGCTATTACTGAAAGGAAGTAATAACGAGGTCAGTACAGCTATTGGTATCTTAATGGGACACATAGGACTACGAGCTACGAGCATGTGTAGGGCATGCGGGGAAGATGACGAGACATTGGAGCATTTTCTTTGTCATTGCCGGGGTTTCCGGCATATAGGTTGGCATGAATCAATTTAGGGGAGTGGTATTGAAAACAATTAAGGATTTTGTAAGTAGCACGGAATTCCTAACTTAAAATTTTCTTATTAGAGAGGTTACCTTATAGTTTTTAGAGCGCACAGCAAGGCTAAGGTGTATGTCCTTAGTGGCATGGGGTGGATTAATATCTGCACCCTCTTTTCAACCTAATCTCATCGTGACTGATACGAAGAGGTGCGCCAGGTTGTTCAATCGTCAATTTATTGTGCATCCCGAGAGTGGCAGGGCTAGGAGGAGAGTGATTCGTTGTATCCGTGTTCTCCGAGCCGAAGAGCAGCCATCACAATTGTCATCCGTGGCGCCAAGTCGTCGAAGGTGTTGGGCCCCGACGGAATCTCTACACTGATGCTGAAGAATCTGGATCAACCTGGAGTCGAGTACTTTACGACTGTCCTCAATCTGTCTTTGAACTCTTATAGTACCCGATATCTGGATGATGGGCAAAGTGATCCCGCTACTGAAGCATGAAAACGATCCCAGTAAGGGGGAGTCCTACAGACCAATCTCTCTACTCTCACGAGTAGCCAAGTCGCTTGAGGGACTACTCCTCCCAAGCCTCAAGATATTAAGATATAATCCAATGTACTCAAAAATATGTAACGATTGCTGTCCATTAAAAACAAGTAAAACGGTGTTAAGTTCGTCCGAGCCGAACTTGGGATACCCACCACCTCGTGTATATATGCAAACCACCTTTCGTCATAATCCGGTGAAAAATGCATAATTTATGCCCCCATAGCAGCTTTATCGAAATATGATCCGATTTGGACCAAACTCGACACAGATATTGAGTGGTGTAATAAGTACAAGTCATTCTTTAATTTTGTAGAACAAAATATTGGTCTTTTTGGTAGCCATATCCAAATATAGACCGATCTGAACCATATACGACACGGATATCAAAAAGCCTAACATAATCACTATATCGAATTTCAGCGAAACCGGATTATAAATGTGCCTTTTATGGGCCAAGACTTTAAATCGAGAGATCGGTCTATATGACAGCTATATCCAAATCTAAACCAATCCGGGCCAAATTAAGGAGGGTTGTCGAAGTGCCTAACGCAACTCACTGTCTCAAATTTCGGTGAAATCGGACAATAAATGCGCCTTTTATGGACCCAAAACCTTATATCGGGAGATCGATCTATACGGCAGCTATATCCAAAGCTGGACAGATCTGAGCTAAATTGAAGAAGAATATTGAAGGGCCTAACACAACTCATTGTCCCAAATTTCGGCGACGTCGGCCAATCAATGCGTCTTTTATGGGCCTAAGACCTTAAATTGAGAGATCGGTCTATATGGCAGCTATATTCAAATCTAAACTGATCTTTTCCATATTGCAGGAAGATGTCGACGGGCCTGTCTTAACTCACTGTCCCAAATTTCGGCAACATCGGACAATAAATGTGACTTTTATGGGCCTAGGACCCTAAATCGGAGAATCGGTCCATATGGGGGCTATATCAAGATATAGTCCGATATAACCCATCTTGGAACTTAAACTGCCTATGAACAAGAAAAGAATCTGTGCAAAGTTTTAGCTCAATATCTTTACTTTTAAGTGCTGTAGCGTGATTTAAACAGACAGACGTGCGGACATGGCTAGATCGTCTTAGATTTTTACGCCGATCACGAATATATATACTTTATAGGGTCGGAAATGGAAATTTCGAGGTGTTGCAAACGGAATGACAAAATGAATATACCCCCATTCTTCGGTGGTGGGTATAAAAATTCATCTTTTCAAAAACCGTGTTGAATTTCAATTGATTTCGAAAAATTTTTTGTATCATTTTATGAAATAATTGTTTTACCTTATGCTGAAATCTTGCCTTTTTTTGTTCCAAATCTCTTCGCAGTTGGAAAATACCGCTACACTGGGTTCAATAGAAACAACAAAATATGAAAAGCAGCAACTAGCCAAGAAGTCGCTTGCATTTAATTTAAAAAATCCACATTTTGTCGAACTATTCCCCGATATTTGTGAGGAGATCAACAAGCGATTGCAAAGTGAGAAGGAACAAAAACTGAAAGCTTTAAATGCCGCCTCCGCCGCAGCCAATGGCAGTGTGACCCAGGGAGCAAGTGGCAAATCGACGCTGGCAAATGGTAACCTGCCCAACGGTAGCATAGGTGCAAATGGCATTGCAATAAATGCCAGTGATGTGGTGGCTGGTGCCGCTGTGGTTGATGCTAATTCGGGAAAGAGCCTATCGAACTCCTATCTAAATTGGCAATCGAATGTTATAATTTTAATATGTTTTGCTATATTTGCATTAGTTGTAAACTATGTTTTAAAAAATATCAATCAAGAATAGAATTTTAGATTGCCTGGCATTGGATGGAGGATGTGGTGTGCGGTAGAGATGCAGGCGATAACTGTGTATATGGAACTTTAATATATATTTAATTTTAAAATCAGCAATTTGTTTGTTTTACTTTTACTCTTTTTCTTTATTCTTATTACACTTTCCTTATGTTTTGTTGGTTTATCTTTTTCGCTCCCTCAGTTTCAGATTTGTTCCCATACAAAGAAAAAACATTTCCCCTTATATAAAAAATTTTATTATTCTCTATGTAGAATTGTTTTAAGTCACTATATAAATTGCGTATTAAATTATGAATACAAGAACATTATACTACCTACCTACTACCTACTATAAATAAATTTATCACAAAATTACAAGAAAACAAAAAAACGAAAAGAGTTATTATGCCAATAATTTGTTTTTATGTATTAATTATAACAATGGAGAAAAATACACTATAACGTAGTCGATAACAACTAACCCACACACATACACATACACAAACAACACAAATTCTATTAGGAATCAATCAAATTTTCTTAACAATTGAAGCTCAGCTGATATTTGGTTTTATAAATACAAAATAATTGCAAATTCTTAGTGAAAATAAAAACAGAGAAAACGCTTATTTGTGTAATATACAAAAATGATTAAATTTGTATTGTGCATAATTTACTTTAAGGAAATAAAAACAAAAATAATTACAGAAAATTTTAAAACAAATGATTATTTAAAAGAGTCTGGCCTCGTATAATTGGGAGATCGCTCTATAAAGCCACTTTATGTTAGGTTAGGTTAAAAGAGTCGCCGCAATTGCCAACGCCTTCACTTGGAGGCCTCTGGTCCATTGTGTTCGCCCTTAAAAGGAATGAATTAGGAAAGAAGAGTGGGACAAGTAAAAAGACATTTAGTTCTGCCGGGTGGAACTTTGGATACCCATCACCTCTGGTACGTATAAAATCGTTCAAATCTGGCGATAAATGCACGATTCTGAATCTATAGCAGACGATCTGGATGGAAAATGCTCCTTTTATGAGCCCAATACTCTATATCGGGAGATCGGTCTATATGGCAGCTATATCCAAAATTGTCCGATCTGAAAGATATTCAACAAAAAGGTTTAGAGGAGTACCAAAACGCACTGTTTAAAATTTCAGCCAAATCGGATGAAAAATGCTACTTTTATGGTCTCAATACTCTATATCGGAAGATCGGTCTATATGGCAGCTATATACGACTATGGTCCGATTTAGACGATGTTCGACACAAAGGCGTAGGAGGTGTATCACAACTCACTGTTACAGATTTCATCAAAATCGGATGAAAAATGCCCCTTTTATGAGCTCAATACTCTATGTCGGGAGATCGGTCTATATGGCAGCTATATCCTTGGTCCGGTCAGGACAATATTCAACAAAAAGGTTTAGAGGAGCACCAGAATTCGCTGTGCCAAATTTCGTTGAAATAGAATGAAAAATGCTCCTTTTATAGGGTCATTACACTATATCGGAGATCGGTTTATATGGCAGCTATATCCAAATATGGTCCGATCTGGATCACATTTGGCTGGAATTGGTAGGGGTCTGCTAGAACACACTGTGCCAAATTTCATGGAATTCGAGTAATAAATTGACCTTTTATGGCCTCAATACCCTATATCGGGAGAATGGGAGTTCGGTCTATAGGGCGGCTATATCCAAATATAGTCCGATCTGAACCACACTTCACAGAAATGGGTAGGGGTCTACCAGAACTCACTGTGTCAAATTTAATCGCATGAAATATAACCAATTTATTACCTCAAGACTTTTAGTCTGGAGATCGGTCTATATAGCGGCTATATTAAGTTAAATTCCTAGTTTTTGAGATCAGAAGGTCAGGTTTATATAAAAAGAATACGAAATCATCTGAAATTGTTTGTAAACTATTTTTTTATCCAAGGTATCTGCAAAATTATAAATACCCAGCTTTTAGGTATACCCGGGTATTTACCCAATTTACCGGGTAAATACCTTTTGGGTAATTACCCTTCGAGATCGTTCTATATGGGTGCTATATCAAGATATTTGGAACCTATTTGGAACGTATTCGGTACAGATGTCGAAGATCTTAATACAAATCAATGTGCCTTATTTCAGCCAAATCGGGTAAAAAAAGCGGCTTTAATGAGATTAAGACCCTAAACCGGGAGATCGGTTTAGGGTCTAAAAACTAACAAGTTAAAAGGCATTATACTCGGTCGGGCCGAACTTTCGGAACCCGCCACCTCGTATTCGTATGTTAACCATTTTTTGTCACAATCCGGTGAAAAAAATCTCATGTATGAACCCATAGCAGCTATATCGATTGGGTCAAACTATATCCAAATATAGACCAATGGGGTCCATGTTGAACGCAGATCTCGGAGGGCCTAACACAGCCCACAGCTAAATTTCAGCGAAATCGGGAAATAAACGCTGCTTTTATGGGCCGAAAGATTAAAATCGGGAGATCGATATATATGGCAGCTATGTTCAAATGTAAACCGATCGGAACTATATTGATCACGAAAGGCGAAAAGCCTAACATAGGTACTGTGCCAAATTTCAGCGAAATATGATAATAAATTCGTCTTTTTGGGCCCAAGACCTTTAATAGGGCGATCGGTATGACAGCTATATCCAAATAAAAACTAATCTGAACCATATAGAGTACGGATTACGAAAAACCCAACATAGGTCACTGCTCCCAATTTCAGGAAAATCGGATAATAAATGCGCTTTTATGGGCCTATTAAACACGGCTATCGAAATGCCTAACATAAGTCACTGTGCCAAATTTCATTGAAATTGGTTAATAAATGTGCCTTTTAAGGGCCCCGGACCTTAAATCGGGAGGTCCGTATGTATGGCAGCTATATCCAAATGTAGACCGATCTAAACGATATAGGGCACGGATGATGAAAAGCCAAACATAGGTCACTGTGGTAAATTTCAGCGACATCGGGTTATAAATGCGCCTTTTGTGGGCTCAACATCTTAAATCGGGAGATCGGTCTGTATGACAGCTATATCCAAATATAGCCCGATCTTGACCATACAAATGTCTAGGAGACTAACTCAATACATTTTGCCAAATTTCAGCGAAATGGGACAATAAAAGTGTCTTTCATGGGCCTTAGATCTTAAATCGGTCTATATGGGGGCTATAGCAAGATATAGTCCGATATAGCCCATCTTCGAACTTAGCCTGCCTATGCCTCTAAAAAAATATGTGCAAATTTTAGCTGATTATCTGCACCTTTATAGCCTGTAGCGTGATTTCAAGAGACAGACGGACAGACGGATGGACATGGCTATATCGTCTGAGATTTTTACGACGATCATGAATATATATACTTTATAGGGTCGGAAATGAATGTTTGGATGTGCTGCAAACGGAACGACAAAATGAATTTATCCCCATCCTTCGGTGGTAGGAAAAACAAGTAAAAGCATACAAAGTTCGGCCTGGCCGATTCTGGGGAACCCACCACCATGGATTCTGCTTAAATGTGGAAGCTATATCAGTTTATAGACCGTTTTGGACCGTACTTGGCACAGTTGTTGGAAGTCGTAACAGAGCACTATCAACAAAATTTCAGCCAAACCGGACAAAATTTGGGCTTGTAAGGACTCAAGAAATCAAATCGGAAGATCGGTTTATATCGGAGCTATATCAGGCAATAGACCCATTTCAACCGTACTTGGAACAGTTGTTGGAAGTCATAACAGAACACTGTGCAAAATTTCAAGCGGCCAGCTACTCTGATTTCGATAGACGGACGGACGGGCATGGCTAGATCGAATCAGAATGTCGAGATGATCGAGAATATACAGTGGCACAGATATGTCTACATTTATTTTCATAAATAGCAATTACGTAAACCGACAGTAACGTAGTTAGGATAGGATTAGGATTTCTACCCTAAAAATTTTAACTAATGATAATACTGCGTACCATGGTAAACAATTTTAGCAGTAAAATATATTTGGCAGAAAAACTTTTTCCTACAAAAATTTCGTTTTGAAAAACGTGTTTTTTGAGTGGGGTATGTAGACTTTTCTGTGCCACTGTATATACTTTATGTGGTCTTAGATCAATATTTTGAGGTGTTACAAAATGGAGTGACAAAGTGAACGCTGCAGCTCAAGCCGAGTCAGCACATTCGTTAAGTAGGAATACACCATCCCAAACAGAGGGGGTTCACAATCGGCGTCGCTCTCCATCCGAGACTCAAATCTGGCCAGCCCGTCAACCGCTTCGTTTCACGCTACCCTGCTACCCCGGAACCCACCACAATCTGACCCCAGCCCCAAACTAAGAGCTGGCAAAATATCGATGGCACTATTGATATTTTATTTTTTGTCTGAATATCGATTGATATTTTTCCTATTGATGCTATCGAAAGGTTAATTTTTTTGCAAAATTAAACAAAAACAAGTAAAAGCGTGCTAAGTTCGGCCGGGCCGAATCTTATATACCCTCCACCATAGAGAGCATTTGTGGAGTTCTTTTCCCGGGATCTCTTCTTAGGCAAAAACAAATAAAAAGCGTTAAGTTCGGCCGGGCCGAACTTTGGATACCCACCACCTCGGGTATATATGTAAACCATCTTTCATCATCAGTTATACCCAAATATGTTCCGATTTGAACCAAATGCTAATAAATACATTAGCTATATTTAAAAATAAACCGATCTGAACTATATACGACACGGATGTCGAAAAGCCTAGCATAAGTCACTGTGTCAAATTTCAGTGAAATCGGATTATAAATGCGCCTTTAATGTGGCCAAGACTTTAAATCGAGATATCGGTCTACATGGCAGCTATATCCAAATCTGGACCGATTTGAGCCAAGTTGCATAAAAATGTTGAAGAGCCTAACACAAACCACTGTCCCAAATTTCAGCGACATCGGACAATAAATGTTTCTTTTATGGGTCCAAAACCTTAAATCGAGAGATCGGTCTATATGGCAGCTATATTCAAATCTGGACCGATCTGGGCAAAATTAAAGAAGGACGTCGAAGAGCCTAACCAAACTCACTGTCTCAAATTTCTCGGACAATAAATACGTCTTTTATGGCCCCAAAACCTAAAACCTAGATATCGGTCTATATGGCAGCTATATATAAATCTGGACCGATCTGTGCGATATTGCAGAAGTATGTCAAGGGGCTTAACTTAACTCACTGTCCCAAATTTCGACGACATCGGACAATAAATGAGCGTTTTATGGGCCCAAAACCACAAATCAAGAAATCGGTCTATATGACAGCTATATCCAAATCTGAACCGATCTGGACCAAATTGAAGAAATATGTCGAAGTGCCCAACACAACTCACTGTCTCAAATTTCAGCAAAATCGGACAATAAATGTACCTTTTATGGGCCTAACACCATAAATCGGAGGATCGATCTATATGGCAGCTATATCCAAATCTGAACTGATCTAAGCCAAATTAACGATGAATGTCGATGGGCCTTACACAACTCACTGTCCCAAATTTCAGCGAAATCGGATAAAAAAAGTGGCTTTTATGGGCGTAAGAACCTAAATCGGAAGATAGGTCTATATGGGGGCTATATCAAGATATAGTCCGATATAGCCCATCTTCGAACTTAACCTGCTTATGGACAAAAAAAGAATCTGTGCAAAATTTCAGCTCAATATCTCTATTTTTAAAGACTGTAGCATGAAAAGACGGACAGACGGACGGACATGTCTATATCGTCTTAGATTTTTACGCTGATCAAGAATATATATATACTTTATAGGGTCGGAAATGGATATTTCGTGTGTTGCAAACGGAATGACAAAATGAATATACCCCCATCCTTCGGTGGTGGGTATAAAAAGGATAAAAGAAAAGATTTGCTCTGCTATTAGAGCGATATCAAGATATGGTCCGGTTTTGACCACAATTAAATAATATATTGGAGACCTGTGTAAATTTCAGACAATTCGAATAAGAATTCCCCCCTTTGGGAGCTCAAGAAGTAAAATAGAGAGATCGATTTATATGGGAGCTGTATCGGGCTATAGATCGAGTCAGACCATAATAAACACGTATGTTGATGGTCATGAGAGAATCCGTCGTACAAAATTTCAGGCAAATCGGATAATAATTGCGATCTCTACATGCTCAAGAAGTCAAGATCCCAGATCGGTTTATATGAGAGCTATATTAGGTTATGATCGGATTTTAACCATACTTGGCACAGTTGTTGGATATCATAACAAAACATTTCGTGCAAAAATGCATTCAAATCGGATAATAATTGCGCCCTCTAGAGGCTCAAGAATTCAAGACCCAAGATCGGTTTATACGACAGCTATATCAGGTTATGGACCGATTTGAACCATACTTGGCACAGTTGTTGAAAGTAAGAATAAAACACGTCTTGCAAAATTTCAGCCATATCGGATAGGAATTGCGCCCTTTAGAAGCTCAAGAAGTCAAGTCCCCAGATCTGTTTATATGACAGCTATATCAGGTTATGAACCGATTTGAATCATACTTGGCACAGTTGTTGGATATCATAACAAAACACGTCTGGCAAAATTTCATTCCAATCGGATAGGAATTGCGCCCTCTAGAGGCTCAAGAAGTCCAGACCCAAGATCGGTTTATATGACCGCTATATCAGGTTATGGACCGATTTGAACCCTACTTGGCACAGTTGTTCGATATCATAACAAAACACGTCGTGCAAAATTTCATTCCAATCGGATAAGAATTGCGCACTCTAGAGGCTCAAGAAATCGAGACTCCAGATCGGTTTATATGACAGCTATATCAGCTTATGGACCGATTTCAGCCATACTTAGCAAAGTTGTTGGAAGTCAAAACGAAACACGTCATACAAAATTTCAACTAAATCGGATAATAATTACGCCCTCTAAAGGCTCAAAAAGTCAAGACCCAAGATCGGTTTATATGGCAGCTATATCAAAACATGGACCGATATGGCCCATTTACAATACCAACCGACCTACACTAATAAGAAGTATTTGTGCAAAATTTCAAGCGGCTAGCTTTATTTCTTCGGAAGTTAGTGTGCTTTCGACAGACAGACGGACGGACATGGCCAGATCGATATAAAATGTCACGAGGATCAAGAATATATATACTTTATGGGGTCTCAGACGAATATTTCGAATAGTTACAAACAGAATGACGAAATTAGTATACCCCTCATCCTATGGTGGAGGGTATAATTACCGATCTGACACCGAATGTATCCTATAAGACCCATTGAGTCTATAGAGAGGGCAATTTTCATCCGATTGGGCTAATATTTTGCACAATGATTTCTCTCATGACTTCTAGCTGACTTTATTACATTTGGTGTTATTGGGCCAGTGGATTGATGTTGCTTCTATATAAATCCCGTATAAACCGATTTTGGATCTTGACTTCTTGGGCCGCTAGAGGTCGCAATTATTATCCGATTTGGCTGAAATTTAGCACGAAGTGTTTTGGTTTGACCATCAACAAGTGTGCCAAGTATGGTTCAAACCGGTCCATAACCTAATATAGCTCTCATATAATCCGATCTCTTATCTGCTTTGGCTGAAATTTGGCATGAAGTGTTTTGGTTTGACCATCAACTACTGTGCCAAGTATGGCTCAAATCGGTTCACAACCTGATATAACTTCGATATTAACGGATTTCATATCTGATTTCTTGAGCCTCTAGAGGCCGCAATTCTTATCCGATCTGGCTGAAATTTCGCACCAAGTATTTTAATTTGACTTCTAACAACTCTGCCATGTATTGTCCAAAACAGTTCATAGCCTGATATAGCTCCCATATTAACCGATTTCTTGAGCCGCTAGAGGGCGCAATTTTTAACCGATTTGGTTGAAATTTTGCATGATGTATTTTGGCTTGACCATCAACAACTGTACCGAGCATGGCTTAAATCGGTTCAAACTCCGATATAGCTCCAATATAAACCGATTTTGAATCTTAACTTCTTGAGTCGCTAGAGGGCGCAATTATTATCCGACTTGGCTGAAATCTAGCACCAAATGTTTTGTCTTCCCCATCAGCAACTGTGCTAAGTATGGCTCAAATCGGCTCATAATCTGATATAGCTCCCATATAGACCGATTTCGGATCTTGACTTCTTGAGCCGCTAGAGGTCGCAATTTGTATCCCATTTGGCTTAAATTTTGCACGAAGTGTTTTTTTCTAATTTCTAACAACTTCGTCAAGTGTGGTTCAAATCGGTCCATAACCTAATATAGCTCTCATATAATCCGATCTCTTGATTTATCCAATCTCTTATCTGTTTTGGCTGAAATTTTGAACGAAGTGTTTTGGCTAGACCATTAACAACTATGCCAAGTATGGCTCAAATCTGTTCATACGTTGTTTTAAACCTCCCGACATCCAACCTAAATTCAGATTCATGATTCATGATTCATGATTCAGACCGGACTATATTTAGATATAGCTGCCATATAGACCGATCTGCCGATTAAGGGTCTGGAACCCATAAAAGCTGCATTTACTATCCGATGTCGTCAAAATTGGAAACAATGAGTTGTTTTAAGCCTACCGACATTCGACCTAAATATGGTTCAGATCGGGCTATATTAAGATATAGCTGCCATATAGACAAATCTGCCGATTAAGGGTCTGAAGCCCATAAAAGCTTTACTTATTACCCGATTTCGCAGAAATTTCAAGCAGTGCGTTGGTTTAAGCCTCTCAACATCTGACCTTACATGTGGTTCAGATCGGACGATATTTACATATAGCTGCCATATAGACCGATCTGCCGATTAGGGGCCTGGAACCCATAAAAGCTGCATTTATTACCCGATTTCGCTGAAATACGAAACTGTGTGTTGTTTTCCGAAATATGATGTTTTTGAGAATCGACGTAAAAGGGAGAGTGCTTCCATCTTCTTCCTAAATCCTTTGACTATCTTCAATACTTCTTTACTAGATTATGTTTAATTTTTATGTAAGGAATTTTGGCGACTTGATTTCCTTTTAGATTACTCTACAAATCCTTCCAACATCCCATAAAGTTCAGTGACCAACATTTTATTTATGTTTGTCTTGAAAAAAAAAAATAGAATTCTAACAAAGAGAAAACTTTAAATGTTATACTCGTACTTAATTATAACAGTGATTTTTCAAAATTGTCGTTAAAATCGTTGCCATAAATTCATCTCCATTTATCGCCTCATAAAACAAAAAGTCTTTTAAAACATTTAGCGACGGCCAACAACAGCACCAGCAACAGTACAGCAGTTGTAACAAGAACAAGTCAGGCGAAAGCCGACAATCCTTTCAGATAAATTTATTTATGACCCAAGTTGTTACAGCTAAATGTCATTTGAAATTCATATTCATGCAACCGACTCAGTCCCCCAACAGCAATGTGGTATAACTCCCCAAACACTTTCTTCAAATGATGGTGAAGATGAGGATGACAGCATCAATATTATATGCAATTTGCTTCAAAGATAAAGGAGGTATGAAAAGTGTGGGAAATAATGAGATGGGCATTAGAAGATGTAAAAGGCCTCTTAGGAGACAATTTTATAAAAATTTTCTGTTGAGAGAAAATTGCTTGGAAATTTTGTCCAGCAAAAACATTTTACTGAAATTTACTTTTTAGAGAAAATTTATTAAATTTTGTATACCCTCCACCATAGGATGGGGGTATACTAATTTCGTCATTTGTTTGTAACTCATCGAAATATACAGCTAGGACCCCTTACATATATTCTTGATCGTCATGACATTTTAAGTCGGTCTAGCTAGTTTGTCTAGTCTATCTGTCCGTCCGTCCGTCTTTCGAAGGAGTTAAGTTGGGTGCTTGAAATTTTGCACAAATATTGGGTGGCCCAAAAAGTAATTGCGGATTTTTTAAAAGAAAGTAAATGCATTTTTAATAAAACTTAGAATGAACTTTAATCAAATATACTTATTTTACACTTTTTTTCTAAAGCAAGCTAAAAGTAACAGCTGATAACTGACAGATGAAAGAATGCAATTACAGAGTCACAAGCTGTGAAAAAATTTGTCAACGGCGACTATATGAAAAATCCGCAATTACTTTTTGGGCAACCCAATACTTCTTATGAGTGTAAGTCGATTGGAATTGTAAATGGGCCATATCGGTCCATGCTTTAATATAGCTGTCATATAAACCGATCTTGGACCTTGACTTCTTGAGGCATTACAGGGCGCAATTCTTATCCGATTTGGCTGAAATTTTGCATGAGGCCTTTTGTTATGGTTTCAAACAACTGTGCTAAGCACGGTTCAAATCCATAAGCTGATATAGCTGTCATATGAACCGATCTGGGGTCTTGACTTCTTGAGCCTCTAGTGGGCGCAATTCTTATCCGATTTGGTTGAAATTTTGTATGACGTGTTTCGTTTTGACTTCCAACAATTTAGCTAAGTATGGTTGAAATCGGTCCATAAGCTGATATAACTGTCATATAAACCGATCTGGGGTCTCGATTTCTTTAGCCTCTAGAGGGCGCAATTATTAACCGATTTGGCTGAAGTTTTGTACGAAGTGTTCTAATTTCCAACATCTTCGCCAAACACGTTTCAAATCCGATCTCTTATCCGCTTTGTCTGAAATTTGGCATGTTGATGGCCCAAATCGGTTCACAACCTGATACAGCTCCCATACTAACGGATTTCAGATCTTGATTTCTTGAGCCTCTAGAGGGCGCTATTCTTATTCGATTTGGCTGAAATTTTGCACCAAATATTTTATTTTGACTTCCAACAACTCTGCCATGTATGGTCCAAATCAGTTCATAAACTGATATAGCTCCCATATAAACCGATCTCAGATTTTAACTTCTTGAGCCGCTAGAGGGTGAAATTATTTTCCGAATTGGCTGACATTTTGATTGTAGTGTTTTGGCTTGACCATCAACAACTGTGCCAAGTATGGCTCAAATCGGTTCATAAGCTTATATAGCTGTCATATTAACCGATCTGGGGTCTTGACTTCTTTAGCCTCTAGGGGGCGCAATTTTTATGCGATTTTGATGAAATTTTGTATAAGGTGTTTCATTTTGACTTCAATCAACTGTGCTAAGTATGGTTGAAATCGGTTCATAAGCTGATATAGCTGTCATGTAAACCGATCTGGGGTCTTGACTTCTTTAGCCTCTAGAGGGCGCAATTATTATCCGATTTGGTTGAAATTTTGCATGACGTATTTCGTTTTGACTTCCAACAACTGTGCTATGTATGGTTGAAATTGGTCCATAAGTTGATATAGCTGTCATATAAACCGATCATGAATCTAGACTTCTTGACCGCTAGAGGGCGCAATTATTATTCGATTAGGCTGAAATTTTGCGAATATAAAGACCAAATAAATAGTGGGGACTATGCACACCCAAAGTGATCAAACGCTTCTGGGTATCACCACCAATGCGAATAATAAAGGGATATAGAAAGCATAACCCTTTAACTATCAATACAGATTCTTCTATAGTTTTCGCGTATCTTGTGTGGTGAACACTCCAAGTATTGTCTCGACATTGTGGAGACAATATCATGTGCTGCTTTATACGGTTATATAGTCTGTAGCGCAGGGGTTAGCATGTCCGCCTATGACGCTGAACGCCTGGGTTCGAATCCTGGCGAGACCATTCGAAAAAAAAAAATTTCAGCGGTAGTTTTCCCCTCCTAATGCTGGCAATATTAGTGAGGTACTATGCCATGTACAACTTCTCTTCAAAGAGGTGTCGCACTGCGGCAAGCCGTTCGGACTCGGCTAAAAAAAGGAGCTTAACAACTTGAATCGGACTGCACTCATTGATATGTGAGAAGTTTGCCCCTGTTTCTTAGTGGAATGTTCATGGGCAAAATTTGCAATTTGCAATGTTCTACAACTTTGTCCAGCAAAAGGATCATACCATACAAATACCCTCCCCTCGTTTATGTATGTATGTTTGCATCTAGGTCCCTTTCTTAAAACAAAAGCACAAAACGCAACAAACAAGCCACAATGCTTGCACATATACAAAAACGATACTCCATTCAAAAAGAGAATGCAAAAGAAATAAATAGTCGTAAACTGGTAAGACAAATGAAAAGATGAAAAAGTATTTCGCCAAAGAACAGAGTAAACAAAAGAATGAGTGGCGCGGTGGAGGTGTGAGGGAGCACTGCCAAAGACAACTGCGCTCGCTCGCCTGGAAATGCTAAGGCTAAATGCAACAAATGCGTTAAATGGCATAAAAAGAGTGCGACTTCCTTTTAAACTTTTGATAAATTAAGATGAGTTGAACATTCACAGACTCCAGACAACACAGACAGAGTTAAGCATATACGAGTACACATACACACGGGCATAAATCTTGTCTTCTTTTATAAAAAAAGGATTAAGCAGCAGCAATAATACCGAGAGTGTTAAAAATGGGTTATATCGAAAATAAAAATGAAATGTTGACACAAAGAGTTTAAAAATAGAGAACTTCACTTATTATACCAACCACCAGAGGATGGGAGTATTCTAATCTAGTCTACTTCTCATTTCCTTTCATTTGATATCCATATTACTCCAATCCATGTCATTTTTGGGCGGTTTTTGGCTGTGGGATTCATACCAGTACACTAGGCGCAAAATTTTAGCCAAATCGGACAAAAATTGCGGGTTTCAGGGGCTCAAGAATTCAAATCGGGGGATCGGTTTATATGGGAGCTATGTCAGGTTAAAGACCGATTCAGACTTTACTTGGCACAGTTTTTGGAAGTCATAGCAGAACACTACGTACAAAATTTCATCCAAATTGCGGCATAAAGGGGCTGAGGAAGACAAATCGGGAGATCGGTTTATATGGAAACTATATCTAAATCTGAACCGATATGACCCATTTGCAATCCCTAACGACCTACATCAATATTAAGTAGTTGTGCAAAATTTCAAGCGGATAGCTTTACGCGTCCCACCGCTATCGTGATTTCGACGGTAGGACGGAGGGCTAGATCGACTCAGAACGTCGAGAAGATCAAGAACGTAGATACTTTATGGGGTCTTAGACGAATATTTCGAGATGTTACAACCGGAATGACTAGACTAGTATACCGCCATCCTATGGTGGAGGGTATACAAATGTGGGCAAAATTATTTAATACAAGTAAAAGCGTACTAAGTTCGGCCGGGCCGAATCTTGGGAACTCGCCACCATGGATTCTGCTAAACTATGGGAACTATATCTCATTATAGACCGATTTGGACCATACTTGCACAGTTTTTGAGAATCATAACGGAACTATGTGCAAAATTTCAGCCAAATCGGTTTAAAATTGAGGCTTCCAGGGGCTCAAGAAATCAAATCGGGAGATCGGTTTATATGGGAGCTATACCCAAATCTGAACCGATAGGGCCCATTTACAATCACCAATGACTTCCATCAATATTAAGTATCTGTGTAAAATTTCAAGTGGCTAGCTTTACGCTATCGTGATTTCGACAGACAGACGGATGGACATGGCTAGATCGACTCAGGATGTGGAGACGATCAAGAATATATATATACTTTATGGGGTCTTAGACGAATATTTTGAGTTGTTACAAATGGAATGACTAGATTAGTAAACCCCCATCCTATGGTGGTGGGTACACAAATGCTGACAAAATTAATTAAAATAAATTAAATTTTAACAAAATTTTCCATAGTAATGAATTTTTGACAAAATTTCCAATAGAATTGAAATTTTGATAAAATTTCTTATAGAAGTGAAATTTTGACAAAATTTTCTATGTGAATAAGCATTGCCAAAATCTTATATATAAAAATCAATTTGTGTTTGTTTGTAGGTTTGTTTGTATGTTTGTGTGTTCCTTAACGGCTGAACTGATTTTGGTGAAAATAGGGTACTACATTTTTTGATATCTGAAGGGGGGGCGGACCCTCCCCCTTACTCTAATTTTCAGAAACGCCAGATCTCGGAGATGGGTGGTGCGATTTAAGCGAAATTTTGTGTGCTCTCATATAGTACCCTAAAAATAAAAATTTGGTATCCAAATTTCGGATGGGGTACCTAGGGGGGCCGCCCCACCCTAAAACTTACCAAACATATATTTAGACCAATCACTCCAATATGGGACTCAAATAAAAGGCATTTAAGATAAGAAAATGTATCTGATATCCAATTGTCGGACCAAGTGCTAGGGGGACCACCCCAAGCCCCAAAAACACCCCTAAATCGGACATATTTACCGACCATGGCAATATGGAACTCAAATGAAAGGTATTTGCGAGTAGAATACGAATCTGGTATCCAAATGTGCGACCACGTTTCTGGGGGTCCACCCCTTCCCCAAAACACCTCCCAAACTGGAATTATTTACTGACCATGGCAATATGGGGCTTAAATAAAAGGTATTTCAATGTTGAATACGAATCTGATATCCAAATATGGGACCAAGAGATTGGGGGGCCGTCTCTCCCCAAAAACCTCCCCCAAAGGGGACACATTTACGACCATAGCCACATGGGGCTCAAATGGAAGGTCTTTTGGAGTAAAGCACAAATCTGATCTCAATATTCGGGAAAAGTGTTTATGGGGCCACCCCACCCCCACAACACCACCCAACCCCCAAAACAACCCTAAATCGGACATATTTACCGATCATGGCAATATGGGACTCAAATAAAAGGTACTTGAGAGTAGAATACGAATCTGATATCCATCTGGGGGTGCACCCCTTTCCCAAAACCCCCCCCAAACAGGACTTATTTACTGACCATGGGAATATGGGGCTTAAATAAAAGGCATTTGAATGTAGAATACGAATCTGATATCAAAATATCAGACCAAGTGTTTGGGGGGGGGGGGGCGCCTCTCCCCAAAAACATCCCCCAATGGGGACAAATTTACGACCATAGCCATATGGGGCTCAAATGAAAGGCCTTTGGGAGTAAAGAACGAATTTGATATCAATATTCGGGAAAATTCTCTATGGGGCCACCCCACCCCCACAACACCACCCAAATAGTAAGTATTTTCTGACTTTTGCAATTTGAGGCTCAAATAAGAGGGTTTTTAAACTGGAACACGAATCCGATATATATTTTCAAGGCCAACTCACTGAGTGGCCGCCCATCCCACAAAACACCCACCAAGCCGGTCATGTTTGCCGACTATGGAAATATGGGGCTCAAATTAAAGGTATGTGAGAGTGGACCACGTATCTGATATCAATATTAGGGGCCAACTGTCTAGCGGACGTCCCACCACCATAACAACCCCCAAAGAGGACATATTAGCTCACCAAGATAATTTGGGTCTTAAAGAGAGTGGAACTAAATATTCATAGTTTTTAGGGCCAATACCCCAAACCGGACATATTTGCTGACTTTTGCAATAAGGAGTTTAAATGAGATTAGAAAACGAATTTGATATCTAATTTTGAGGGCAACGGCAATATGAGAATAGAGTACGTTGCTGATATATTTTCCGGGCTTAGTGTTTGGGGGACTAGCCCTATCCCCAAAACACCCCTAAATCGGGCATATTTACCGACCATGTCAATGTGCAGCTTAAATGAAAGGTGTTAGGGGGTACAGCAACAATTGATACCTATTTTCGGGACCAATTTTCTGGGGGTATACCCCTTTCCCAAAATACCCCACAAACAGCAATTTTTTACTGACCATCGCAATATAGGGTTCAAATAAAAGAAATTGGGAGTAGAATACGAATTTGGTATCCAAATGTAGTAAATGCAAATGCAAATTTTGCCCATAAACATTCCACTAAGGAACAGGGGCAAACTTCTCACATATCAATGAGTGCAGTCCGATTCAAGTTTAAGCTCAATGATAAGGGGCCTCCTTTTTATAGCCGAGTCCGAACGGCGAGCCGCAGTGCGACACCTCTTTGGAGAGAAATTTTACATGGCATAGGACCTCACAAATGTCGCCAGCATTAGAAGGGGAAAATCACCGGTAAAATTTTTTTTCTGATGGTCTCGCCAGGATTCGAACCCAGGCGTTCAGTGTCATAGGCGGACATGCTAACCTCTGTGCTACGGTGACTTCCGATCCAAATGTAGTACCATGTATTTAGGGCATCATCCCTTTCCCAAAACACCCCCAAAGGGAAAAAATTTTTCGACTATGCCAATATGTGGCTCAAATGAAAGGTATTTGAGATTAGAAAACGAATTTGATAACCTATTTTGGGCCTTGTGTTTGGGGGACGCCTCATCCTGTAAACTCCTCTTAAGCCAATGGCAATATGGGGTTTAAATAGATGGTATTTGAGAGGAGAGCACGATGCTGATATTTTTCAGGGCCAAGTATCTGGAGGACCACCTCTCCCCCGAAAACACCACTAAATCAGACATCCTGAGAATATTGGGCTGAAATGAAGTATTTTAAGAATGGAGTACACCTTACATCCAAACTTAAATTCGTAGACCAATAAAGATCATATGGGATTCAGATAAAGGCACTTATATTGGTAAACTGTTTGTCGAGCGATATACTATTTTCGTATATATATATACTATTTTCACTAAAAGCTTTTTAATTGCCGAAAATAAATATTCCAAGGAAAATTTTGTTCCATATAAAGTAAAAGAAGACGCAGCGGAGAGGGCCAGGGTCAGCTAGTTTCCCATAAAAATAAATTTCGACGAAATCTCCCATAAAGATTAAATTTTGATAATATTTCCCATAGAAATGAAGTTTTTATAAAATTTCCCATAGAAATGAAGTTTTTATAAAATTTCCTATAGAAATGAAATTTTCGTAAAATTTCCTATAGAAATTAAATTTTGAGAAAATTTGATCATTTTCCCATAGTAGAAACGAATTTTGAAATTTTCTGGAAATTTCCTATTGAAATGAAATGAAATTTTGATAAAATTTACCAGGAAAAAAAATTTTGACAAAATTTCGCATAGAAATTCAATTTTGATAAAATTTCCTATAGACAAATTTTGATTATAGAAGTTAAATTTTGATAAAATTTTCCATGTGAATAAGCATAGATAAAATTTCCCTTATAAACTATATTTTGATAAAATGTTCTTAAAAATTTAATTTTGATAAAATTTCCCATAGAAATTAAGGTTTAACAAAATTTCCCATAAAACGAAGTTTTAACAAAACTTCCCATAGAAATTATTCCTGTAGAAATGAAATTTTGACAAAATTTCCCACATTTCTCAAATAAAATGTTGATAAATTTTCCCACAGAAACGAATTTTGGAAAAAATTTCCAAAAGAAGTGAAATTTTGACAATTTTTCCTATAGAAATAAAATTTAGACAAAATTTCCCAAAGACGAAATTTCACATTGAAATGAAATTTCGACAAAATTTCCCATAGAAATTAAATTTTTACAAAATTTCCCATAGATGTGAAATTTTTGACAAAGTTTCGCATATTATGGAAATGTAGATAAAATTCCCTTAGAAATTAAATTTTGAAAAAATTTCCTAAAGAAATGAAATTTTAACAAAATTTATCGTAGATATGAAATTTTGACAAATTTTCTCGTAGAAATGAAATTTCGAAAAAATTTCCCGTAGAAATTAACTTTTGAGTTTTGATAAAATTTCCCTTAGAAACGAAATTTTGACATAATTTCCAAAAAAGAATAACATTTTGACTAAATTTTCGCATAGAAATGAAATTTAAAAAAAATTACTGGTACTAATAAGAATTGACAAACATTTCCATAGAATTGAAGTTTTGACAAAATTTCCCATATAAAAAATTTTTTGACAAAATTTCCCATATAAAAGAAATTTTGACAAAATTTCTCATATACAAAAATTTTTTTACAATATTTCCCATATAAAAAAATGTTGACAAAAACTTCCCATATAAAAGAAATTTTGACAAAATTTCCCATATAAAAGAAATATTGACAAAATTTCCCATATAAAGAAATTTTGATTAAATTTTCCATAGAAACGAAATTTTAACAAAATTTATAATAAAATTTCGAAAAAACCTTTCATTGAAATGAAGATTTTACAAAAATGTCCACAGAAATTTAATTTTGACAAAATTTCCCATAGAAATGCAATTTGAACAAATTTCCTTCTCATAGGAATTACATTTTGACAAAATTTCGCATAAAAAAGAAATTTTGACAAAATTTCCCATATAAAAGAAATTTTAACAAAATTTTCCATATAAAAGAAATTTTAACAAAATTTCCCATATAAAAAAATTTTTGACAAAATTTCCCATATAAAAGAAATTTTGACAAAATTTCCATATATTTAAATTTTGACAAAATTTCCCATATAAAAAAATTTTGACCAAAATTTCCCATATACAAAAAATTTTTACAAAATTTCCCATTAAAAAAAAATTTTGAAAAAAATTTCCATATAAAAGAAATTTTGACAAATTTTCCCATATAAAAGAAATTTTGACAAAATTTCCCATATAAAAGAAATTTAGACAAAATTTCCCATATAAAAGAAATTTTAACAAAATTTCCTATAGAAATGAAATTGTATCAAAATTTCCATATGAACGAAATTTTAACAAAATTTCCCCTAGAAATGCAATTTGGAACAAATTTCCTTCTCATAGAAATTAAATTTTGACAAAATTTCCCACAGAAATTTAATTTTGTCAAAATTTCCCATAGAAATGAAAATTTGATAAAATTTCCCATCGAAATGAAATTTTGATAAAATTTTCCATAGAAACATAATTTTGACAAAATTTCCTATAGAAAGGAAATCTTGACCAAATTTCCAATAGGAATGAAAAAGTGAATCAACAGTTCTTAATGCAGCCTTAAAACAGGTTTATTTGGCAGTTCTAAAAAGGAAATCTTTCAAATAGACCTACATTAAATTGTGTGCATAACGGTGTAATGAACTATTCATTGGTACCCTTTCTTTGGTGACTTATAGTAGCATCTGATTTTGCTACTAAAAGCTTCCCGTCTGTGAGCAATGTACAGGAAAAATGGAAACTTTGGTCGTTTTTCTTTTCGCAGAGTTTTTTGTGAAATGAAATTTAAAGCTTTTTGCTAACAACAAAATGAACAAGTTGTTGGCCTTAAAAGTTTTGAGTCAGTTGTCAACGCTGCCGTTATTGAGCTGCTCTAGCTGCAACTGGCTGCTTCTGCCTCGACTCCTGCCTGCTGCTGCTGCTACTGTTGCACAAAAAGTCAAGTTGGCAGTGTCAATGAGATTGTACTGCCATAGTTTAGAAACTCTGCTGCCACTACCAGCAGCAACCCCTAACGTCATAGACATATTCCCTTCATGAAATTCGCCAACTCATGATACTGATGCAGTTGTCGCAACACAGTAAGCATACAACTCCATTTTCGTTGTGGGTACGTGTTTGAGGTGGGTGGACGTGAGAGTTATCTTAGAAAGTTGTTTGGTGTTGATGGTTTTTGTGGTATTTATTTTGTCGGTTTTTTGTGTCAACTAATTTAACATCAAAAGTTCGAAATCTGTTTCTCGCCTCCTACATTTCGATGTAGGTAGAGGGATGAGGGAGGGTACATGAGAATATAATAAGCTTCATCAGCTTTGAAAGCAGCAGTAACGACAATTAAGCTGTAGACGCAAGATTATGCCAACAAATAATAAAAATCAACTTTAAATTTTAAGAACTTTTGGGATGTTTTTGTGGGGTTTATTTTGTAAGCAGGATTATGGCTTAAATTATTTAAATGAACGTTCTATTTATAAGTACATCGTGCACTTTGCAATTTGACAAAAGTTTTCAAAAGAATTGAAATGCATAAAATCTCTAATCCTTGCTAGCACTGTTGTAAATAAGATTTTTTTGGTATGTAGGGATTGAATGTGAATCTAGAAATTGTACCTTATCAGCTAAATTTGAGGATTATGAGTAGGAACAAGTAAGAGCGAGCTAAGTTCGGCCGGGCCGAATCTTATATACCCTCCACCAAGGATCGCATTTGTTGAGTTCTATGCGCGGTTTGTCTTTTAAGGCAAACAAAGAATATTTAATAAGAACTGTTATGCTATTGAAGCTATATCAAGTTATAGTCCGATTCGGACCATAAATAAATGCTGAACATTGTAGAACTCATTGTGTAATATTTCCGTTCATTCGGATAAGAATTGCGACTTGTAGGGGCTCAAGAAGCAAAATCGGGAGATCGGTTTATATGGGAGCTGTATCATGCTATTGATTGATTCAGACCATATTAGACACGTAAGTTGAAGGTCATGAGAGAAGCCGTTGTACAAAATTTCATCGGATGAGAATTGCGCCCTCTAGAGGCTCAAGAAGTCAAGATCCCAGATCGGTTTATATTGCAGCTATATCAGGTTATAGACCGATTTGCGCCATACTTGGCACAGTCATTGGAAGTCATAACAAAACACCTCATGCAAAGTTTCAAGATCCAAGATCGGTTTATATGACAGCTATACCAGATTATGAACCGATTTGAATCATACTTAACACAGATGTTTGGAAGTGATACCAAAACACCACGTGCAATTCTACCAAATTTCAGCTAAATCGAATAAGAATTTCGCCCTTTAGGGGCTCAAAAAGTAAGATAGGGATATCGTTTTATGGGGGGAATTGTATTAGGCTATAGACTATATAGGCTATAGACTGATCCATATTTGGAACGTATGTTGAAGGTCATGGGAGAAGCCGTTGTACAAAATTTCACCCAAATCAAATAATAATTGTGCCTTATAGAAGTTCAAGAAGTCAAGATCCCAGATCGGTTTACTTTGCACAGTTGTTGAAAGTAATAAATAAACACGTCATGCCAAATTTCAGAGAAATTGGATAGGATTTGGGCTCAAGATGTGAAGACCCCAGATCGGTTTATATGACAGCTATATCAGGTTATGCATCGATTTTACCCGTACTAGGCACAGTTGTTGGAAATCATAACAAAACATGTCATGCAAAATTTCAGCCAAATCGGATGGGAATAGCATCCTCTAGTGGCTCAAGAAGTCAAGATTCAATATCGGTTTATATGGCAGCTATATCAGGTTATGGACCGATTTGAACCATACATGGCACAGTTGTTGGGAAGTCTTGACGAAACTCGTTGTGCAAAATTTCAGCTAAATCGGATAAAAATTGCGCCCTATAGTGGCTCAAGAAGTCAAAATCCAAGATCGGTTTATATGGCAGCTATATCAAAACATGAACCGATTTGAATCATACTTGGAACAGTTGTTGGAAACTATAACAAAACATCTTCTGCAGAATTTCAGCCAAATCGGATAAAAATTTCGTCCTAAGTGGCTCAAGAATTCAAAATCCAAGATCGGTTTATATGACAGTTATATCAAAACATGGACAGATATGGAAATGGCATGATCGTCATAAAATTTCATGGCGATCAAGAATATATGAACTTCATGGGGCCTAAGACGAATATTTCTAGGTGTTAGAAACCGAATGTCGAAATCCACCCCCATGGTGGAGGGTATAAAAATCAATTTGTGTTTGTTTGTTCCGTATAGACTCAAAAACGGCTGAACCGATTACCCTGAAATGATCACAGATTGTGTAGGTTGGTCTATAACGAAACATAGGCTATATAATTTTATGATATTGGACGAGGCGGACCCTCCCCCTTACCCCAAAAATACTACCCAACATTAAAAGTGTACCGATCGGGACAATATGGGACTCAAATGAAAGGTATTCAAGAGTAGGGAACGAATTTCAAAAACCCCAAAAACCCCTAAAATAGGTATTGGTTGCCCAAAAAGTAATTGCGGATTTTTTAAAAGAAAGTAAATGCATTTTTAATAAAACTTAGAATGAACTTTAATCAAATATACTTTTTTTACACTTTTTTTCTAAAGCAAGCTAAAAGTAAAAGCTGATAACTGACAGAAGAAAGAATGCAATTACAGAGTCACAAGCTGTTGAAAAATTTTGTCAACGCCGACTATATGAAAAATCCGCAATTACTTTTTGGGCAACCAAATACATTGGGCGATCATGATAGTATGGGACTCAAATGAATGGTATTCAGGAGAAGATTGCGTATTGGGACAGGAGAGAGGAACAGGCTTTATAATTTGATGATATCGGATGGGGGTTGATACCGTTAAAAATACCACCCAAAATCAAAAGTGGACCGATAATGACAATATGGGTATAAAATAAAAGGTATTGAAGAGTAGATTGAGAATATGGTATTAGAAGTACCCAGGAAGTCGCCCTAACCTCAAAACTCCTCCAAGCAGCCAAATTTAACGTTCATATCAATATGGGGCTCAAATGAAAGGTATTCGGGATTTGATTACGAATTTGGCATGAAAATTAGATTTAAGTATAGGGGTCATACCAACCTTCCGAAAATGCCGAAAATGGGCACATTAACCAATTATCACTACATGGGGCTCGGTTTGTTTGTTTGTTCAAACAAAATATCAAAAAATAAAAAAAAGTTAGGCTGTAGATTATAAATATGGCATATAAAATTAGGTCCAAGTAGGTTGAGATCGCCCCACCCCCAATACCACCAAAAAGAGCACATTAGCCGATCATGGCTATATGGGACTCAAATGAAAGGTATTTGGGAGGAGATTACAAATATGTTCTCAACATTTGCGTTCAGGTCTAGGTGGCGCTTTTTCCCCTAAAAATATGTTTTAGGGGAAAAAGCGCCACCTTGACTCAACATGTTCTTAAAATTTGCGTTCAGGTCTAAGTGGCGCTTTCCTCCCAAAAATACGTTTTAGGGGAAAAAGCGCCACCTTGACTCAACATGGGTCTCAAATGAAAGATATTTGAGAGTAGAAAATGAATCTGATATCCAATTTTGGAGCCAAGTGTTTGGGGGTACGCCCTAAAGCATCCCCTAAACTGAACTTCATTCCCGACTATGGCAATATGGAGCTCAAATTAACGGTATTTACGTGTAAAGAACGAATTTGATATCTATTTTCAGGGCAAAGTACCGATGGGCGCCCCATCCCCAAAACACCCTTCAAACGGTTCACATTTACCGACCATGGTAATATGGGGCTAAAGTGTCCTCATCCTAAAAAGACTTTAAAGAGTTAAAGAAGGCCTAGCGGAGCTGGCCCGGTTCGGCTAGTTTCCCTCGACTAATTTTGATCAAGTCCCATAAAATGGAATTTGGACAAAATTTCCCATTGAAATGAAATTTTGACACAATTTCCCATAGAAATGAAATTTTGACATTTCCCATAAAATGAAATTTTTACAAAATTTCCTATAGAAATGACATTTGGACAAAATTTCCGTTTAAAATAAATTTTTTACAAAATTTCCCTTTAACATTAAATTTTGATAAAAATTTGGAATTTTTTGGCAAAATTCCCATAAACAGGAGTTTTGGCAAAATTTCCATAAACTAGATTTTTGAAAAAATTCCCATATACTGGAATTTTGAAAAAATTCCCATAAACCGGAATTTTGACACAATTTTCCATAGAAATGAAGTTTTGACAACATTTCCCATAGAAATGAAGTTTTGACAAAATTTCCCATAAAAAGAAACTTTAACAAAATTTCCTATAGAAATGACATTTGGACAAAATTTCCCTTTAAAATAAATTTTTGACAAAATTTTGCTTTGAAATTAAATTTTAATAAAAATTTGGAATTTTGGCAAAATTCCGATAAAAAGGAATTTTGACAAAATTCCCATAAATTGGAATTTTGACACAATTTCCCATAGAAATTAAGTTTTGGCAAAATTTCCCCTAGAAATGAAATGTCAAATTTTCCTATAGAAATGCAATTTCGACGAAATTTCCCATAGAAAGGAAATTTTTACAAAATTTTGTATAGAAATGATATGTTGTCAAAATTTCCCATAGAAATGAAGTTTTGACACAATTTCCCATAGAAAGGAAATTTTGATAAAATTTCTCATAGAAATGAAGTTTTGACCAAATTTCCTATAGAAATGACATTTGGACAAAATTTCCCTTTAAAATAAATTAAAAAAAAATTTCCTTTTAAAACTAAATTTTAATAAAAATTTCCTTTTAAAACTAAATTTTAATAAAAATTTGGAATTTTGGCAAAATTCCCATAAACTGGAATTTTGAAAAAATTCCCATAAATTGGAATTTTGACACAATTTTCCATAGAAATTAAGTTTTGATCAAATTTCCCATAGAAATGAAGTTTTGACAATATTTCCCATAAAAATTTTTACAACATTTATTTTAGAAATGATATGTTGTCAAAATTTCCCATAGAAATGACATTTTGACCAAATTTTCCTTCCATAGAAATGAAATTTAACAAAATTCCCATAGAAATAAATGTTGACAAAATTTTCCATAAAAATGGAATTTTATCACAATTCCCATAAAATGGGATAACCACCACTGAAACCAGGGACCTCTTTCGGAGGTCGTCAACCACTCGGGTTTGCTCTCCCCAACTTCGCCCAAATTTGACACTTCGAGATGTATTAAACCCCTCGACATGCGTGTTGGGTCTGGTCCAGATAGGACTATATTTGGTTAAAGCTGCCATATACAGTGGCGAAGATATTTTTAAATGCCTTTTCATAAAAAGCAGCTGACAGTAACATTAATAGGATAAGATTTTACCCTAAAAAGTTTAACCAACTAATACAGGGAGCCATGGTAAACAATTTTAGCAACCATAGACATTTGGCAGAAAAACTTTTTCCTACAAAAATTTAGTTTTGTAAAAAGTATTTTTTGAGTACGGTATGTAGACTTTTCTGTGTCACTGTATGTATATCGATGTCTCTTTTTTCGATTTTAGTTTAATTTGGATTAATGGGTTGTACGAGTATTGGGCCCCTCGAGACCGTTGTCGAGTATGGTCCAGATCGGACGATATTTCGATATAGCTGCCCATCTCCCAAACAAAAGTCTTGGGCTCAATAAAAGACGCATTTATTGCCCGATTTCGCTGAAATCGAGGGCCTAACACAGTGAGTTGTGTTAGAAACTAGTGGCCCCTAAAGTCTTGGTACTAGCTAATAACCGTAGTTTTTTTCGATGCTTTGAATGACATTTGAGTCCATTAAGCATTCTTAAGTTGCATGATATTTTGCCTTTAATCATTGATAGCTATTATTTTATGATTCTGTCCCTGAAAACTTTGGACAGCTTCGAGTCTCCAAAACAAGAAATAAACTGCCACAAATAAATGTCAATCGTTCGCTAAATTATATATTTGCCTTTCTCTCTAAATGAAATATGATTATCCTTCTGTCTTATGGGATGCGAATGGATAGGGAAGCTCAGTTGGTGTGTATAAAACACCAAAGTAATTTCCCCTTAATGTCAAGTGGAAAAGTTGAGAGCTCTTTGACAGATTTGCTAATGCCAATTTGATGAACATACACCAGCAGTTTGTATTTATTTATTAACAGTAACAGCGAGAGCAACAGCAGCAGCAGCAGCAACTAGAAATTCCGACAACCGAACTAAACAAATATTCATAAAACGGAAACATTGAGGCGATATCAAATGTCTGACACTGACATTGGTAACGGTACATCTGTCTGTCGTGTTTCATATTTAACTTTTGCCAGTATGTGTTTAGTCAATAATAATACTAATATAGCAGGAATATATAAGCAAATCCTGTTGAAGTTTCCCACTGAGAGGGCGATATAGTTGTGGGAGAGAGAGAGAAAGAGAGCAACATCATGAATAACAAATGTAAAACTTTTCTACTTGGAGTAAATGCAAAACTAATGCGAAAACTTTATCATTTTTACATTTGTTAGTGTATGCGTGTGAGTGGTGAATATGTGTGTGTGTCTGGCATAAATGCATAAACAGTTACGGAAGATGTTGACTTCCGGTGAAAGTTCTATAAATGTTGAGCGTAGGAAAGAACTCAAATACAAAGACACATAAATATGACCATAGACAAGTTACAATACACACACACACACACACTCAAACTTCTTTATAAACTAGACTCCTACTCATACCCCCACACAATTGTGCGGGTGAAGTTCCTTAGGAAGTGAGTTTTTCCATGTGGTCTATGGCAAACATTAGCATTTTTACAGTTCATTTTCGTTGTTCACTTTGAAGAGTTTACTTTTTGTTTCTTATTTAGTTACAAAATACTCAACTACTTATAGTGAAGTTATGCGTGGGGTTTAAACAAAAATTTTGATATTATTGCTATTTTTATACCCACCACCGAAGGGTTTCCGTTTGCAACACATCAAAATATCCATTTCCGACCCTATATTCTTGATCAGCGTAAAAATCTATGACGATCTAGCCATGTCCGTCCGTCTGTCTGTAGAAATCACGCTACAGTCTTAAAAAATAAAGATATCGAGCTGAAACTCTGCACAGATTCTTTTTTTGTCCATTAGCAGGTTAAAATCGAAGATGGGCTATATCGGACTACATCTTGATATAGCCCCCATATAGACCGATCCGCCGATTTGGGGTCTTAGGCCCATAAAAGCCATATTTATTATCCGATTTTGCTGAAATTTGGGACAGTGAGCTGTGTAAGGCCTTTCGACATCATTCGTCAATTTGGCTCAGATCGGTCCAGATTTGGATATAGCTGCCATATAGACCGATCCGGCGATTTAGGGTCTTAGGCCCATAAAAGCCACATTTATCATCCAATTTTGCTGAAATTTGGAACAGTGAGTTGTGTTAGGAACTTCGAAATCCTTCTTCAATTTGGTCTAGATCGGTCCAGATTTGGATATAGCTGGCATATAGACCGATCCTCCGATTTAATGTCCTAGGCCCATTAAAGCCACATTTATTATCCGATTTTGATAAAATTTCGGACAGTGAGTTGTGTTAGGCCCTTCGACATCCTTCGTTAATTTGGCCCAGATCGGTCCAGATTTGGATATAGCTGCCGTATAGACCGATTCTCCGATTTTATGTCTTAGGCCCATCAAGGTCACATTTATTATCCGAATTCGCTGAAATTTGGAACAGTGAGTTGTGTTAGGCCCTTCGATATCCTTCTTCAATTTGGCCCAGATCGGTCCAGATTTGCATATAGCTGTCATATAGACCGATCTCTCGATTTAAGGTTTTGGGCCCATAAAAGGTCCATTTATTGTCCGATGTCGCCAAAATTTGGGACTGTGAGCTAAGTTAAATCTTTCGACTTCCTTCTTCAATTTAGCCTAGATCGGTTCAGATTTGGATATAGCTGACATATAGACCGATCTCTCGATTTAAGGTTTTGGGGCCATAAGAGGCTGATTTATTGTCCGAAGTCGCCGACATTTTGGGCAGTGAGTTGTGTAAGGGCCTTCGACGTCCTTCTACAATTCGGCCCAGATCGGTTCAGATTTGGATATAGCTGACATATAGGCCGATCTCTCTATTTAAGGTTTTGGGGCCATAAAAGGCGCATTTATAATTCGATTTTCCTGAAATTTGTTACTGTGACTTATGTTAGGCTTTCCGACATCTGTGTCGTATATGGTTCAGATCCGTTTATTTTTAGATATAGCTACTAAAAAAGACCAATATTTTGTTATACACAATTGATCAATGACTTATACTTATTAGTATTTGGTCCAAATCGGAACATATTTCGATATAGCTGCTGCGGGGCATAAGGTATGTATTTTTCACCGGATTTTGAGGAAAGGTGGTTTGCATATATACCCATGGTGGTGGATATCCAAAGTTCGCCCCGGCTGAACTTTACGCCGTTTTACTTGTTGGACATCAGGAATTTTCTCAGAAAAATAAGATGCAATAGAAGAGAAGGCCACTGTAGCGCAGAGGTAAGCATGTCTGCCTAAGACCCTGAACTACTGGGTTCGAATCCTGGCGAGACCATACAAACCGATCTCCCGATTTGAGCTCATGAGCCCCTGTAAAATAAAATTTTTGTCCGATTAGGCTGAAATTTTGCATGCGGTATTCTGTTACGGCTTCCAACAACTGTGCCAAGAACGACACAAATCAATCAAGAACCTGATATAGATCCCATATAAACCGATCATCCGATTTGAATTCTTGAGCACTAAATTCTTGAGGAAGCTAAAATTTTTGTCCGATTTGTCTTAAATTTTGCACATAGTGTTCCCATCGGCTCAGATTCGGATATATCCCCCATATAAACCATTCCCAGTTTTGATTTCTTGAACCCCTAAAGACCTCAATTTTCATCTGATTTGGCTAAAATTTTGCAAAAGAGTTTCCATTGTGTCTGCAAATATCAGTGCCGAGTATGATCCGAATCGGTCTTTAAACTGATATGGCTCCCATATAAACCGATACCCAGTTTTCACTTCTTGAGCCTCTAGAAGCCTCAGTTTTCATCCGATTTGTCTGAAATTTGGCACAAAGACTTGGGTTCTGTCCTCAAATATCAAATCCTTTATTAAATGATGTAGCCCCATACAAGCCAATACCCGGATTTGACTACTTGAGCTCCTAAAAGCCTCAGCCTGAAGCCTGACACAAAGACTTCTGTTCTGATTTCGAACATCATTAACAAGTATGATCCGAATCGGTCAATAAACTGGTATACCCTCCATATAAACCAATTAACGGAGTTGACTTCTCAAGTCCCTAGAACAATCTATTGCAATCTAATTTGACACAAAGACTTTTGCTATGGCTTGATCCAAATCGGTCGATATACTGATATCCCCCATGTAAACCGATCCTCGGATTTGACTTCTTGGGGTCCCAAAGGCCTTAATTTTCACCTTATTTGGCTGAAATTGATTTGACACAAAGCATTCGACTATGACTTTCAGAGTCCGTGCCAAGTAAAATTCGAATCGGTCTACATACTTATATAGGCCACCTATTAACCGATTTTCCAATATGGCTGCCTGAGATCATAGCAGCCGCTTTTTGTTTCCCGTTTTGATTGTTGTAAAATAATTCAAATACGAACTGAGCCACATTTTTATCCCAAGTTCGGCCCGGCCGAACTTAGCGCACTTTTTATTTGTTTCTTACTCTTCCGCAAGTCGCCTCGTAGGTATTATACTCGTACTTTCATATTTACTCCACTATGAAATGTTGCCATCTAATGATGTTGTTGATTCTCTTAGAAATAACATCATTTCGGGTTGGGTGTCTGAGTGTGTGTGCTATGAAACTCGTTGAGTGTGTATGTGTGCTTGCGAATGTTTGTTTCTGTCTTGTTAGCAAAACTACTGAAGGCAGAACGGAAAAGTCAATTGAAAAAGTTTCTCGTTCATTTCCGTTATTGTGTTGTTGCAATGATGGTAAAGGAGTACTGCTGGTGGTGGTGGTGGTGTTGTATTGGCAGAACCTTACCAGCAACAAATGTTCCAAGCCCTCCATGCCCATTAGGGAAATGACTATGATCAGGAAGTTGGGGGCATTGGGAGGTTGGTGGGCTGTCTGATTGTAATGAAGAGGATACAATAAACTTCATTACAATTTAAATGTTTTGATTGGAAGTGATTTTATTTGTTCTTTGTTTTGTTTTTTTTTTCGTTGCCACCCATAATAGGCTCAATTTTTCTTGCTCACCTTGAAAGAATGGAAAGCCCATGGGTGAGATTTTTATTAATTATTTAACCACAATAATGGGTGTACTTAAATCTGAGATAAATGTGAACAAGTAAAAAGGCGTTAAGTTGCGACAGGCCGAACTTCGGATACCCACCACCTCGGGTATACATATAAACCACCTTTTGTCAAAATCCGGTGAAAAATGCATACCTTATGCCCCATAGCAGCTATATCGAAATATGTTCCGATGTGGACCAAATACTTATAAGTACAAGTCTTTGTTCAATTGTGTATAACAAAATATTGGTCTTTTAAGTAGCTTTATCTAAAAATAAACCGATCTGAACCATATACGACACGGATTTCGAAAAGCCTAACATAAGTCACATTGTCAAATTTCAGGGAAATCGGATTATAAATGCTCCTTTTATGGGGCCAAGACTTAAAAACGAGATATCGGTCTATATGGCAGCTATATCCACATCTGGACCGATATGGACCACGTTTCAGAAAAATGTCGAAGAGCCTAACACAACTCATTGTCCAAAATTTCGGCGACATCGGATAATAAATGCGCCTTTTATGGACCCAAAACCTTAAATCGGGAGATCGGTCTATATGGCAGCTATATCCAAATCTGGGCCGATCTAAGCCAAATTGAAGAAGGATGTCGAGAATCCTAGCACAACTCACTGTCCCAAATTTCGGCGAAATCGGACAATAAATACGCTTTTTATGGGCCCAAAACCTTAAATCTAGAGTTCGGTTTATAAAACAGCTATATCCAAATCTGGACCGAACTGTGCCATATTGCAGAAGTATGTCGAGGGGCTTAACACGACTTATTGTCCCAAATTGCGGCGACATCGGATAATAAATGTGGCTTTTATGGGACTAAGACCCTAAATCGGCAGATCGGTCTATATGGCAGCTATATCCAAATCTAAACCGAACTGGGCCAAATTACTGAAGAATATCGAAGGGCATAAAACAACTCACTGTCCCAAATTTCAGCAAAATTGGATAATAAATGTGGCTTTTATGGGACTAAGACCCTAAATCGGCAGATCGGTCTATATGGCAGCTATATCCAAATCTAAACCGAACTGGGCCAAATTACTGAAGAATATCGAAGGGCATAAAACAACTCACTGTCCCAAATTTCAGCAAAATTGGATAATAAATGTGGCTTTTATGGGACTAAGACCCTAAATCGGCAGATCGGTCTATATGGCAGCTATATCCAAATCTGGACTGATCTCGGCCAAATTGATGAAGGGTATCAAAGGGCCTAACACAACCCACTGTCCTAAATTTCAGCAAAATCGGATAATAAATGCGCTTTTTATGGGCCTAAGAACCTAAATCGGCAGATCGGTCTATGTGGCAGCTATATCCAAATCTGGACTGATCTCGGCCAAATTGATGGAGGGTATCAAAGGGCCTAACACAACTCACTGTCCCATATTTCAGCAAAATCGGATAATAAATGTGGCTTTTATGGGCCAAAGACCCTAAATCAGCGGATCGGTGTATATGGGGGCTACATCAAGATATAGTGCGATTTAGCTCATCTTCGAACTTGACCTGCTAATGGACAAAAAGAGAATCTGTGCAAAGTTTCAACTTAAAATCTCAATTTTTAAAGACTGTAGCGTAATTTCAACAGACAGACGGACGGACATGGCTAGATCGTCTTAGATTTTTACGCTGATCAAGAATATATATATATATACTTAAAGGGTCGGAAATGGATATTTCGATGTGTTGCAAACGGAATGACAAAATGAATATACCCTCATCCTTCGGTGGTGGGTATAATAATTTAGGAAAAATTTTGTGATAGGCAAATTTGTAACAGGGTGCGTATGAGTATTTGATGGGTATCATAGCACATTAAACATACCCCACGATGTACCAGAATAATGGTTGCATTTATTAAATCGGACATTATGTAACACCGATATTCACGAAACTTAATGTAGATTTGAAATAGGTTTATTTGACAGACTTTCTTTCTAGAACTGTCAAATAAACCTAGTTTAAGGTTTTATTAAGTTTTGTGAATAGGGCTGTTAATGTTGGTCAAAAGTTTAGCATTTTGGGTATATAGAATTTGATTTAAGATTTGAGGATTTAATTTTAAAAACTACATTTCCACAAAAACACTTCTTTTCACTAAAAAAACCTATCTTCTCCTATTCCCCACAAGTTCCCTTAACTTTTAGTTCACTTCATAAGAAAATATATTGAATTTTCTTTGGAAGCCATAAAGTTTGATAAACCTTAATATGTGATTTTATTTTCGGCGCTTTTTTTTAGCTCTTTTTGTGTGTAGTTGTATGGCCATATATTCTCACATACATTTGCACTTTAATATATTTTTTTGTTAGTGCACCAAAGTGCACCATTTCTCCAATGACATTATCTTTTTGGGTTATGAAAATGCATTTGAAAACGTAAATTCCATGCGGTAAAAGGGAGAAAAACTGGTAAGTAGAAAATTGCGGCAACTAAAGTGGACATTTTCAACACACATACAACAGACAGCGTAGAGCTTCAAACAATGTTATATGGCAACAAAATATTAAACTCAATAAAGACAATGCACCACCAAAAAAGGAGACACTAGCCCAAATGCGATTTGACTTTGTAAGGGGGGCAGGTATAAAAGTTGGGTAATAGCATGGCAAGTTTAAAAATTTAATATTTTTCAGGAAATTTTCTTAACAATTAATTTCTATTGAGGAATCAAAATTTAATATAAAAAAAAATAAATTTAATTTTTAAAAGAAATGTTTGCCAAAATTGAATTTTTTAAGAATTTTTTTTGCCAAAATTGGATTTTTAAAGAAATTTTTTGTCAAAATTTATTTTTTAAAGAATTTTTTGTCAATCTTTTTTTCTAAAGGATATTTGGTCAAAATTTTATTTCTTAAAAAAATTTTACCAAAAGGGTATCATTGGGAATTTTTGCCAGAATTTTATTTGTGATTTTTCAACATCATCCAGCTCGAGATCATATTCAATGTTCGTCCCCAGCCTTTAAGTAAAGGTGGTGTTTCTGACTCGGATTCAGACAGCGACTGTGTCAATGAAACAGTCATCGCAGCCGATTCGAGAGATGAGGGCAACGGGATGACAGCAGAAGTGAGCGATGGCTTTGCTAAGCTAACAAGCAGACTGAGAAAGTGATCCGGTGCACGACGAAGGAGACAGAGGAGTATGTACCGGCAGAGTAAACGGGCGAAAGTGCAGCATGCTGGAAGGGATAGAACTGACATTCCAAGCACTTCTACGGAAGCTGGAAAAAGTATCAGATCTTCCGAAGAGCATAACACTGCTAAAATACTGAAGAAGAAAAAGAGCTGCCCGCTTTCAAGTACTCTGGGAAAACCAAGTCAGCCATACCGCAATGAAGACTCTAGACAGTGTGCTGCGGAGGTAGACAAAGTTGGAACAGGAACGAAGGAAGCACGCACTGTGACTTCCAAAAGGAGGCCACAGCCATCACGGAAGGGGAAGATGGTCGATGAGAATGGTAAGGAGCTGCCCTCTTACGCCAGAGGGGAAAGGAAGAACAACAGAGATGAGCTGACTTATGCAGTCATTAATATCGGCTGGGCATCCTGTAGGATTCCACCAGATCATCGGTCCCAAGTGGAGGATGTGGTAAACGATCGGATTTTTGAACATGTGTGAAACTCTGTAGAGGATCCACCCATACAAAGGATGAGCTGCGAGTTTAGAGGGGACATCTTTACGCTGCGTTTTGCGTCGGCGGAATGTATTGATACTGTCAAATAGCTCGTCAGAGGTATTCACGCTCTCTGGGAGGGCGCAAAGTTCGACCTGGTGAGAAAGATGGATATTCCCCAGCTCACGAAGGCTGCGGTCTTCATCAAGGGATGGGGAAGTAAATTTGCGATGGAACGCATGTTGGGATTCTTGGGCAAGCAAAACGAAGGTTTGGTCGCAGAGAAGTGTGAGGTCTTCCACGGGGAGGAGAAGGAGGAAGGAACTCTCTTTGTGGTTGGCATTGATCAAGTGTCCGTGATAAGTTTGGCTAAGACTAAAGGCATGTCGCACTACTTATCTTTCTCAATATTGGGAAGACTATGATAGGCAGAAATTTTTAGGGGGGCCTACAACGAGACAATCACGGCATCTCTCAATATTGGAAAGACTAGGAGAAGCAATGATCCTAATACCTAAATATCAGGCAGTGCAGTGGCGAGAGACGCAACACAGCCTTACAAACAGAAACCCGACGACAGACCCGTTATCGACTTAAAGATTCGGAATACTGGGATAGGTAAAGATCCTAATATTGAAACATTAGGCAGCGCAGCGACAGGAGACTCAATGCAACCCAACGAATAAGGAGCCGATGATGGTACCATCACCTACTCCCAAGAAGCCCATTTACTTAGGATTTGGAAGGCTAAGATAGGCAAAGATCGTAGTATTGAAACACCAGGCAGTACAGGGAATTGAAACCCAATAAAGCTTAACGAACGTGGACCCGACAATGGAACCATGACCGACTTTATAAAAAGTCGGAAGACTAGACTAGGCAATGAACCTAAAGCGATGGCATTGCAGTCTAAAGAACAGAGAGCAGACGATGAGATCATCACCTACTTCCAAGATGCCCATTTACTGGAGGACCAATGATTGAGGTAATCCAGATAAATCTCCACCAGAGCGAGACTGCTACACACGCTCTAATGGAGAAAATCAGCAAGGGCAAGATTCATATTGCCTTAATTCAGGAGCCATGGACGACCCAGAGCAAAGTTTCTGAACTGAACCATATCAACAACCAATTATTCTATGTTAACACTGGTACTCGGCCGAGGACCTGCGTTATTTGTCATAATTTTTTTTCTTTTAATTAATCCCCAGAGTTGTCAACCTCGAATGCAACAGCAGTGGATCATACCTGGCATCACTTTATCTGCCTTTCGACTCTCCGACACCGCCACCCACGTCGGAGCTGCAACGGCTGGTGAGAAAACCAAAACAGACAGGAAACGAGGTACTAACAGGGTGCGATGCGAACTCTCACCATATTTCGTGGGGTAGCACCAAAACAATAAGCGGGGCCAGGCCCTGGCAGAGTTCTTGAATACTAACGACCTAATAACACTCAATATTGGTAACACTGCTACCTTTGTTAGTAGGATTAGGGAGGAGGTATTAGATGTGACGAAACATCTAATTGATGAGGTTCAGGATTGGAGGGTCTCTATGGAACACTCTTTCTCTGACCATCGCTACATTAGGTTCAGAATAGCACGGCCAGCGTCGAATCCGATAAGCTTCCGTAATAAGTTGAAACCCAACTGAATAAAATTCGGAAGCCTACTCAAAAAAAGACTTGGGCAAGATAATTTAGATTGTCCAAGCATAGAAGACATTGACGAAAATGTCAACTGGATTACGACGGCACTGGTGGGGTCCTTCGAAGATAGTTGTGCTCTTCGGGAAAGGAAATCAGCCCAAGAAAAGCCCTGAGATGACCGGGGAGATTCGCAATATTGGAAAGAAGTCCGTAGACTTTTTAACAGAGCACGTCGTAAAAAAGCGGAAGTTTATTGGGATGTGTATTACACACGGCTCAAGGAGTACAATAAGATTAACAGAGCGTCAAAACGTGCCTCCTGGAAGCTTTTCTGCGAAAGATCGATAGGTCGATAGAGTTAATGATGCCGCCGAGATAAAAAATTTTCTCTTAAAAACCCAAGTCCAAACTGAAACTTTAGTAGATGACATGGGTGTGAGAGCAGAGACAACGAAGGACATGTTGAGGCTTTTGATGAAAAGCCATTTTCCACAGGATACGACGGGACTCACGGAGACACCGGAATCTTGGAATAATGCCGTTGATCAAAGGTTTATAATTAGTGAAGAAATCCTTGGGGAGCTTCAAACCATTTAAGTCACCCGGACCTGATGGAATATTTCCGGCGTTATTACAAAAAGAGGCAGGCTATCTGGCGCCTCATCTGGTCAAAATTTTTACAGCTTGCCTAGGACTTGCATATACTCCGAAAACCTGGCAGGAGGCAAGGGTGGTGTTTATACCCAAGCCCGGCAAGGCATGTTATGCAACACCAAAGGCCTACAGGCCCATAAGCTTAACGTCCTTTCTACTCAAAACTATGGAACGTATTGTGGACATCATGATAAAGAGTATGACATCCAGCGAACTGCTCAAATACAAAAAGCATGCTTATGTCAAGGGAAGGTCGGTAGAGACTGCCCTGCACAAGGTTGTGCATAAAATAGAAGAATTCTTCGATGCCAAAACGTACACCATGGCGCTATGCATTGACATCGAGGGGGCGTTTAACAATGTGCGGACCGACACTATAATCCAATTCTTAGACCAACACCGGGTGGGCCCGGTCCCTAGAAACTGGATAAACCACAGGATACGATGCCGTAAAGTACACCCTGCCGGTATGCATTTACATCGAGGTGGCTTTTAACAATGTGCGGGCCGACACACAGATCCAATTCTTAGACCAATACCGGGTGGACCCAGTCCTTAGATAAATAAACCATATGCTAAGGAACAGGTGGATAAATTCTGTTTCCCATGGCATAAATATGAGGGAGAAAGTGGCACAAGGTACGCCAGAGGTGGGCATTTTATCTGCATTTCTATGGGTGACCACCATAAATGACCTATTATGGATGCTGACTGAGGAGGGATTTGAACCCGTCTGCTACGCAGACGATGTTGTAATACTTCTAAGGGGTAAGGATCCGAACGAGCAATGCAGAAGGGCCGAAAGGGTCTTATATATGGCATATGACTGGGCTAGACCGAGAGGTCTCAATGGTAACCCAGAGAAGACTGAAATATGCCTTTTCCCGAGAAAGACGAAGGTGGGCCAATTTAACGCTTCAGGTTTTCCCAATAAGACGATTTTGATATCTGATAAGGTGAAATACTTAGGTGTGATCTTTGACAGGAAACTGAATTGGAAGTGTCACATTCAGGAGCGTACCGGGAAGGCTCACAGATGTTGGGCACTATGTTGAAGGGCCGTAGGCTCAAATGGAGCCTGAATCCGAGAATAGTTCACTGGCTCTACAGGAGCATGATAACACCAATACTTACTTACGCCTCAGTAGTTTGGTGGACTGCTATGGAGAAAAAGTGCAACATAAGGACCATATAACAGGATCAGAGATCATGTTATCTTGGCATAGGCGGAGTGATGAGGACGCCCACGCCCACTAGGGCACTGGAGACTATTCCGACCCATAGACATACGGATTAAATGTGAGGCAGCTAAGGGACTTAAGGCGTTGGGAGAATGGATTGAGGATGGGAGCACCTCATCCCATCGCGGTATATTTGAGGCGACGATAGGAAACCTGGAAGAAAGGGAAGAGGTTTTCGATCGGATACCTGTGATGAACCTTGAAGTCGAGTGCGAGGCACTGCTGCCATCGGCACAGTCTTGGATTAACGGAACCCCAGTATTGCCATCTGGAAGATCATGTTACACGGATGGATCAATGCTAGAGGACAGAGTGGACCTGGGGGTCTACATTGAAAACCCAAGGACTGAGATGTGTTTTAGACTGCCTGACCATAATACGGTCCTGCAGGCGGAGATCTGGGCGATCACGGAATGCGTGAAGTGGTGTGGTACTAACGCGAGGACGTCGAGTGTGAACATCTTTGCCAACAATAAAATTGCCAACAGGGCAATAACAACCAGGACGGTAAGGTCACGAACAGTCATGCAGTGTAAGAAGGAGATTAACGCCTTCTCTGAGGATAACAAAATCCGCATCGTTTGGGTGCTGGGCCATAACGGAGTAAGGGGAAATAAAAGGGCATACGATTTGGCGGTGAAGGCCAGAGGACTGCTGTCAAAAAACTTGTTTAACCCGAAGCCTTTCGCGTCGATGTATTCCAAGTTAAGAGAGTGGGCGACGATTGCGCATGCAACATTGTTGAACGGTGAAACGGTCGGTAGAACGGCGAAAATCCTATGGGGGGAACCAGATCGTGAAAAAACGAGGCTATTACTGAAAGGAAGTAAGAAGGAAGTCAGTATAGCTATTGGTATCATAACGGGACACATAGGACTACGAGCTCACTTATGTAAAATCGGTGCGACAAGTGATAGCCGATGTTCTCGCTAAGATTCGAATCCAGGCGTTCAGCGTCATAGACGGACATGCTAACCTCTGCGCTACGTTGGCCTCTTATGACTTCTTTTATGACTTCATTCTTTTTCTCTTTGCAAGCAAATTTATCAACCGATTATCTGAAAATTTTGCACAGCGATTTCCTCTATGAGTCTTCCAAAATTTGTGGATTTCGGTTGTAATTCTTCACTTCAAAATTTATACCAAACGTGGTATAGGCTATCAAAAGATCGGGTTTGTCCGACTTCAGCCCGTCTTTACTTGCTAACCTTTGAATAATTTTTCTAAAGCCTAGTAGCATGTTTGGTTCCTGTATGACTTCTAAATTTATTTAACCTTTTCTTTCATACCAATTCTCAAAATCTTGACATTATTGTTTTCGTCGACTTTCCACATTTACGAGCAGAGGATCATAATTTGTTAAAGTTATTTTCACAGCAGGAGGCCAGTTACTATCCCCAGTCTTTTGGGGTTTTATGCTGCTTACAGGGTTTCACTATTTTCGTGCTGTTCCTTGAGTTTTAGCCAACAAAGACATGAGACATAAAACGAGGAACAAAAGTATCTTGCTTTTGGCATTGGTAACTTTATTAGCCGCTCTGCTGAACTGCAGCAGCGTGTCTACATTGATCTAAAGTAGAATCCCGTTTTCAGTTCATTGTTCTTTTGCAGGGGTTATGGGGTTTTTTTTCGGAGGAAATAAAAAAATAATTTAAAGTGATGAGTTTACCAAAATCATATTAAGGACCAACACCATTCGCAACCACCAAGACCATTATCAGCACCACCACTCTGGGCATTACCACTGCGACCGCATGTGGATGATTGTGTTGCAGTATGGACTATGATGATTTCTGTGGCAATTTCCGTGTAATGTGGCCCCATTATTGACTTTGTTAGAGTACTGACTGGCTTTTGAATGAATGGAAGCAACTTTATTTGTATGTTTGCAGTGGGGTAATGATACACCGGGGAAAAAAGTTGATTGTACTCTCAGTACAATTCGATAAAAGTGAAATTACATAGTAAAATAGCCATTTTGGAGGTGGCAAATTCTATTAGGTTGGTGTTTCCAGCTCAAGCGAACCCTCACCTACACCCCAATTTTTAAAAACGCCAGATCTCGTAGAAGGGAGCATTAAGGCGAAATTTTATATGCCACCTAATGATACCCCAAAAACATGAAGTTGGTATCAAATTTTGGTGTCAAATAACCGGGGGGGTCGCCCCTTCCCCAAACCCACCCAAACGGACATGTTCACCGATTGCGACAATATGGGTATCAAATGAAAGGTACTTAAGAGCAGAGTATGATTTTGGTAATAAAATGTCACCATAAGTGTCGGAGGGGTCTCCCACCCCCAAAAACACCACCCAAGAGGACACTTTTACCGCTTTAGGCAATATGGGTATCAAATGAAAGTAGAATACAAATCTGATATAAAAATTTACATATAGTGTCTGAGGGCATCCATTCCACCAAAAACCCCTAGCAGGACATATTTACCGATTGGGACAATATGGATATCAAATGAAAAGCATTTAAAAGTAAAGTACAATGCTGATGTAAAAATGTATTCCTTGGTATTTGAGGCACCTACCCCAGTTGACATAAGGATTCATGTATCTGAGTCACGTACTACAGATCGGCAGACATGTAGATCGCGGCAATAATGGACTCAAACAAATTGTCTTTTGGGTTTTAGCGTCGTGGGGAACCAACTCTCCCCTCCCAATAAAAACAACGCCAAACTGTCATGTAGGATGACCGATAATATATTGTATTCAAATGAAAGGACGTGTCAGAGGGCAACCCCCCTTCTTAACCAAAAAAAAAGGAATTATAATTAATGTATGGGGGCTGATGAGTATAGATTAGGACAGAAATAAAAAGTCTTTGATAGCAGAGTGCAATGTTTACCCTCAAATTGGGATGGAAACAGGAGGTCCTGCGGATCTTTAAAAATCTGGTATGCCAGCTACCACTTCGAAATATGATTTTGAATGTAGATAACCAATACGAAAACAAACAAAAACAAGTAAAAAGGCGTTAAGTTCGGCCGGGCCGAACTTTGGATACCCACCACCTCGGGTATATATGTAAGCCACCTTTCATCAAAATCCAGCGAAAATTGCATACCTTATGTCCCACAGCAGTTCGATCCAGATTCGATTTGGACCAAATACTTATAAGTACAAGTCATTGTTCAATTATGTATAACAAAATATTGGTCTTTCTAGTAGCCATATCTACAAATAAACCGATCTGAACCATACACAACATGGATGTCCAAAAGCCTAACATAAGTCAATGTGTCAAATTTCAGATAAATCGGATTATAAATGCGTATTTTTTGGGGCCAAGACTTTAAATCGAGATATCGATCTATATGGCAGCTATATCCAAATCCTGATCAATCTGAGTGAAATTGAAGAAGGATGTCGAAGGGCCCAACACAACTCACTGTCCCAAATTGCGGCGACATCGGACAATAAATGAGCTTTTTCAGGCCCCAAAACCTAAAACCGAGAGATCGGTCTATATGGCAGCTATATCCAAATCTTGACCGATCTGTGCCATAATGCAGAACTATGTCAAGGGGTTTAACCTAACTCAATGTCCCAAATTTCGGCGACATCGGACAATAAATGCGCCTTTTATAGGCCTAAGGCCCTAAAACGGAGCATCGGTCTATATGAGAGCTATATCCAAATCTGGACCGATCGGAGCCAAATTGAAGAAGGATGTCGAAGGGCCAAATGTTACACACTGTCCCAAATTTCAGCAAAATCGGATAAAAAATTCTCCTTTCATGGGCAAAAAATCTTAAATCGAGAGATCGGTCAATATTGTAGCTATATCCAAATCTGGACCGATCTGGGCCAAATAGATGAAGGATATCGAAGGGCATAATACAACTCACTGTCCCAAATTTCAGCAAAATTGGATAATGAATGTGGCTTTTTTGTGCCTAAGACCCTAAATGGGAGGATCGGTCTATATGGCAGCTATATCCAAATCTGTACCGATTTGGGCCAAATTGACGAGGGGTATCGAAGGGCCTAACACAACTAACTGTCCCGAATTTCAGCAAAATCGGAATATAAATGTGGCTTTTATGGGCCTAAGATCCTAAATCTGAGGATCGGTCTATTTGGAAGCTATATCCAGATCTGAACCGATCTGGGCCAAATTGACGAAGGATGTCCAAGGGCCTAACACAACTCACTATCCCAAATTTCGGCGACATCGGACAATAAATGCGCCTTTTACAGGCCTAAGGCCCTAAAACGGAGCATCGGTCTATATGGCAGCTATATCCAAATCTGGACCGATCTGAGCCAAATTGACGAAGGATGTCGAAAGGCCTAACAGAAAACGGAATGACAAAATTAATATACCCCCATCCTTCGGTGGTGGGTATAAAAAGAAATTTGGTATACTTTTTTTAATGTGGGATGTCTAGGGCGGCCGCACTACCCCCAAAGTCCTCCAAATGGAAATTCGAACCTAAAATGACAATATAGGACTCAAATGAAGGGTATTTGAGACCAGAGCACGAATCTGATATATGGGGACCCGCCTCACTCCCAAAAACACCTCTATACCGTACATATTTACCAACCATAGCAAGTAGAGCACTAATATAATATCCACATAGGCGCGAAATATCTGAAAGGCCGTACCAGCATCCCAAAACAAGACTTATTTCCTGTCGTGACAGTATGGGGGTCAGATATAATAAGGGAGAGAAAGAAGGCGCAGCTGAGCGCTCCCTGTCCAGCTGGTAATTTATACATTACTTTCGTAATCTTCCCTTACATGCCTTTCATTTAATTTCCATTTTATACAGTTCCATCTACAATATATGCCCGTTTGAGGGGTTTATGGGGTGAGACGTTCCACCCTAGATATACCACCCCGAAATTTTAATATCTGGTTTGTGTTTATGCGTTACTAGAAGGGAAATAACAAAAATCGCCACAAATAGGTTAACCTATCTGGAGGCCACCGTAGCGCAGAGGTTAGCATGTCTGCCTATGACGCTGAACGCCTAGGTTCGAATCCTGGCAGCACCATCAGAAAAATTTTTAATGGTGGTTATTCCCTCCTAATGCTGGCGACATTTGTGAGGTACTTTGGCATGTAAAAACTTCTCCCCAAAGAGGTGTCGCTCTACATCACGCCGTTCGGACTCGGCTATAAAAAGGAGGACCCTTATCAATGAGCTTAACATTTAATCGGACAGCACTCATTGATTTGTGAGAAGTTTGCCCCAGTGAATGTTCATTGGCAAATTTGATTTGAGGTTAACCTATCGCTGATATATCTCGGATATATAGCAAAATATAGGGGCTCTCTTCTTCTGATAAGATTTTAGTTAAAAGGTCTTAAAAAGTGTGGCTTTAGAACTCTTAAATTTTGATTAAAATTTGCAATCAAATGGGGGTTTCCATAAAATATTTTTCATGGACTTACTCAGAACATTTTCCAAGGCGCTTTTCTCTTTTTGGGCTGCTTTCCCAAGAAACTAACTTGACCTTACTGGGAACATTTCGCCAAGTGCTTCCTTCCTGTTAGGCTGCTGTTCCAAGAAAACAAATTTTTACTCAATCCTTCCTTGAACATTTTCTTTGAGTGTATTTTTCTATGTATATGCATTTAGCTCAAGATAGATTGTCATTATAGCCAAATCTCTGTTTGTTGGCCTGCGCCCACTTCGTCCACCCCATTGATGATTGTGTGTGATGTGGTGGTGGTGGTGGTGGGTTGGTGTTGGTGTATGCGCCTAGGAATTGTTAGCCAGTAGCTAGGCGGCCGTAATTTATTACGTACAAATGTCATGTCGTAAATTTCTGTTTGACAATGAGTTTTTATGGTTTACACGAGCAACGCTTACAATGCGATTATAAACGTGTAGGGGGTCCACACTGTTACGTCCACATGAAAATGACCAAAAACCAACCAACGAACAAATCAAGAATTTCCTTGCCCATGGCGGCCATTGTTTCCTTGTTTGGCTCAGCGGGATGTTTGTGGGTGTTTTTTTTTTAGTATTTAATGGTGTATTTGGAGACATTTTATGATTATCTATTGTTGGGACTCTTTTAAATATGGACAGAACGTATAAAATCATTTTTGGCGGAGGAATCAATCAAAAACTTTTATTGAGTAGGCAGAACATTTGGATGTTGGAAATCGCTAAGTTGTTAAAATTGTTATTAAAGGGCTAAGATCTTGAATACATTTTATACCCATAACCATAGGATGGGGGTTTTGACCGTCTTATCGGGAGATCGAAGGTGCTATATATGATTATAGACCGATTCTGACCGTACGCACGTTTGTTAAAAAACATAGGAAAATTTTAGATAAATTGGATAAGAATTGCGCTATCTAGAGGCTCAAGAAGTAAAATCGAAAAATCAGTTTGTATGGGAGCTATATCAGGTTTTAGACCGATTCGGATCATACTTGGCACGTATGTTGAAGGTCATGGGAAAAGTTTTTGTGCAAAATTTCACCCAAACTTTGTAAAAATTGAGCTCTCTAGAGGCTTAAGAAGTATAATTGGGAAATCGGTTTATAAAGGAGGTATATCTAAATATGGACCGAAATGGCCCATTTACAATCACAACTGACCGATACTAATAGGAAGTGTTTGCTCAAATTTTCAAGCGCTTAGCTTTATTCCTTCGAAAGTCAGCGTGCTTTCCACAGACGGACAAACGAGCGGGCGTGGCTAGATCAACTTAGATTGTCATGGCGATCAATGTATACTTTATGGGGTCTAAGACCAATATTTCGATGTATTAGAAACGGAATGATGAATTTAGTACACCCCCATACAATGGTGGAGGGTATGAAAATTGTGAACTTATTTAAATTTTTTCGGCATTAGGCCCACGGTGCGACGTTGTTGTTGTAACAGTATGTTGTGTTCCATCTTTCGTCTGATTGATTCTGCTGAATATCTAGATCCAGGAACTCTGCGACTAAAATTCAGTGCATACAGAGGGATGTGGGTCTGAAACGAGTGGGTGTGGCTGGGTAGTTAAACAGGTGACGTGTGTCGTGGGATCGTGTGGTCGCTGGTCACAATCCGAACACACATCTTGCACGTTGGCATCAATCCTTGCTCTATAGGAGTTGCGTCAGCTGCATCTGCCGAATCGCCGGATGTTTAGCCAGAATCACTCTGGTTTGCCGGGGGAGGTCAATTTCTCCATGAACGATGGGATGCGGTCATTCTTCAAGGACCACATTAACCTGATAGCTATTCACGCATCTGCTACCGTATCTTCATGAATGTTGTCTAGATCCACCTGAATTGCCGCTTGATCTTGAGGTTTTCTCTTGTTACGCTAAACCTCTTACTCTGGATCATGTAGATCCACCTTGAGGGTTCTGGGCGGTGGATACCCATCCAGAAGAAGATGATTTGGATGGTCCCTGCGATAACAGCCTAGAAAGTATTGCTTGGATAGCATGTAGTTATGTCTTCGCATGGATGGGTAGAATGGAGGAAAAGTTAAGGTTATACCGTTCCGGAAATATCACCTAGCCTTGGGAACTCCCTGTTTCACCCTACCGTGTTTTGATTTCTTATCTCTAAATTCCGCAAATGACTGGCAACCACACAGATGATTCGGGACCCAGTGTTTTAGACCTGGCTGAAGGGACGTGTTGGCTATGTCCTCAAATAGTTTGGCATATCACTGGTCCAGTTGAATGCCTTTCATAGGTCCAGAGCCATAAGAACCGTCCTATCACATGGCCTGGGCTGATTCAAGCCACGGTAAATGTGTGCAGGGATGGCATAAAAAGTAGTTGTTGTGCTCAGCGAATGGAAATTCTCCAAAGAGGCTCGGGAAGAGTAGTTCATGATGCGTTTTGGGTACTGGTGAGAGAAGAGATAACAATCTAAACGAATCCCCCTTAGTCGAGTCTTTTCTATATTTCAGTAGTGGCATCACTCTGCCCATCTTTCAGAAATCGGATACTAGAAGAATATTCAAAGATAGGTTGAGCACAGTTGTAAAGTATTCGACTCCAGGTAGATTCACATTCTTCATCCATAAGAGTATAGATTTCGTTGGGGTCCAACGTCCTGGTAGACTTAGGGCAACGGATACCATTCGAAACTTTGTCCACGGCAAATTGTGATGGCTGTTTAACGGCACGGAGACCACAGATACGACGAATGGCTCTCCTCTTTGCATTTTCACTCTCGGTATGCTCATTAAATAGACAATCTGGCGCATCTCTTCGAGTCAGTCACAGTTACGTCTCTAAAAGAGACAGCTTGCCCAAACCGGTACCTAAGTTACAATGCTCCAAGTGTTTCAGCCCCATATTCCGCTTATGTTCGTTGACTACCCTGCTAATATCCAGATTCAGCTCCCTGATTCTGGGGTTAGTGGGGTCCATGCAACAAATTCCATCACGCTCGTCTGCGAGTGCCGCTGCCTGCGCCAGGAAATTGAGCCTCACTTGGAGTATTCGACTGGCTGATATAAAGCGAGCGGGTGCTGTGTTAATTATGTCTCCGAATTTCCTCTCTTCAACCATCAAGTTTGGGGGAGGTGTCAGCTAACTGAAGCGGCTCTGAAGCCGACCTAATCGGCCTTTTTCTGACTGATGAACGTCGGCTACTCAGAGGTTATGAAGTTGGGTGGTCGGTCGATGGTGAGAATTATGGGGAGGTGGTCTAATCCCAAAGAAATGACGGCTTGCCGCGATACGTCTCTTAGGTGATCAGGGGGTGAAATGTAAATGTCTGACGAGCTGCTTCTGTTACTTAATCCTAGTAGGGAGCTAGGATTGAGAGCTGCTGCTGCATAATCCTAGTAGGGGCCTCTTAATCATCGTGCAAAACGTGGAGCTTTCAGTCTGCTCTTTCTATGCCCTGCTGGTAGTTACCTAGGTGAGAAAGCTATAAAGTGTGATGAGCACTATGGTTTCGCAGACACAGGCGACTATGGCCAGACTGTAGACCAGTAACATTGGGCGGTAAACATGGCCTTTAATTGGGACAACACAATCAACCGGCGGTATATACACGTTTTATAACTCTATCTCGGTAGTGCTAGACTTGACCCTTGCATTTCATGTAGGGGCCACTAGCGCCAGATGAATTGGCCGCAGAGCAGTTTAAGTCTTTCACACCGAAGAAGTTCGAGTTAAGGCCTTGGGCGCGCACATAGCAATGTTGTATAGTTATACTGTCGGAAATACGACGAAAATCCTATGGGGGGTCTTGATCTTGAGAAGCCTAGGCTATTACTGAGAGGAAGTAGAATGAAGATCAATATGGCTTTATATATCATTAAGAGACACATATGACACATATGCAGAAAAGGTGCGGAAAGTCAGAGATGCCCGGTTGTAGGCCATGTGGGAAGATGATGCAAATTTGACCCTAACTCAATGCCCAGCTTTGGCGGCTAACAGTTTCCGGAACTTGGGTGCGGATACGATAACAGGCTTGAATAAGCTCAAAGTCATATCATGGAAAATGATTAACACGATTCCTGACATAGATCTCTTTGGAAAGCATTACCAAAGTCCGCGACACTATGCTACAGACTAAGCACTCTGGGATGTGCCTCTGCCAAAAGCGCATATACTGTGACGGCAACTTCTGGTCAATGAAAACTCTACCAGATCAATACAATACACAGAACGGCCACCGGAGGCCACCGTAGCGATGAGGTTATCATGTCTGCCTATGACGCTGAACACCTAGGTTCGAGTCCTGGCGTTGGTTTTTCCCCTCCTAATCCTGGCAACATTTATGAGGTACTTTGCCATGTAAACACTTCTCTCCAAACACGTGTTGCATGTTCGGCACGCCGTTCGAACTCGACTATAAAAATTAGGCCCCTTATCATTGAGCTTAAGCTTGAATCGGACTGCACTCATTGATATGCGAGAAGTTTGCCATTGTTTCTCATTTTTTAAACAGCTTTCATGAATAGTATCCGCGAGCAGCATTATTTCTTTGATTCTGATTTGCTGGAATTAATAGACTTCCTTTTGAATCCTGAATATGTCGATCCTCTCCGCCCATGCCTTTCTATTTCTCCATTTCATTCTGCAGAAAAAATGTTTTCCGCTCACCTGTATTGCCTGGTTCGTTGCTACCAAATTTAGGGTTGTATTGCATTCGACACTCATAGCATCACGGCACTCCTGGTCGTACCATGGGTTCCTTAGGGTACACTTTTGGTACTCAAGTAAGGCTTTGGCGTTTGAGTCGCTGTATCATCGGGATGGATAGTACTTTCTTCAAGCAATCGTGTCAGCCAATTAGAGTATGTCCTTGCCATCTTTTGCGCGTTTGACGCTTTTAGACGCCTAGCTTCTGTGCAGTATCCTAACGTGTTCTTTTCGCTTCTCTTGAACGGTGGTGAAGCTTTTGCTTCCAGAATATGAGCCTTTGTTAGTATCATGGATTGTTTTTAAATGCAGGGTCGCTATTCATGTCTCATTCTTTACCTCAGTAACTTTTTGACGTTCCTGCATAGCTATATCATCAGGACAAGGAGTGCTTTCTTTAAGCAATTGAACAGTCGAGAGGCGTATGCTGTTGCTATCTGTGGCGTTTGCAGCTTTGCGACGTTTCCATGTTTCCATGCAGTAACAGATTGCATGTTTTACGCTACTCGTAAACGGGGGTGAATCTTTTGCTGCAACAAGGTAGTCATGCAATTAGGTATTCACCCCCAGATGGATCGTGCGACTAAGACTATAGACGACCATCTATGACAATGTGATCAATTTCGTTTCTCTTTCGTCCTTTTCATGTTTCAGTATCACGTTTAACTTTATTTTTACAGATAAATCAAAAGTTATTCAATGTCCTACCGTTTAATAGTTAATGTCCTTTCTTTTCCAGTGTTATTGTTGTACAACCCATAAATGGCACTGAATACGACCTTTTGTTATGATAGGACCCCCTAGCGTATACATAACATTTTGATGGCACAACGTATACGCACCCACATCCAGCTCCACAACATCATCATGTTCCAGTGGAGAATGATAGTTTAGTGTTTGTGCCCTGATTAATAAAATTAATGTCGCAAACAAATTGAGTAATGTAATTCAATATGCTTTACATCAGTGTTGGCAACCAAAATTGAAATGTCGTTCCTTGTGTGTGTGTGTGTGTGTATGCTTTTTTGTTATAAGTGGTTTTGCAAATAGAGTTCACGTTCGCATATAAAATGGCAACGATAACGTGACTTATTATTGGTGTTAGGAAGAAAGAAAAAACGACAATATGACTTTTCGTTTTTCTCTTATTTTTTGGCAACTAACGTGACTTGGAGCAATAGGATTTTTTTTACGATGCCAACAAGATATTTTTTGCATGCATTGATATTTGAATGAAAATAGATAAAAAATTTGGGAAAACAGTCAAACTGACTGTGAATTTACTCTACAAAAAAAACATGATTTTTTCGAAAATGTCGTTTTTTAGTTTAAAGATTTAAGTTCTCCAAAAACAAGCAAAAAGGCGTTAAGCGTTAAGGATGTTGAAGGGCCTAACACAACTCACTGTCCCAAATTTCGGCGACATCGGACAATAAATAAGTCTTTTGTGGGCCCAAAAAAAAAAAAAAATAAATCGAGAGATCGGTCTATATAGCAGCTATTTCCAAATCTGGACATTGATATTTGAATGAAAACAGATAAAAAATTTGGGAAAATTGTCAAGCTGACTCTACAAAATACACGATTTTTACGAAAATTATGTTTCTTAGTTTAAAGATTTAAGTTCTCAAAAAACATGTAAAAAGGCGTTAAGTTCGGCCGGGCCGAGCTTTGAATACCCACCACCTCAGGCATATATATGTAAACCACCTTGCGTCAAAATCCGGTGAAAAATGCATACCTTATGCCTCATAGCAGCTATATCGAAATATTTCCGATTTGGACCAAATACCAAAGTCATTGCTCAAATGTGTATAACAAAATATTGGTCTTTTTAGTAGCTATTTCTAAAAACAAACCGAACTGAAACATATACGACATGGATGTCGAAAAGCCTAACATAAGTCACTGAGTCAAATTTCAGTGAAATTGGATTATAAATGCGCTTTTTATGTGACCAAGACTTTAAATCGAGATATCGGTCTATAAGGTAGCTGTATCCAAATGTGGACTGATTTGGACTTAGTTGCAGAAAAATGTCGAAGAGCCTAACACAACGCACTGTTTCAAATTTCAGCGACATTAAACAATAAGTGCGCCTTTTAAGGGCCCAAAACCTAAAATTGAGAGATCGGTCTATATGGCAAAAGCAAATTTGCAAATTTTGCCCATGATCATTCCACTAAAGAACAGGGGCAAACCTCTCACATATCAATGAGTGCAGTCCGGTTCAAGTTTAAGCTTAATGATAAGGGACCTCCTTTTTATAGCCGAATCCGAATGGCATGCCACTGTGTGACACCTCTTTGGAGAGAAGTTGTACATGGCATAGTACCTCACAAATGTTGCAAGCATTAGGAGGGGAAAACCATCGCTGAAAATTTTTGCTGATGGTTTTGCCAGAATTCGAACCCAGGCATTCAGCGTCATAGGCGGTCATGCTAACCTCTTCGCTACGGTGGCCTCCCTCGGCTATATAGCAGCTATATGAAAATCTGAACCGATCTGAGCAAAATTTCAGAAAGATGTCGAAGGGCCTTACTCAATTCAGAGTCCCAAATTTCGGCGACATCGGACAATAAATGCGCCTTTTATGGGCCCAAGACCTTAAATCGAGTGATCGGTCTATATGGCAGCTATATCCAAATCTGAACCAATCTCTGGCATATTGCAGAAGTATGTCGAGGGGCTTAACTTAACTCATTGTCCCAAATTTCGGCGACATCGGACAATAAATGCGCCCTTTATGGACCCAAACCCTTAAATCGGTGGATCGGTCCATATGGGAGCTATATACAAATCTGAACCTATTTGGGCCATATTGCAGAAGTACGTTGAGGAGCTTAACTCACTGTCTTAAATTTCGGCGACATCGGACAATAAATGCGCTTTTTATGGGCCCATAACCTTAAATCGTCTGATCGGTCCATATGGCAGCTATATCCAAATCTGGACCGATCTGTGCTAAATTAAAGAACAATATCGAAGGGCGTAACACAACTCACTGTTCCAAATTTCAGCAAAATCGGATAATAAATGTGGCTTTTATATGTCTAAGAGCCTAAATCGGGGGACCGGTCTATATGGCAGCTATGTCCAAATCTGGACCGATCAGAGCCAAATTTCCCAAAGATGTCGAAGGGCCTAACTCAACTCACTGTCCCAAATTTTAGCAAAATCGCGCAATAAATGCGCCTTTTATGGGCCCATAACCTTAAATCGGCGGATCGGTCTATGAGGCAGCTATATCCAAATCTGAACCGATCTGGACCAAATTGAAGTGGGATGGCGACTGGCCTAACACAACTCATTGTCCCAAATTTTAGCTAAATCGGATTATTAATGTGGCTTTTATGGGTCTAAGACCCTAAATCGGCGGATCGGCCTATATGGCAGCTATATCCAAATCTGAACCGATCTGTGCCATATTGCAGACGTATGTCGAGGGGCTTAACTTAACTCACTGTCCCAAATTTCGGCGACATCGGTCAATAAATGCGCTTTTTATGAGTTCAAAACCTTATATCGGCGGATCGTTCCATATGGCAGCTATATCCAAATCTGAGCCAACCTGTGTCAAATTGCAGAAAGATGTCGAAAGGCCTAACACAACTCACTGTCCCATATTTTGGCAAAATCGAATAATAAATATGGCTTTTATGGCCCTAAGACCCTAAATCGGGGGATCGGTCTATATGGCAGCTATATCCAAATCTGAACCGATCTGGGCCAAATTGAAGTGGGATGGCGACTGGCCTAACACAACTCACTGTCCCAAATTTCAACAAAATCGGATTATAAATGTGGCTTTTATGGGTCTTAAACCCTAAATCGGCCGATCGGTCTATATGGCAGCTATATCGAAATCAGGAGTGGGATGTCGACTTGCCTAACACAACTCACTGTCCCAAATTTTATCTAATTCGAACAATGAATGTGTGTTTTATGGACCTACGACCCTAATGGGAGCCAAGACCCTATGGGGGCTATAGCAAGATATAGCCCATCTTTGAACTTAACCTGCTTATAGACAAAAAAAAAAAAAAGAATCGGTGCAAAGCTTCACCTCAATATCTCTATTTTTGAAGACTGTAGCGTGATTTTAACAGACAGGCAGACATACTGACGGACATTTTGATATATCTTGACTTCTTGTTGAGCCACTAGAGAGCACAATTCTTATCTGATTTGGCTGAATTTTTGCATATGGTGTTTTGTTATGACTTTCAACAATTGTGCGGTGTATGGTTGAAATCGGTCGATAAACTGATATAGCTGTCATATAAACCTATCTGGGGTCTTGACTTCTTGAGCGTCTAGGGGGCGCAATTCCTATCCGATTTGGCTGAATATTTTCACAATGTGTTTCGATATGATTTCCAACAACTGTGCTAAGTATGGTTCAAATCGGTCCATAACATGATATAGCTGCCGTGTAAACCGATCTTGAATCTTGACTTCTTGAGCCTCTGGAGGACGTAATTCTTATCCGAATTTTTATTTTATTTTTTTTTTTTTGGAAACAATGTTCTGAAAATTTTCCAAGGGTAACAGATTTTTTAAAAATTTTCTCAATTTTTGGCATTTTACATGTATTTAAATTAAAATATTTACCATTGCTGATTCGTTATAAAACACCAAAATTTCTTCTTTATTTTTCAGTTACCAACCTTAAGACCCACCCAACATGCTACATTATTAAAGTTAGTAATAAATAAAATTTGAATTTTTTTCCAACACAAAGCAGCAAATATTTTCATGTTCCATTGTTCACAATGGCTGAATGGAAGAAAGGATGCTGATGCAACTGAGTGACTGAGTGAGTAGCGAGTAAGTGAGCGAGTGATTGAAGCAAGTGCATTACATTTGCAAAGCGAAGTTGTTTCCCGTACGAGAAAAAGAACCTACTTTGGATGTAGAAAATGGAAATGGCTAAATAAATTGCAACGAAACAGAGAGTCACGTAGCAAAACTAAATTCCAAGAAAATGAATATTCAAAAACTATGCAATAAACCTCGGTGATAAATTGAATATATATGAATAAAAGAAAATAATAAAGTACGCTTTCTGGAGTTGTTTGATTGTTTCGAAATGACCTTTTGTCATTCAAGAGATTTCGAAAGTTAGGGAAATATTAAGGGTTACATTATATGGGAACTTTGTGTGTAGGTTTTATCTACCATAGTGATCAAAAATATTCATTAAATCTGGCTTGGTATATTTTTATACCCACCACCGAAGAATGGGGGCATATCCATTTTGTCATTTCCGAACCTATAAAGTATATACATTCTTGATCAGCGTAAAAATCTAAGACGACCTGCCATGTCAGTTCGTCTGTCTGTTGAAATCATTCTACAGTTTTCAACAATAGAGATATTGAGCAGAAACTTTGCACAGATTTTTTTTTTGTCCATAGGCAGGTTAAGTTCGAATATGGGCTATATCGGACTATATCTTGATTTAGCTCCCATATAGATTTAAGGTCTTAGGCCCATAAAAGCTACATTTATTACACGACATCCCTCTTCAATATTGCTTTGATCGGTCCAGATTTAAGGTCATTGGGCCCATAAAAGGTGCATTTATTGTCAGATTTTGCGAAAATTTGGGACAGCGAGTTATGTTTGGTCACTCTACATATTTCTTCAATGTGGCCCAAATCGGTCGAGATTTAAATATAGGTGCCATATAGACCGATATCTCGATTTAAGGTCTTTGGGCCTATAAAAGGCGCATTTATTACCCGATATTACCAAGATTTTGTTTTACAAAATTGAACAATGACTTGCACTTATTAGACCACTCAATGTCCGTGCTGAATTTGTTCCAAATCGGAGCATATTTCGGTATAGCTGCTATGAGGGCAATTATGCATTTTTCACCGGATTATGACGAAAGGTGGTTTACATATATCTCCGATGTGGTGGGTATCCAAAGTTCGGCCCGGCCGAACTTAACGCCTTTTCACTTGTTTTCATATCAACCAACAGCCAGGGGTTTTGTTAATTTTCTTCCATTTATCAGTAGCCTCTAAGCTACGGCCTAGAAACATCCTATTCTTCATATCTATCACAGTAGGGTACATAAAAGTCAATTTGGATCAGTTTTTGAGGGCCAAAAATACTCAATAATACTCTGCAAATTCAACAAAGTTTTGGCGAAGAAACCATAAATCTTAAATCAACATCGAACTTCTGATTTCTAATGTCTAGGTTAGGTTAAGTTGGAGGGCACGCGACTAGCAACCTCTTCAATTTTAAATTAAACGGTAGAAGAGAAAAACAAGACGGAGAACAAGACAAAATGTTTTAAGTTAGGCTGGTCCGAATCTTGGTAACCACTATTACGGATTCTGCAAAAAATTTCCACAATTCAATATTTTTGAAGGAAGGAAGGTTTTGATCTCTCTTATCAATCCAATTCTATGCGGGTATTTCTGGAAGTAACCATGGACTTTTAGCATCTGGGTAACGTAATAGTTGACATCGCTGTGATTCCATCTCTCCACTTGTGTCCACCTGACCCGATTCTCACACGACTACCTTTGTTGCCGTAGCTCGATAATCTCCTCTCGTATGGCTAATCTCACCCTGCACTCTCTGGGTGTTGCACCTCGCGATGTAGAGGCTGGCCTGTAGGTCTATCGGAACCATTCCAGCTATTGGAAGGGCTGCGAGCTCCGCCATAGGATGATATGACCCTAAGAGCCGCCGTAGTCTGTACCGAGAGCAGGAGTTTCGCTCAGCATGCCGTCTGCAGTGTCTAGCCCTATGTTTCGCTGCCATAGAGGAGAATGCTATTGCATGTTTGCATTAAGAGTCTGCGCCGGCTCAGGAGAGTCCCACCTATGATTGGCATGAGCCGACTGAATTGCGCCGTTATCCTCGCGGCCTATGTTGTAGCGTGCCGGATTTGTTCTGCATAAGTCAGCTTTGGATCCAGCCGGATCCCTAGGTATTTAATCGATCTCCTGGTCTTCACTAGTATGTCGTCTATGCGAATATCTACTTCCACAGGGATATTGTGTCTCGTTATTAGTAGCAACTACGTCTTCTGCATCGCCTGTTGTGAGCCGTGGGAGTCCAGCCTGTACTTTGTCCTTAGCATCACCTGCCGTAGTTTGCGCTCTGCGCCTTCCGTGGCACCTGTCGTGATGACTGCGGCGATGTCGTCAGCATTTCCAACTAGAAAGGTTTCGTCTTCTGGGGGTCGGGATATCGGTTTATATGGGAGCTTTATCATGCAATAGGCAGATTTGGATCGTACTTGGCACGAAAGTCATAACAAAACATTCCATGTGAAATTTCATGGAAATCGGATGACAATTGCGGGTTAAAATTTCAAATCGGGAGATCGGTTTATATGGGAGCTATATTTCGATGTAGATTCCAACTCCGGTGAAGATCAATGTTCAATCGGAATGACTTTCAGCAATCCGAAGCCATGCTTCCTCAGTCCCAGGATAAATGACGTTTCGCGAAATACTTGGCAACAGGGCCTTTGCCACTTCGCAACCCACAGTGCTAGCCAACGCCTATCTCTCGCCTTTGCCGTAAAAAGCGTTCATCCTACCAAGTGGAACTTGGTGGAAAGATTACTGCACCATCTGCGGCAATCGGCGATTCATTCCCGGCCAGAACGTCGGCCGTTTTGTTCCCCGCCATACCTTGCTGGCCAGGGATCAAGCAGAGATTGTCAGCCTTTCGAAGAAGATCTTTGCATCATCTAACAAGTTTCAACTTCATATAGCCCGACGCCGCCTTACCGACCCTTTATGTCGAGACATTCTGATCTGGCCGCCTCTCCCGCATCGACATTGTCTCCAGTGCCCTTTGGAAAGCGAAGACCCCTGCCCAAAATACGCTGTAACCATCCAGAAGCCTATAAAATTCCCTGAATCCAAGGATATAATGAAGAACTTCTTCCCCCATCTAATTAAGACACACCCGTGTACGCAGAGGGATGGGTGGGGCACCCCCATCCCAGATGTGCTTTTTCGAGAAAACTACTCCCAATCCATCAACAAGAAACGACTCATCTCGCATTTCATCGGTAGCGCCGCATATAGAATGCCGCCACGCCGCATCTCCATTCCCCTTCTGAAAAGAAAAATGTCCAATGTTTGAGGAGCGGCTTGATCTGGCTACCTCCGTCTTATCGCAATCCTAGTTGCAATAAACCCAATATACAGATGCATAGACCTAAGAATGAAAATGGTATTCAGCGGCCCTCTGGGAGCACTACTCCCAGCCCCAGAGATCAGCACTACGACGGGGGGCACAGTTGGCCAGAGCCTTATGCCTCATTAGATATCCATAGGTGAGAATTGGTCGAGCAACCACCGTAAAACCCCAAAGCACTGTTACTAGCCTAGATCCTCGTTTCCTTCCTACCGATTTGCGATAGGAATAGAGCGCATTCAGTCTTTGACGTTTGCTCTCCAATTTAGTTTCTGGTACAGAATCAAGCCCAAATATTTGGCCCCCGCAGAGTTCGGCAACTTCTCCCAATACAGCAAAGGTTCCCTGAAGCTTCATATAGCTGGTGAAAAGTTTCAGCTCTCTTTGGAGTTAATGACAAGCCCATTGGCTCATGCCCATCGAGACAGCTTCCCCCTGAACAAGGTCTGTAATAGTAGAGAGAAAATGGCGACCCACCATAATAATATCGTATGTTATCCGACGTAGGCAACGATTTACACCTTGTAAAAAGTCCCCAGAACCCCCATTGATATCCAGGAGCCACAATAGAGGAGATAAAACCCCCATTGCGGCGTTGCCTCAATCGTCTTTATCGAGCCCTCTGCCAGTGACGCTTTGATAATCTGGCCTTTAAGAATTGTATCACCCAAAAAAGGGGGACCCTCAGGTCCACCGGAGCGCTATGTATGGACTCCAAAAAAACCTCTTCCATGTCCAAGAAGGCTTCCAAAGTTAAGTCTACCACACCCAAACTCACCTCGATGTAGCCAACCACATCATGAAGGGCACTGTCTACCGACCGACTCTTAGTGTAAGCATGCTGAAATCGAGACTGGCGAGAGTTTTCAAACATCACCTCAAGTGAAATTATAACCGTCTGGTAAGTTTGCTCCTATATTATGCCCTTTTTTCTGTCACCTTTGGTCTCTTAACCTCAGCGGCTGCCTGATAGATGTTTGTCTATAAGTCGGACTTACAGAAATGTCTCCATTGCGCCTGTAGTCCTCACTGCTCTGCCCAGACAACTGCAGCCTTTATAGTTCAATGAAAGACTTGTGATGCATTTTTCCTACAATGGGCAAATGGTAGCTTCGGCTTTACAACCTTCGGCAATAAAAATTTTTGGCTAGCTTAACAAATCCGCTAAATTTTATTTAAAGAGTTTAAAGCAAAAATAACAAAACTGTTTTTAAAATGTCCAGCATTAATGACATCCTTTAAAGTTTGAACTGACTATGACCGCCTGTTTTATATTTGAGTTGTTGTTAAAACTTGTCCGCAAAGGACATTTTTATCTCCCTTCAATACTTATTAACTGCACCCACTACAACATAATCTACAGACCATCATTGTCACTAGACATCCATGTATGCATTGGGCTGTAGGTCCCTCCACAGCCTACAGCCCTTGAATAAAGACAAAAGGATTCAGATACTTAAATCATTTGTTATACATTTCCTACTTCCAGGATAATGGCATAACTGACTTGGGTTTAGATATTTGGAACCTATGTTTAGATTTAATAGCAAAATCCAATAGCTCATATCGGTTTTGGAAAATGCTATATTTTTATATATATGGTCCACATAGCCAACTGAACACAACAACATGCCTAAATAATTCATTGCCCGAAGTTTCTCTCTCATACAATGCACACAAATGTTTGTGAAGATGTACTTGTGTATGTACGCACAATAATGGCACTTATCTTGTTTGGGTATGCAAGCCTAGAAAAGTAAGACAAATTTAAGCATCACCATTACCAGAACAGCAAGTGAGGGCACCCGGCTTATGCACATTTTCTTGACCAACAATACAAAAGGATATCCTTTTGCATGGCATGGATGGAGAATAGTTTCACATAAAATATTTGTTTGTATTTGCACTAAAGTACAGCAAAGGAAATGTTTTGTAGACAAGAACCCAGCAAAGAATTAAATTTTTTTATTAACCGAAAATTTAATAAAATTATATAAAAAAAATCTGGACCGATCACTGCGATAATGCAGAAGTATATCAAGGGGCTTAACTTAACTCACTGTCCCAAATTTCGGCGACATCGGACAATAAATGCGTGTTTTATGGGCCTTAGACCCCAAATCGGAGGATCGGTCTATATGGCAGCTATATCTAAATCTGGACCGATCTGAACCAAATTCACAGAGGACGTCGGAGGGCCTAAGACAACGCACTGTCCCAAATTTCAGCAAAATCGAATAATAAATGTAGCTTTTATGGGCATGTAACCCTAAATCGGAGGATCGGTCTATATGGCAGCTATATCCAAATGTGAACCGATCTGAGCCAAATCGACGAAGGACGTTGTAGGGCCTAACACAACTCACTGTCTCAAATCATAGCAAAATCGGCTAATAAATGTGGCTTTTATGGGCCTAAGACCCTAAATTTGAGGATCGGTCTATATGGCAGCTATATCCAAATCTGAACCGATCTGAGCCATATTGACGGAGGATATCGAATGGCCTAACACAACTCACTGTCCCAAATTTCAGCAAAATCGGATAATAAATGTGGCTTTTATGGGCTTAAGACCCCAAATCGGAGGATCGGTCTATATGGCAGCTATATCCAAATCTAGACCGATCTGAGCCAAATTGACGGAGGATATCGAAGGCTCTAGCACAACTCCCTGTTCCAAATTTCAGCAAAATCGGATAATAAGTGTGGCTTTTATGGGCCTATGACCCTCAATCGGAGGATCGGTCTATATGGCAGCTATATCCAAATCTGAACCGATCTGGACCAAATTGACGGAGGATGTCAAAGGGCCTAACGCAACTCACTGTCCCAAATTTCAGCAAAATCGGATAATAAATGTGGCTTTTATGGGCCTAAGACCCTAAATCGGCAGATCGGTCTATATGGGGGCTATATCAAGATATAGTCCGATATAGCCCATCTTCGAACTTAACCTGCTTATGGACAAAAAAAGAATCTGTGCAAAGTTTCAGCTCAATATCTCAATTTTTAAAGGCTGTAGCGTGATTTCAACAGACAGACGGACAAACGGACAGACGGACGGACATGTCTAGATCGTCTTAGATTTTTACGCTGATCAAGAATATATATACTTTATAGGGTCGGAAATGGATATTTCGATGTGTTGCAAACGGAATGACAAAATGAATATACCCACATCCTTCGGTGGTGGGTATAAAAACAAGTAAAAAGGCGTTAAGTTCGGCCGGGCCGAACTTTGGATATCCACCACCTTGGCTATATATGTAAACCACCTTTCGTCAAAATCCGGTGCAAAACTCATAACTTATGTCCCATAGCAGATCTATGTGGAGGGGCTTAACTTAACTCTTTGTCCCAAATTTCGGCAACATCGGACAATAAATGCGCTTTTTATGGCCTCAAAACATAAAACCGAGAGATCGGTCTATATGGCAGCTATATATAAATCTGGACCGATCAGTGCGATAATGCAGAAGTATGTCAAGGGGCTTAACTTAACTTACTGTCCCAAATTTCGGCGACATCGAACAATAACTGCGTGTTTTATGGGCCTGAGACCCCAAATCGGAGGATCGGTCTATATGGCAGCTATATCCAAATCTATACCAATCTGAGCCAAATGCACGGAGGACGTCGGAGGGCCAAAGACAACGCACTGTCCCAAATTTCAGTAAAATCGGATAATAAATGTAGCTTTTATGGGCCTATGACCCTAAATCGGAGGATCGGTCTATATGGCAGCTATATCCAAATGTGAACCGATCTGAGCCAAATTGACGAAGGACGTTGTAGGGCCTAACACAACTCACTGTCTCAAATTATAGCAATATCGGCTAATTGATGTGGCTTTTATGGGCCTATGACCCTAAATCGGAGGATCGGTCTATATGGCAGCTATATCCAAATGTGAACCGATCTGAGCCAAATTGACGAAGGATGTCGAAGAGCCTAACACAACTCACTGTCCCAAATTTCAGCAAAATCGGCTAATAAATGTGGCTTTTATTGGCCTAAGACTCTAAATCGTAGGATCGGTCTATATGGCAGCTATATCCAAATCTAGACCGATCTGAGCCAAATTGACGGAGGATATTGAAGGGCCTAACGCAACTCACTGTCCCAAATTTCAGCAAAATCGGATAATAAATGTGGCTTTTATTGGCCTAAGACCCTAAATCGGCCGATCGGTCTATATGGGGCTATATCAAGATATAGCCCGATATAGCCCATCTTCGAACTTAACCTGCTTATGGACAAAAAAAGAATCTGTGCAAAGTTTCAGGTCAATATCTCAATTTTTAAAGGCTGTAGCGTGATTTCAACAGACAGACGGACGGACATGTCTAGATCGTCTTAGATTTTTACGCTGATCAAGAATATATATACTTTATAGGATCGGAAATGGATATTTCGATGTGTTGCAAACGGAATGACAAAATGAATATATCCCCATCCTTCGGTGGTGAGTATAAAAAACAAGTAAAAGCGTGATAAGTTCGGCCGGGACGAATCTTATATACCCTCCACCATGGATCGTATTTGTGGAGTTCTTTTCCCGGCAACTCTTCTTAGGCAAAAGAGGATAAAATAAAAGATTTTCTCTGCTATTAGAGCGATATGAAAGTATGGTCCGGTTCGGACCACAATTAAATTATAAAGGGTGATTTTTTTGAGGTTAGGATTTTCATGCATTAGTATTTGACAGATCACGTGGGATTTCAGACATGGTGTCAAAGAGAAAGATGCTCAGTATGCTTTGACATTTCATCATGAAGAGACTTACTAACGAGCAACGCTTGCAAATCATTGAATTTTATTACCAAAATCAGTGTTCGGATCGAAATGTGTTTATGAGACGTCAAAACAAAACACGTCGTGCAAAATTTCACTCCAATCGGATAAGAATTGCGCCCTCTAGAGGCTCTAGAAGTCAAGATTCAAGATCGGTTTATATGGCAGCTATATCAGGTTATTGACCGATTTGAACCATACTTGGCACAGTTGTTAAATGTCATAACAAAACACGTCGGGCAAAATTTCATTCCAATCGGATAAGAATTGCGCCCTCTAGAGGCTGAAGATCTCAAAACCCAAGATCGGTTTATATGGCAGCTATATCAGGTTATGCACCGATTTGAATCATACTTTAGGCAGATCTTGGATATCATAACAAAACACGTGGTGCAAAATTTCTTCCAATCGGATAAGAATTGCGCCCTCTAGAGGCTCAAGAAGTCAAGACCCAAGATCGGTTTTTATGCCAGCTATATCAAGTTATATACCGATTTGAACCATACTTGACACAGTTGTTGAAAGTCAAAACAAAACACGTCGTGCAAAATTTTATTCTAATCGGATCACAATTGCGCCCTCTAGAGGCTCAAGAAGTAAAGTCCCCAGATCGGTTTATATGACATCTATATCAGGTTATGAACCGATTTGAACCATACTTGGCATAGTTGTTGGATATCGTAACAAAATACTTCGTGCAAAAATTCATTCAAAGTTAAGTCCTCAGATCGGTTTATATGGCAGCTATATCAGGTTATGCACCGATTGGAACCATACGTGGTGAAAAATTTCATTTCAATCGGATAAGAATTGCGCCTTCTAGAGGCTTAAGAAGTCAAGACCCAAGATCGGTTTATATGGCAGCTATATCAAAACATGGACCGATATAGCCCATATACAATCCCAACCGACTTACACTAATAAGAAGTATTTATGCAAAATTTCAAGCGGCTAGCTTTACTCCTTCGAAAGTTAGCGTGCTTTCGACAGACAGGCGGACGGACATGGCTAGATCGACATAAAATGCCACGACGATTTGACATCCTCAGCCGCTAAAAGCTTCAACTTCAACCGCCTCAGTGTAAGTGTTCTTCCGATTTTTCGTAATGGGAGAGGAACATTCCCAAGTGCACACTGCGCACGCTTCTGTATCGTGTCAGGATTGAAAAGATCCCCAGACTGCTCGGTTTGCCAGAACCACCTCCATCATCGGTCGGTATCGGTGAGGTGTAACCGATGTATGGAGTGGATGCATTTTAAATCCTGCTCTGGCTTTACGTCATTACGGGAGCATAGTCGCTTTGAAAATATGTTGCCAGGTTTTGGGCGAACATAGACAGCAGTGAGACACAAGCATCGTTGTCGCGTTCTTCGGATTATGTGACCTTTCCCACTTCTCCCATGAGGTAATATACTTAAGGGTGCTGCCCTTGAGTATATATTGCCCCAGCTCCAACATTGCAGGCGAGTGTTTCTTGGAATTGCATTGTAAGAGGCAAGATCGATGAGATAGTCGATTTTACGAGTCGGTAGAACAATTGATTGCAGCAATCTAGGAGACAAAGCTGACCAACACCTGCAGCCTGCACAGTTGTTACGGGTATAAGAGCTACGTAAGGATCGCTGAAGGAGTGGAGGTGGGTGATGGATCTTCATAATACACCTTCGTGCAGTATAGACCAATCTCGCCAGGGCCTGACGCTGGAATATAAGGGGATAATCGTCAAATCCGGATAGAGCTATACAACCTATACATACAGCTGCTTGTTAGTTCTAACCCACTTGATGGTCAAGTTTGCAGGCTGACATTAGTGGCCTACTGTCTGGCTATAATCGTCTGGTTTCAGGAGACTTTAATGAGCATCACGTCTTATGGCAGTCTCCTCCAGGAAATGACTAGCGGGGTATAGCTTTGGCATAGCAGATTGAAGGCTCCACGTTTTGTACAGTGAATGAGGGTGCCACTACAAGTATAACGAGGAGGTGCAGCATATATTAATATATATTAATCAAATATACTTTTTTTACGCTTTTTTTCTAAAGCAAGCTTAAAGTAGCAGCTAATAACTGACAGAAGAAAGAATGCAATTACAGAGTCACAAGCTGTGAAAAAATTTGCCAACACCGACTATATGAAAAATCCGCAATTACTTTTTGGGCAACCCATAACTTAGGTAACGGTTTAGGCAAGCTGTGCAAAAATTTCATATGCAAATTTGCCCATGAACGTTCCATTAAGGGCAAACATCTCGCATTTCAATGAGTGGTGGCCGATTCAAAATTAAGCTCAATGATAAAGAGCTTCTTTTATAGCCGAGTCTGAACCGAGTGCGACACTTCTTTGGGGAGAAGTTTTTACATGGCTTCTATGCAGGGCACACTACCTCACAAATGTCGCCAGCATAGGAATCATTTTTTTCTTCTTATGTTCTCGGTAGGATTCTACTACTATTAACTCACCCTCCAACCTTGGAAGAAGGGAAGACAGGACTTCTGACACTTTTGGCGACATAACTGAGACTGACCCGAAGAGAAGGGCCAGGTTGTTCAACTGTCAACTTATTACACATCTCGAGAGTGGCATGCCTAGGAGGAGAGCTTTTCGTCGTATGCGTGGTCTCCGAGCCGATGGACAGCCAATACAATTTACCATGAACGACGTTGCAAATGTCATCCGCGGCCCCAAGTCATACAAGGCGTTGGACCCCGAATGCACTGTACTTGATTACTGTCGTCAACCTATCTTAGAGCAGTTTCGAAGTTTCGAATGCCATTCGTGACCTCAAGTCATCCAAGGCGTTGGACCTCGACGAAATCTATACTCTATAGTATGAAGAATGTGGATCTATCTGGAGTCGAATACAATACAACTCTCCCCAATCTGTCTTTGAACACTCTTATAGCTCCCTATGTCTGGAAGATGGGCAGAGTGATCCCACTACTGAAGCCTGGAATGCAACCGTGTAAGAGGAAGTCAGGCAGACCGATCTCTTTTCTCTCACCAGTAGCCAAGACGCTTGAGTGACTATTCCTCCCGAGCCTAGTTGGAGAATTTGCATTCGCCGAGCTTCAGCATGAATTTCGAAGACTGCATAGCACAACAACTGCTTTGCATGCCATCAACGCACACATTTGCCTTGGCTTCAATCAGCACAGTCCATGTGGACGAAGGATTCTCATGGCACTGGGCCTATCTAAAGTATACGTCAGTCATGGTAAACTATGTGGGGAAAGCCCTATCATGTCCCTTTACGCTGGGTCTCGAATTATTGGTGTGGTTCCAGTTATTTGTGGAATTTTGGGATAAGAAGTTGAAACACCGCTATGCACTGCATATATATGAGACATCTCCTGAGTGTTGGTTAACTATAGAAAAAGTGAAACATGGAAATCTCCAAGGCAGAGTGATATCTCCGGAAGATGGCATACAGATCGTATCATATGCGGACGATTGTACGATCATGGCATCGGTTCCCCACACGTTGTTGGCATTTGCGATAGGTTAAACGTCTACCTCAATGAATATATTTGCCACCACATTGTGGAAACATCGCAGAGTGAAACAGTGACCTCCTTAAGACGGGGTGATATTTTCGACACTGTTAACCATCTACCTGTCTGCCAATTCACTCCCTCCAGATGGCATAGAGATCGAATCATATGCTGACGATTGTACGATTATGGCATCAGGCCTCCCACCCATTGTTGATTTTTTTTGTTAGGTTGAATGTCTGCAAATGCAAATTTTGTCCATGAACATTCCACTAAGGAACAGGGGCAACTTCTCGCCCCTTTTATAGCCGAGTCCGAACGGCGTTCCGCTGTGCGTAACCTCTTTGGAGAGAAGTTTTTACATGGCATATTACCTCACAAATGTTGCCAGCATTAGGAGGGGAAAACCACCGTGGAAATTTCTTTTTTTCCGATGGTCTCGCCAGGATTCGAACCCAGGCGTTCGGCGTCATAGGCGGTCATGCTAATCTCTGCGCTACGGTGGCTCAACGGCATATATTGTCACCAAATATTCAGCCACATTGTTCACTATAAATATGCGTGAGGTGAATAATGAGCTGAATGTTAAAGTCGATGGAGTTACAATTCGGATCATCAAGTGTCCCAAAATACTTGGTGTCTCATTTGACAGCTCTTACTTATTCTCCCCACATGCCGCAACAATTTGCGATAGAGTCAAAAGTAGAAGAAAGGTCCTCAGTCCTATGCAGCGCTAATATGGTTTCGCTAGCTGTCAGTATGGTGCTTTTTGAACCGCGACATTCTGTCTGCTCAGCTCTTACGTGGATCATCTGCATTAGAAGACAAAGATTCTACCCGTGCGAAGACATAACTACATGCTGCCCAAGCAATAACTTCTGGTTTGTTATCACAGGTACCAACCAAATCATCATCTTAGGGACTGGTATCCACCGCCCAGGAGCCTTAAGGTTGATCTACATGATATAGACCGGGAGTTTCAGAGCTACAAGAGAAAAAATCAAGATTGAGTGGGTTTAACTAACATTCATGCAAACACGGTAGCAGATGCGTTGAATAGCTACCAGGTTAATGTGGTTCTTGGAGAAAGACCGCCTCGCATTGCACTTGAAGCAATTGAACTCCTTGTAAAACCAAAGTGGCTCTGTTGCAATCCGTAGGATGCAGCCTCCTCCACATCTAAAGAGAGATTGTGACCAGGAACTACACGACACAAGTCACCTGTTTAATTGCCTAGCCAGACCCTGCCTAGCCAGACACTGCCTAGCCAGATCCTGCCTAGCCAGACCTTGCCTAGCCAGACCCTGCCTAGCCAGAACCTGCCTAGCCAGACCCACTCGACTCAAACCCAGATCCCTCTGGACGCACCCACCTTAGCCAGACCCTGCCTAGCCAGAACCAGCCTAGCCAGAACCTGCCTAGCCAGATCCTGCCAAGCCAGACCCTGCCTAGCCAGACCCACTCGACTCAAACCCAGATCCCTCTGGACGCACCCACCTTAGCCAGAACCTGCCTAGCCAGATCCTGCCGAGCCAGACCCTGCCTAGCCAGACCCTGCCTAGCCAGACCCTGCCTAGCCAGATCCTGCCTAGCCAGACCCTGCCTAGCCAGACCCTGCCTAGCCAGACCCTGCCTAGCCAGAACCTCCCTAGCCAGAACCTGGCTAGGAGACCCACTCGACTCAAACCCAGATCCCTCTGGACGCACCCACCTTAGCCAGACCCTGCCTAGCCAGACCCACTCGACTCAAACCCAGATCCCTCCAGACGCACCCACCTTAGTCGCAGAGTTCCCAGATCTGAAGGATAGAACACAACACACTGCTACAAAATAATCACAAGATGAGGAGAAGAATTAGCTTCCCCGATAGATCTCTAAATTTTTTTATACCCACCACCGAAGGATGGGGGTATATTCATTTTGTCATTCCGTTTGCAACACATCGAAATATCCATTTCCGACCCTATAAAGTATATATATTCTTGATCAGCGTGAAAATCTAAGACGATCTAGCCATGTCCGTCCGTCTGTCCGTCTGTCCGTCTGTCTGTTGAAATCACGCTACAGTCTTTAAAAATAGAGATATTGAGCTGAAATTTTGCACAGATTCTTTTTTTGTTCATAAGCAGGTTAAGTTCGAAGATGGGCTATATCGGACTATATCTTGATATAGCCCCCATATAGACCGATCCGCCGATTTAGGGTCTTAGGCCCATAAAAGCTACATTTATTATCCGATTTTGTTGAAATTTGGGACAGTGAGTTGTGTTAGGCCCTTCGACATCCTTCGTCAATTTGGCTCAGATCGGTCCAGATTTGGATATAGCTGCCATATAGACCGATCCTCCGATTTAGGGTCTAAGGCCCATAAAAGCCACATTTATTAACCGATTTTGCTGAAATTTGGGAAAGTGAGTTGTGTTAGGCCCTTCGACTTCCTCCGTTAATTTGGTCCAGGTCGGTTCAGATTTGGATATAGCTGCCATATAGACCGATCCTCCGATTTGGGGTCTAAGGACTATAAAAGCCACATTTATTAACCGATTTTGCTGAAATTTGGGACGGTGAGTTGTGTTAGGCCCCTCGACTTTTTCCGTTAATTTGGCTTAGATCGGTCCAGATTTGGATATAGCTGCCATATAGACCGATCCTCCGATTTATGGTGTTAGGCCCATAAAAGCCACATTTATTAACCGATTTTGCTGAAATTTGGGACAGTGAGTTGTGTTAGGCCCTTCAACTTCCTTCGTAAATTTGGCTCAGATCGGTAGAGATTTGGATATAGCTGCCATATAGACCGATCCTCCGATTTAGGGTCTAAGGCCGATAAAAGCCACATTTATTAACCGATTTTGCTGAAATTTGGGACAGTGAGTTGTGTTAGGCCCTTCAACTTCCTTCGTAAATTTGGCTCAGATCGGTCCAGATTTGGATATAGCTGCCATATAGACCGATCCTCCGATTTATGGTGTTAGGCCCATAAAAGCCACATTTATTAACCGATTTTGCTGAAATTTGGGACAGTGAGTTGTGTTAGGCCCTTCAACTTCCTTCGTAAATTTGGCTCAGATCGGTCCAGATTTGGATATAGCTGCCATATAGACCGATCCTCCGATTTATGGTGTTAGGCCCATAAAAGCCACATTTATTAACCGATTTTGCTGAAATTTGGGACGGTGAGTTGTGTTAGGCCCCTCGACTTTTTCCGTTAATTTGGCTTAGATCGGTCCAGATTTGGATATAGCTGCCATATAAACCGATCCTCAGATTTAGGGTCTTAGGCCCATAAAGGCCACATCTATTATCCGATTTTGCTGAAATTTGAGACAGTGAGTTGTGTTAGGTCTTTCGATATCTTTTGTCAATTTGGCACAGATCGGTCCAGATTTGGATATAGCTGCCATGTAGACCGATTTCTTGATTTATGGTTTTGGGCCCATAAAATGCTCATTTATTGTCCGATGTCGCCGAAATTTGGGACAGTACTTTGTATTAGGCTCTTCGACATTTTTATGCAACTTGACCCAAATCGGTCCAGATTTGGATATAGCTGCCATGTAGAGCGATATCCCTATTTAAAGTATTGGCCCCATAAAAGGCTCATTTATAATCCGATTTCACTGAAGTTTGACTTAGTGTATTACATTAGGCTTTTTGACATCCGCGTCGTATATAGTTCAGATCGGTTTATTTTTAGATTTAGCTAGTATATTAATTAGTATTTGGTCCAAATCGGAACCTATTTTGATATAACTGATATGGGACATAAGGTATGAAATTTTCACCGAATTTTGATGAGAGGTGGTTTACATATATACCCGAGGTGGTGGGTATCCAAAGTTCGGCCCGGCCGAACTTAACGCCTTTTTACTTGTTAATCATTATATAATCATATCCCCCGATTTGACTTCATAAGGCCTTACAAACCACAAACGTTTTTCCAAATGATCCCGGTATCTCAAAATTTGATACAATTTACCAGAGTTCTAGTGATGGCTTTCCAAAATTCGGCCCGACCGAACTTAGCATGCTTTTGCTTGCTCCCTTTACCTTGTTCACTGGGTTATGTAACAAGGCTTTATGCATTTGCATTACCAACATCAAAGTAAACATTATAAATTTGAGAAGATTGTAAATAAACTTGAGCTGAAGATGGTGTACATGTGATATGGCATTGTGTCTGTGCAACATAGCTGTATTTCTACTTGTACACGTACGTATGCCATGTAAAGGCATTTGTGTGCGTGTGGGTGTGGGTGTGTGTGAGTGCGTATGCATATGCATCCCAATCTAAACAGAATCGATTTTATGTGAATGCCAGTCTATGCACACAGACACAAAACTGAGAGAGATTTCACATGTAAGAAGATAAACAAGACGAACCACACACATCACATATTCAAGGGCCAAACACTAAAATAAGAGGAATTTAAAAGCAAAGAACATGCTGAAAACATGCATAATTTATGTATGTTATTATCTTTCCATGTATGACTTTTCACATACCAAATAGTAGCGGGTAGGCTTTATATATGCAGATAAATATATTTCAGTGAGTATAATGAAGATCATAATTATGATGGAATAAGAAATTTTATCGAATTTCAGAACTAATAACGAACTGTGGATAATGGTATATTTCAATATTTAAAAATTTTTATGCCCACCACCATAGGGGGCATTTTCATTCAGTCGTTTTACAACACTTCGAAATATCCATTTCCGACCCTAAAAAGTGTATATGTTTCGGATCGTTGTCGTTGTTGTACCAGTTTGTTGTGTTCTATCTTTCGTCTGCTTGATTGCATTGAGTGTCAAGACCCAGGAACTCTGTGACTAAGATGGGGACTCGGTCCACAGGGATCTGGATCCGAGTCGAGTGGGTCTGGCTGGGTAGTTAAACAGGTGACGTGTATCGTGTGGTCCCTGGTTACAATCGGGACAAACATCTTGCACTTCGGCATCAATCCTTGTTCTGTAGGAATTGAGGCGGCTACATCTGCCGGAACACAATTGAGCTATACCCAATCTGATTAGCCGGTGGAGGTCAATTTCATCAGGTGCAATGGAAGGCGGTCGCTCTCCAAGGACTACATTCACCCGGTAGCTTTTTACCGCATCTGCATGAATGTTGTTAAGACCTGCTTGATATGCCGCTTGATCTAGAGGTTCTCTCTTGTAGCGCTGAACCTCACGCTCTAGCGCATGTAGATCTACCTTAAGGCTTCTGGGCGGTTGATATCTATCCACAAGATGATGATTTGGATGGTCTCTGCGATAACAGCCCAAAAGGTATTGCTTAGGCAGCATGTAGTTATGTCTTCGCACTGGTAGTATCTTTGTCTCCTGATGAAGGTGGTCCACATGAGAACTGAGGAGACAGCCCGTCGCAGTTCGGAGGGCGGCTTCTAGGCGGTGGATATCTATCCACAAGATGATGATTTGGATGGTCTCTGCGATAACAGACCAAAAGTTATTGGTTAGGCAGCATGTATTGTAGTTATGTCTTCGTTTCCTGATGGAGCTGGTCCACATGAGAGCTGAGGAGACAGCCTGTCGCAGTTCGGCATTCTGACAGATCTGAATATCATTCCACTGCGTGTCACAAAGTTGACGAGACCACCCTGGCGCTGCATAACTTACCACAGACCGGCCAATTGCTTTGTACGTGGTCCACAAGGTTTCTTTGTCAGCACTTTGTCAGTGCTGCCAGCAAGTGAATTGGGGACCTTGTTTCTACTTTGGACTTTATCGCAAATTGCTGTGGCATGTGGGGAGAATGTTTAAGAGCTTTCAAATGTGACGCCAAGTATTTTGGGATACTTGATGATCGGAATCATTTCTCCATTGACCATCACAGTCAGCTCGGTATTCACCTCACGCGTATTTGTAGTGTACAACGTGGCTGAAGATTTGGTGGCTGATATCTTCAGACTTTTTGCAGCGAAATATGAGGCAAGTTCGTTAAGGTAGACGTTCAACATATCGAAGATGTCATCAATGGGTGGGGGGCCTGATGCCATGATCGTACAATCGTCCGCATATGATACGATCTCTATGCCGTCTGGAGGGGGTGTAATAGAGGATAGGTAGAGGTTAAACAGTGCCGGAGATATCACCCCATCTTGGGCAACTCCCTATTTCACTGTACGGTGCTTCGACTTCTTATCCCTAAATTCCACAAATGACTGGCGACCACACAGATAATTCGTGACCCAGCGTTTCATGCCTGGCTGGAGGGACGTGGTGGCGATGTCCTCAAATAGTTTGGCATGGCTGACCATGTTGAATGCCTTCAATAGGTCCAATGCCTTAAGAACCGTTCTATCACATGGCCTGGGCTGATTGAAGCCACGGCAAATGTGTGCGGTGAGGGCATGCAAAGCAGTTGTTTTGCTATGCAGTCTTCGAAATCCATGTTAATGCTCGGCGAATAGAAATCTCCTACGAGGCTCGTGAGGAGTAATGCCTCAAGCGTCTTTGCTACTGTTGAAAGCAGGAAGATTGGTTTGTACGACTCCCCCAAACTCGAGCCCTTTCCAGGCTTCAGTAGCGGCATCAATCTGCCCATTTTCCAGACATTGGGAACTATAAGAGTGTTAAAAGACAAGTTGAGAACAGTTGTAAGATACTCAACTCGAGGTGAATCCAGATTCTTCAACATCAATGTAGAGATTCCGACGGGGCCCAACGCCTTGGATGATTTGGCGCCACGGATGACATTTGTAACTTCGCCCACGGTAAATTGTGATGGCTGGCCATCGGCTCCTAGACCACGAATAAGGCGAATGGCTCTCTTCCTGGCCATGTCACTCTCGGGTTGCACAATAAATTGACGGTTGAACAACCTGGCGCATCTCTTCGGATCAGTCACAGTTATTTTGCCAAAAGTGACTGAGGTCCTGTCATCCCGTCTACATTAGACCACAGCTTGACTAAACTGGTGCCTAAGTTACATTGCTGCGAGTGTTCCAGCCATAGATTCCGCTTATGTTCGTTGACTACTCTGTTTATTTCCAGATTCAGCTCGCTGATTCTGGGGTAAGTGCAACGAATCCTATGATCTCGTCTGCGAGTGCCACTGCCTGCGCCGGGACATTGGGCCGCACTTGCGGTATTCGACCGGTTGGTATAAAGCGAGCAGTTGCTGTGTTAATGATGTCTCGGAATTTCCTCTCGGCAACCATCACATCCGAGGGCGGTGGGAGTACACTGAAGCGGCGATTTGTATACTCTCTGAAGCCAGCCCAATAGGCCTTTTTTTGATTGATAAACTTTCGGCGCTCAGAAGTTATGAAGTCGGGTGGTCTGTCGATGGTGAGAATTATGGGGAGGTGGTCTGAGTCCAAAGAAACGACGGCTTGCCAGGATACGTCACTCAGGAGATCAGGGGATGCAATGGAAATGTCTGCACCTCCTCGTAATCCTGGTGGGGGCATCCTAATTCACCGTGTAAATCGTGGAGCCTTCAATCATGCTTTGCCAAAGCCATGCCACGCTGGTCGTCACCTAGGGGAGAATGCCATGAAATGTGATGCACATTAAAGTCCCCTAGAACATGGCCAGGTAGTAACCCACTTATTTCGGAGTTGTAATCTTGGCCATTAATCGGGACATAGCTGCCAACCGGCGGTATGTCCACGTTGTATAGCTCTATCTCGGCAATATCGGACCTGACTGCTATCCCCATGCACTCCTTGTCACTAGTGCCAGGCGAGATGGGTCTATATTGCATGTAATGGTGTATCACGAAGGCCAATCCCCCACCTTCATTCCTTGAGTGATCCCTATGTAGCACATTGTATCCGTGACAACTGTGCAGGCTGCAGGTGTTGGTCAGCGTTGTCTCCTGGATCGCTGAGACCAATATGCTCCTCCGACTCATGAAATCCACAACTTCATCGATCTTGCCACGGAGACCGTTGCAGTTTAGTTGCACCGGCACTGGCCTGGCAGTATTGGGGCTTGGATGCTGCTGTTGCGTATATTGCCGCACGGAAGAGATCGGGGGATCACATAGTCCGACAACGAGGACGCAGAAGGCGACGAAGACGACGCTTGTGACCCACTGCTTGCTATGTTCGCACAGCACATTGCAACATATTCAGTATGACTATACTCCCGTTGTGAAGTGAAGCCACAGCAAGATCGCAAGTGTACCCACTCCATGCACTGGTTACACCTTATCGACACCGACCGACGATGAAGACGGTTCTGGCGGACCAAACAGAACCAGGGTCCGGGGTTCTTTTCAATCCCGGCACGGACCCGGCGTGCGGAGAAGGCACTCTGGGATGTGCCTCTTCCATGACAAAAAAAAAGACGAACACGTACACTGAGGCGGCAGCTGTTGCCAATGAAGGATTCTATCGAGTCAATCCGGTGCGTACAACCGGCTGCCATGAGATTGAAATTCTAAGGCGATTTAACGATGTCCGTGTGTCCGTCCGTCTGTTGTTATGACTCTACAGCTTCAACAGCTGAGATATTGAGCTGAAATTTGGCACAGATACGAATTTTTGGTGCACGCATGTTTAGTTTTTGAACGGGTCAAATCCGACCATATTTGGATATAGCTGCCATATAGACCGGTCTTCTGGTTAAGGGTCTGAAGTCCATTAAAGCTGCATTTATTATTCGATTTCACTGAAATTTGGATCAGTAAGCCTCTGGACATGCTACTGAAATATGGTCCAGGTCGGAGTATATTTAGATATAGCTACCATATAAACCGATCTGCCCGTTAAGAACCTGTAGTTTATAAAAGCTATTCAAAAACTTAATAAAAATTCGTGATGGGGTTCAAGAGCAAGAGTGTGATTTTCGTATATATGACTGAAAAGTCACATCAAAGTGAACATTTCATTCTGGCGTCAAAGTAAATGCGACTTATTATCAAAAAAACTGTATGGAAGCTGGTAAGGAGACGTGGGCATTCCGCTCGTGGATCGTGGGCGTACCATCAAGATTTGGCACTATCAGATAAACCACATGTAAACCAAGAATGGTTAACAAAATGATATGTCGCACTTCATTTCGTCCACACAATTGTTGTTCAATTCGCCAGATGCTAATTCGATAGACTTTTATTCATAAGAAATCTTTAGGTCTGAAGGCTGTGAGAGCTTCAAATGACAGGTTTTATTCATCTTGAAGAAATGGCGAAAATACTTCTGTGAAATGCATACAACACCGACTCCACACTTTGTTCTCGCTGTGTTAGTTTTCCAATGCATGTCTATGACCGTTATTGTGATTTAGGCGGACATGGCTAGATCAACTCAGAATGACAAGCATCCATTAGACATGGGGTCGTATAATCTTTGTAATAAAATTCAGTTGTAAATCATACGCTCCCATGGATGACAAATTTACCACTTTCGATACTCAACACTTTAGGGAATCAAAATGTCACACTAATCATTCCCTGTTAAACACTTCGAAATATTGATCTGCAACCGAATAAAATATAGGACGGCTGCTATATAAGTTTCAGACCTAGGGAACACCAAGTGTTGCCAGGTGCAATCTGGTATATCCATTGGAAAGTTTGACATTTTCCAGTATAATGGTACTCGGAACGTTTTGTCTTACGACCATTATTTCTGTTGTTGCCGTTGAATCAGATAATATTGATACTGTACGTGAACTTATAATACAAAATCGTCATGTGACATGTCGTGATATAGAGGTATCCTTGAGCATTTCATTCACCAGCATATATTCGATATTGCACGAACACCTTGCCGAAAAAAAGGTTTGCTCCCGTTGGATTCCGCACATTTGACAATCACTAAAAAAATGCTCTTGACTATAAGTGGGAAGAAATACGTTTACAAGATCGAGACAGTTGGCGAATCGTGGATTTATGTGTATGAACCCGAAACAAAACAACAATGTACAGTGTGTGGGTCTTAGATGACGAACTATATTCTACGAAAGTTGTTTTCGGAAGAAGCATTTCGAAGCAAATGGTCGCCTGTTTCTTCGGCAAAACAGGTCATTTGGGGAGAGTTGCGCTTGAGGCACATAGGACGTTTAATTCTGAGTGGTAAACCACAAAACGAAAAACGAACAAGAGAAGACGAATCATTGTTCACCATGACGAGAAGATGAATCATTGTTCACACATCAACTCAAACCAGCGCCTTTTTGATAGTAAAGCGTCGATTTGAAGGGTTTTCCGCCATAATGATAATGAACAAGTGAAAGTGTGCTAAGTTCGGCCAGGCCGATCTCATATACCCTCCACCATGGATCGCATTTGTCGAGTTCTTTTCCCGGCATCTCTTCTTAGGCAAAACAAATTATAGTCCAATTCGGACCATAAATAAATGCTGAACATTGTGGAAGTGATTGTGTAATATTTCAGTTCATTCGGATAAGAATTGCGCCTTGTAGGGGCTCAAGAAGCAAAATCGGGATATCGGTTTATATGGGAGCTGTATCAAGCTATTGATCGATTCAGACCATATTAGACACGTATGTTGAAGGTCATGAGAGAAGCCGTTGTACAAAATCTCAGCCAAATCGGATGAGATGATTGCGCCCTCTAGAGGTTCAAGAAGTCAAGATCCCAGATCGGTTTATATGGCAGCTATATCTGGTTCCATACCGATTTACGTCATACTTGGCACAGTTATTGTAAGTCATAACAAAACACCTCATGCAAAATTTCAGCCAAATCGGATGAGAATTGCGCAATCTAGAGGCTCAAGAAGTCAAGACCCAAGATCGGTTTATATGACAGCTACATCAAAACATGGACCGATATGGCCCATTTACAATACCAACTGACCTACACTAATAAGAAGTATTTGTGCAAAATTTCAAGCGGCTAGCTTTACTCCTTCGGAAGTTAGCGTGCTTTCGACAGACGGACGGACATGGATAGATCGACATAAAATGTTGCGACGATCAAAAATATATATACTTTATGGGGTCTCTGACGAATATTTCGAGTAGTTACAAACAGAATGCCGAAATTAGTATACCCTCCATCCTATGGTGGAGGGTATAAAAAGGCGTTAAGTTCGGCCGGGCCGAACTTTGGATACCCACCACCTCGGGTATATATGTAAACCACCTTTCATCAAAATCCGGTGACAATTTCCTACGTTATGTCCCATAGCAGTTACTTCGAAATATGTTCCGATTTGGACCAAATACTAAAAAGTACAAGTTTTTGATCAATTGTGTATAACAAAATATTGGTCTTTTTAGTAGCTATATATAAAAATAAACCGATCTGAACCATATACAACACGGATGTCGAAAAGCCTAACATAAGACACTGAGTCAAATTTCAGTGAAATCGGATTATAAATGCGCCTTTAATGGGGCCAAGACTTTAAATCGAGATATCGGTCTACATGGCAGCTATATCTAAATCTGGACCGATTTTGGTCAAATTGCAAAAAAATTTCGAAGAGCCTAACACAATGCACTGTCCCAAATTTTGGCGAAATCGGACAATAAATGCTTCTTTTATGGGCCCAAACCTAAAATCGAGAGATCAGTCTATATGGCAGCTATATTCAAATCTGGACCAATCTATGCCAAATTGAAGAAATACGTCGAAGGGTCTAAGACAACTCACTGTCTCAAATATCAGTGATTTCGGACAATAAATGCGCCTTTTATGGGCCCAAAACCTAAACCCGAGAGATCGTTCTATATGGCAGCTATATCCAAATCTCAACCGATCCATGCCAAATTTACGAAGGATGTCGAAGGGCCTAACACAACTCACTGTCCAAAATTTGAGCAAAATCGGATAATAAATGTGGCTTTTATGGGCCTAAGACCTTAAATCGGAGGATCGGTCTATATGGCGGCTATATCCAAATCTGAACCGATCCGCGCCAAATTGTAGGAAGACGTCGAAGGGTCTAAGACAACTTACTGTCTCAAATTTCAGCGATATCGGACAATAAATGCGCCAAAACCTAAAACCGAGAGATCGTTCTATATGCCAGCTATATCTAAATCTGAACCGATCCGGGCCAAATTGACGAAGGATGTTGAAGGGCCTAACACAACTCACTGTCCCAAACTTCAACAAAATCGGATAATAAATGTGGCTTTTATTGGCCTAAGACCCTAAATCGGAGGATCGGTCTATATGGCAGCTATATCTAAATCTGAATCGATCTGGGCCAAATTGTAGAATTATGTTGAAGGGCCTAACGCAACTCACTGTCCCAAATTTCAGCAAAATCGGATTATAAATGTGGCTTTTATGGGCCTAAGACCCCATATCAGAGGATCGGTCTATATGGCAGCTATATCCAAATCTGAACCGATCTGGGACAAATTGATGAATGATGTCGAAGGGCCTAACACAACTCATTGTCCGAAATTTCAGCAAAATCGAATAATAAATGTGGCTTTTATGGGCCTAAGACCCTAAATCGGCGGATCGGTCTATATAGGAGCTATATCAAGATAAAGTCCGATATGGCTCATCTTCGAAATTTACCTGCTTATGGACAAAAAAAAAATCTGTGCAAAGTTTCAGCTCAATATCTCTATTTTTGAAGACTGTAGCGTGATTTCAACAGACAGGCGGACAGACGGACGGACATGTCTAGATCGTCTTAGATTTTTACGCCGATCAAGAATATATATATGCTTTATAGGGTCGGAAATGGATATTTCGAGGTGTTACAAACGGAATGACAAAATGAATATACCCTCATCCTTCGGTGGTGGGTATAAAATAGAGAGATATTGAGCTGAAATTTTGCACAAATTCTTGTCCATATGCAGGTTCAATTCGTAGATGAGCTTAATCGGTCTATATTTTGATATAGCTTTCGTAAGGACCAGTCTTCCGAATAAAGGTCTTAGGCTTTTAAAAGCCGCATTCATTGTCCAATTTTGTTGAAATTTAGCACAGCGAGGTGCTTTGGCAAGTATGGTTCAAATCGAATAATATTTGGATATAAATGCCATAGATACCGATTTAAGGTCTTGGGCACTTAAAAGTAGCATTTGTTACAAGGTTTTACAATTTTATACAATGATCAACGTTGGAATTTTTTACATTTGCGTTATTGTTATTGGGCCTACAAAGGCACATTTATTATTCGATTTAGCTGAAATTTTACACAGTGAGGTGTAGACGAACCCACTATTGTCCGGGAACCCGTGTCAACATCACATCGTGTACTTGTAACCTCGACCTTACCTTCCTCGAGCCCGAGGCATTTAGCGACGCCATACTGTGCACATAAATCCTGAGTTTAGATGGCGATAAATCCCTTGCCAGAATTTCTCACTCCGGTATGCTCAAAGACCGATATTGAGTTCGTCGGAGTAGACCCCTAATACAGTCCCTGAGTCTATCATGAAACTATTAGTGAAGATAGAGGTCTCATCTTCCTCAAACACAGCATACACCCACCATTCATCCCTTCCCTGATTAAAATTCCCATAAATTTCTGCCCTATATTAAACACATTTTGGCCCCCGACTGTAATTATACGTTATGATGTACCATTGTGCGTATACTTCGTATGTATGTGTGTTACACTGTAAGTAAAAGGTACATAGACTTAAATCATTTTGGGTGTCTCTGCATACATGTGTGTGTGTGTGTGTGTGTATATATGGGTGTGCTTGTGCGTATTGGCATTACTAACGAGTACAAATTACAAAGCTTTTGCCTTTTGTAGTTTTACAGTTTGCTTATAATTTTAGAAATTATTGTCAATATTGTTATTGGCGTCATTCAAGCGAAATGTGCACACACAAGAATGCACTTTAAATCTCTTGGCCTATAATTATTTTGCTTAATTGGAGACAGTTGCTAAGAGAAATGAATTTTTAGGGAAAATACATATTTATCTCTTAATGAGAACTAAAATTTAAAATATATAGACGGCCATAGCAACTGGGGACAAATTTTAAGTATATATGACCTCATTGTATATAGGAATGGGTAACATTGGGGATGGATTACCAAGTAAAGGTTTTAAGTGGCTTTAACTGGGCAAAGTCCAAGCATGTGTGGGTTTCTACTTCAACTCTAACACGTGCCGAAAATTCATATGTTTTTAATCGCATCACCATAAAAAAAAAACATTGAATAAAGAAACAGCTTGTTTCCCATGTCAATGAGCGCTGTCCGAACCAAGTTTTAAGCTCAATGCTAAAGGATCTCCTTTTTTATTGCCGAATTCGAACGGTGCGCAGTGTTGCTTATTAAAAAAACTTGGAAATAATTTTGTAATTTTTGAACGGATAGAGATATCCAGTGTCCTTCATAGCGTTGCACAATGTTTTAATACCCTGTACCACTGTGGTGATATAGGGTATAAAAAACGAATAAAAGACAATGTTAACAGCTTTGTGTGGCTGCGTTAGGCTGGATCTTTTTCATTTCATTCATCAATGTTGGCCGTAGCAAACAACATTGCAGCACCATATTTAAAGGTCGTATTATTCACAATTCCAAGATTAAGCAGCGTCTTTTGATCAAAACACAAGTAAAAAGGCATTAAGTTCGGCCGGGCCGAACTTTGGATACCCACCACCTCGGGTATATATGTAAACCATTTTTCATCAAAATTCGGTGAAAATTTCATACCTTATGTCCCATATCAGTTATATCAAAATATGTTCTGATTTGGACCAAATACTAATAAGTACACTAGCTATATCTAAAAATAAACCGATCTGAACTATATACGACACGGATGTCGAAAAGCCTAACAAAAATTACTGTGTCAAATTTCAGTGAAATCGGATTATGAATGCGCCTTTTATTGGGCCAAGACTTTAAATCGAGATATCGGTCTACATGGCAGCTATATCCAAATCTGGACCGATTTGGGCCAAGTTGCATTAAAATGTCGAAGAGCCTAACACAAAGCACTGTCCCAAATTTCGGCGAAATCGGACAATAAATGCCTCTTTTATGGTCCCAAAACCTTAAATCGAGAGATCGGTCTACATGGCAGCTATATTCAAATCTGGACCGATCTGGGCCATTTTGAAGAAGGAAGTCGAAGAGCCTAACCAAACTCACTGTCTCAAATTTCAGCGACATCGGACAATAAATGCGTCTTTTATGGCCCCAAAACCTAAAACCTAGATATCGGTCTATATGGCAGCTATATCCAAATCGGGACCGATCTGTGCGATATTGCAGAAGTATGTCAAGGGGCTTAACTTAACTCACTGTCCCAAATTTCGGCGCCATCGGACAATAAATTAGCATTTTATGGGTCCAAAACCATAAATAAAGAAATCGATCTATATGGCAGCTATATCCAAATCTGAACCGATCTGGACCAAATTGAAGAAAGATGTCGAAGGGCCTGAGACAACTCACTGTTCCAAATTTCACCAAAATCGGATAATAAATGTGGTTTTTATGGGCCTTAGACCCTAAATCGGAGGATCGGTCTATATAGCAGCTATATTCAAATCTGAACCGATCTGAGCCAAATTGACGAAGGATGTCGAAAAGCCTAACGCAACTCACTGTCCCAAATTTCAGCGAAATCGGATAATAAATGTAGCTCTTATAGGCCTTAGACCCTAAATCGGAGTATCGGTCTATATGGCAGCTATATCCAAATCTGGACCGATCTGAGCCAAATTGAGGAAGGATGTCGAAGGGCCTAACACGACTCACTGTCCCACATTTCAGCAAGATCGGATAATAAATGTGGCTTTTATGGGCCTAAAAACCTAAATCGGCCGATCGGTCTATATGGGGGCTATATCAAGATATAGTCCGATATAGCCCATCTTCGAACTTAACCTGCTTATGAACAAAAAAAGAATCTCTGCCAAATTTCAGCTCAATATCTCTATTTTTAAAGACTGTAGCGTGATTTCAACAGACAGACGGACAGATGGACGGACAGACGGACGGACATGTCTAGATCGTCTTAGATTTTTACGCTGATCAAGAATATATATACTTTATAGGGTCGGAAATGGATATTTCGATGTGTTGCAAACGGAATGACAAAATGAATGTACCCCCATTCTTCGGTGGTGGGTATAGCAAAGAATTAAATTGAACATGTTTTTAAGATCGAAGACTCCGACAACGGCATATCGATTGGGATCATTATCTTGCAGTAAAAACTCCCAATTGTCTAAGAGGGAAGAGATAGGTTAAATCTGATCCAGATCATCTAACAATGCATGGAAGTTGGACAAAGGAAGGCTTCAAAGGCAACAGATCCTATGATAAACCATTGTACACAGTATGGAAAGTGCCACAAAATGCGTCCTTGGGCACCAAAAACCTCTCATGGTACGACCAAGACTGTCGAAATGCTACTGACACCAAGAAAGCGGCAGCGTATTAATCCGGGTCATCGAAGAATGGCGGGAAACGTAGCGGCCAATTAGCTAGCCAGAAATGGATCACTGAATGTGTTCATTGACTGTTACTGAGTCAATGAACACATTTGCTGAAGAAGCTACTTGGTAGGGTAGACGCTTTCTCCGATAACGCGTGAATGAGTCATCTGATGACGCGGGTTGCAGGTTGGCCAAGGACATATGGGCGAGTGAATGATGGAACAAGACTTCACTTTTCCTTGGGATGAGGAGGCGTGAATTCGGTTTGCGGAAGTTTTTATGGGCTCCTTCCGGTCCGTAGGACCGATTGCCGCGGGATCATGACAGCTATTGGTTGTTGATATTGTTGTAGCAGTGTGTAGTATTGGTTATTTAAAGATGCCAATTAGCCACCATATCCTATCGAGCATCAAAGGCAATCAGTATTTAAACAAGAGCCAGCGCCACCTGGCATTTTGCCAAGGCTCTTAACTCGATATGTAGTTTGTCATTCCGTTTGCAACACATTTAAATATTCATTTCCGCCTCTATAAAGTATTTAAATTCTTGGTCGTCGTAAAAATGTAAGGCGATCCAGCCATGTCCGTCCGTCTGTCCGTCTGTCTGTGGAAATCACACTACAGTCTTCAGAAATTGAGATATAGAGCTGAAACTTTGAAACAGATTCTTTTTTGACCATAGGCAGATTAAGTGTGAAGACTATAGAGCCATACACCGAATTGCCGATTTAAGGTCGTCGGCCCATTAAAGCCACATTTATTTTCCGATTTCGCTGAAATTTTGGACAGTGAGTTGTGTTAGGCCTCTCGACATCCTTGTGCAATATTGCCCAGATCAGTCCAGATTTTGATATAGCTGCCATATAGACCAATCTCTGGATTTAAGGTCTTGGGCCCATACTAGGCGCATTTGTTGTCCGATTTCGCTGAAATTTGAAATGGTGACTTGTGTTGGGTCCCTCGAATCCCATGTGTAATTTGGCCCAGATTGGTCCGGATTCGGATATAGCTGCCATACAGACTGATTACTCGATTTAAAGTCTTGGGCCCATACTAGGCCTAAAACCTTAAATCGGAAGATCTGGGCCGTATTGAACAAGCACACCAAGGTTTCAAACACAACTCACTATACCAAATTTCAGTGAAACCGGAGTATATCGGTCTATATGGCAGCTATATCCAAATCTGAACCGACATGAGCCAAGTTTCAGAAAAATGTCAAAGAGCCTATTACAACTCACGGTCCCAAATTTCGGCGAAATCGGAGCCGAATCGAGAGATCGGTCTGTATGGCAGCTATATTCAAATCTAGAGCGATCTGTGCCATATTGCAGAAGTATGTCGAGGGGTTTAACTTAACTCACTGTCCCAAATTTCGGCGACATCGGACAATAAATGCGCCTTTTATGTTCCTAAAACCTTAAATCGAGAGATCAGTCTATATGACAGCTATATTCAAATCTGAACCGATATGGGCTAAATTGAAGAAGAATGTCGGGGGGCCTTACTCAACTTACTGTACCACATTTCGGCGACATCGGGCCTTTTATGGGCCCAAAACCTTAAATTGAGAGATCGGTCTATATGACAGCTATATGTAAATCTTGATCGATCTACGCCAAATTGCAAAAATATGTCGAGGGGCTTAGCTTAACTCACTGTCACAAATTTTGGCGACATCGGACAATATATACGCCTTTTATCTTCCCAAAACCTTAAATCGAGAGATCGGTCTATATGACAGTTATATCCAAATCTGAACCTATCTGGGCTAAATTGAAGAAGGATGTCGAAGGGCCTAACACAACTCACTGTCCCAAATTTTAGCAAAATCGGACAATAAATGCGCCTTTTATGGGCCCAAAACCTTAAATCGAGAGATCGGTCTATATGACAGCTATATCCAAATCCAGACCGATCTGGACCAAATTGACGAAGGGTGTCGAAGGGCCAAATTTTCGCAAAATCGGATAATAAATATGGCTTCTATGGGCCTAAGACCCTAAATCGGCGGATCGGTCTATATGGCCACTATATCCAAATCTGGACCTATCTGGGCCAAATTGAAGGAGGATGTCGAAGGGCCTACCACAACTCACTGTCCCAAATGTTGGCAAAATCGGACAATAAATACGCCTTTTATGACCCTAAGACCCTAAATCGGATCGGTCTATATGGCAGCTATATCCAAATCTAGACCGATCTGAGCCAAACTGAAGAAAGATATCGAATGGCCTAACACAACTCACTGTCCCAAATTCCAGCGAAATCGCATAATAAATGTGGCTTTTATGGGCCTTCGGAGGGGATGTTCCTCCGTCTGAAGGAACATGCCTACAACATGACGGAGGAACATGACTACATAGTCCTAGATTTTTACGAAAATCAAGAATTTATACACAGTGTAGGGTCGGAAATACAAATTTCGTTTTGATGCAAACGGAATGACAAGATCAAACAAGAATGAAGATCCCCTTAAGTACGGAGGGGTTCGGCATGACCGACCTGTCCCAATCTTGTGTGCCCATCTCCATGGATTCCCGTAAAAACTTTCCTTCATTAAGGAACATGAAATCATTCTGCAATCTGTATGAACGAAGATATTGAGCCGAAATATTGCACACATTCTTTCTTTTGCCCTTTGGCAGGTTAAGATCGATTCAGACCATGTTGGATACGTATGTTAAAGGTCATGGGTGAACCCGTTGTACAAAATTTCTGCCAAATCGGATGAGAATTGTGTCCTCTACAGGTTCAAGAAGTAAAGATCCCAGATCGGTTTATATGACAGCTATATCAGTTTGTGTACCGATTTTCGCCATACTTAGCACAGTTGTTGGAAGTCATAACAAAACTCCACATCAAAAATTTTAGCCAAATCGGATGAGAATTGCGGCTACTCAAGCTACTCAAGAAGTCAAAATCCAAGATCGTTTTATATGAATCGATTTGAATCATACTTAGTTGTTGGTAGTGATACCAAAAAAAAAATGTGCAAAATTACATCCAAATCGGATAAGAATCGGCCCTCTTAAAGCTGAAGAAGTCAAGACCCCAGATCGGTTTATATAGCAGCTATATCAGGTTATGAACCGATTTGAACCATGCATAGCACAGTTGTTGGAAATGATTCCAAAACACCATGTGCTAAATTCCAGTCAAATCGGGCGAGAATTGCGCCCTCTAGAGGCTCAACCAAAGATCGGTTTATATGACAGCTATAAGAAAACATCGTCCGATTTGGCCCATTTACAATCCCAACCGACCTATACTAATGAGAAATATTTTTGCAAAGTTTCAAGCGATTAGCTTTAATCCTTCGAAAGTTTGAGTTCTTTCGATAGACAGACGTACGGACATGGCTAGATCGACTTAAAATGACATGACATGGGGTCTTAGACGCATATTTGGAGGTGTTACAAACAGAATGACGAAATTAGTATATCCCCATCCTATGGTGGAGAGTGTAAAAAAGGCACATTTGAGTTGTGTTAAGCTCTTTGACATCCATATTTATAGCAGCCATATATATCGGCCTCCTGATTGAAGGTCCTGGGCCCATAAATGGTGCATTTATTACCAGATTTTGCTGAACATTTGTCCTTCAACATCAGTGCTCAATATGGCTCAAATCGGACTATATTTGAATATACCTGCCATATATGCCGATTAAGGGGCTTAAAATATACACATATTATCCCACGAACATTCCACCAAGGAACAGGGGATACTTCCCTAAGGGCTTAAACTTTCCTTAATAAACGAATTGGAATGGGAAATTTCAAATTCGATCAAATAATTTTTTTTTAATTTTCATTAATAGTTTTTATTTTCCAGCCACCTGATACAGCCATGACACCATAGCTAAGTAGTTACTACAATATGGGCCAATTCCAATATCCCAAATTATATATCCTTTTTTTCCAATATGGCCAATTTCAAATGGTCTTTGTTTACTTGGGAGCATCCCTGTGAAGAAGTCATTAGGTCATGGCATTCCATTTAATGATTATTTACCAAAACCATTGGCAGCCTTTTGCTGCTTAGAGCACTAAAATTTATGGATCATTTATTTTCATTATACCTCTGTGAGTCGATATCCTGTGCATTGTTAGTGTATCTATGTGTTTTTGTTTGTGTGTGTGTGTGTGGGCAGTCAAGCACAACAAAGCAAGGATATCAATTTATATGTGTCCATTCCGTTTTTCTGGACTCATCCACTCGCAATTTGGTGGATTTCAATGACACGACTAAATGTCTCAATTTTTTTGTTTTATATTTTTCGAAGCGTTTACATTGCTTTTGTGACCAAATGGCAGTTTCTTTTGTTAATTTGTTATTTGCTGATTAAAGTTGTTTTTCTGTTCTATTCCGGTACGAATTTCGTTCGTTGATGGTGTTTTTCTTAGCCATGCACTCAGTGCCCACATTTCGATAATGTTGGCTCTTAACACAAAAGACTGATTGAGTTGACCGGAAACCGGATATTTTTGTATTGGCAGTTCATTGCTTTTTGCTTTTCCCTTTCCCTGTGCCGGTTTATCCCTTCTTTTCTGGTTGGGACTACAGAGGCTATACATGGCAACTGTAATAATCTCTGCTTTAGACCATAAGGACATTGAGGGACGAAATATTGTGAGATGCTATTGCCATGAAAGTGGATTTTTTTCTGTTTTTCTTGCTTCTTTTTTTTATAAAATTGATTTCTTAGTTACTTTGTAAGAATGAAAGCAGAAAAAGAGAGTAGCAAGTAAATTGATTATCAGGGGATTTATTGAAATGTGAAGAAATGTTTTAGAATTTTTTGCTTTTTAAGAAAATGAGAGAAAAATGCTTGAGTAACATTTTCATTTTTCACAACGAGGTCCAATGGAAAGTTTTCCTGAGATGAATTTTAGATCAATACATGGGTGGATTTGATAGGTAAGGGCACGCTAATAGGGCTCAGTTACCCCAAGGGTCTTTAGATCTCTGCCACCCACACAATATGCCAGAACTTCGACCTCAAGGTCCTTGATAAAGTATATATTTTTCTGGGAGGGATAACCACCGCTGTTAATGTTTTCTTATGTTCTCGCCAGAATTCGAACCCAAGCGGTATATTTTTCTTAACGCAGTTAATTTCTAATACGACTTAATATGCCCTTGTGTCTGTCCATCCGTCTGTGTGTCCACCAGTTGTAATAACTCTAAAACCTTTAAAAATGGAAATTTAGCACAGGACGTGATTTAGGGTCTTAGGCCAGAGCTGGTAAAATATCGATGGTACCATCGATACTATCGATATTTTATATTTTTGTCTGAATATCGATTGATATTTTCCTATCGATACTATTGGCAAAGTTAATTTTTTTGCAAAATTTAACAAACATAAACGACTCGATACTCAGTGTATCCTTTACAACACATTGAGCCTATAGAGGGCGCAATTTTCATCCAATTGTGTTAAAATTTTGTAAAGTGATTTCTCTCATAACTTTCAACAGACTTTATTATTCCCCCCAACACCAAAGGATGGGGGTATATTCACTTTGTCATTCCGTTTGCAACACATCGAAATATACATTTCCGACCCTATAAAGTATATATATTCTTGATCAGCGTAGCCATGTCCGTCCGTCTGTCTGTTGAAATCACGCTACAGTCTTTAAAAATAGGGATATTGAGCTGAAATTTTGCACAGATTCTTTTTTTTTGTCCATAAGCGGGCTAAGTTTGAAGATGGGCTATATCGGACTATATCTTGATATAGCCCCCATATAAACCCATCCTCCAATTTAGGGTCTTAAGCCCATAAAAGCCACATTTATCATCTGATTTTGCTGAAATTTAGGACAGTTGCGTTAGGCCCTTCGGCATCATTCATCAATTTGGCCCAGATAGGTTCAGATTTGGATTTAGCTGCCATATAGACCGATCCTCCGATTTAGGGTCTTAAGCCCATAAAAGCCACATTTATTATCAGCTTTTGTTGAAATTTTGGACAGTGAGTTGTGTTAGGCCCCTGGACATCCTTCTTTCATTTGGCCCAGATCGGTCTAGATTTGGATATAGCTGCCATATAGACTGATCCTCCGATTCAGGGTCCTAGGCCCATAAAAGCCACATTTATTATCCAGTTATGCTGAAATTTGGGACAGTGAGTTATTTTAGGCCCTTCGACATCCTTTATCAATTTGGCCCAGATCGGTCCAGATCTGGATATAGCTGCCATATAGACCGATCCTCCAATTTAGGGTCTTAAGCCCATAAAAGCCACATTTATTATCCCCGTTTTGTTGAAATTTTGGACAGTGAGTTGTGTTAGACCCCTCGACATCCTTCTTTAATTTGGCCCAGATCGGTCTAGATTTAGATATAGCTGCCATATAGACCGATCTCTCGATTTAAGGTCTTGCGCCCATAAAAGGCGCATTTATTGTCCGATTTTGCCAAAACTTGAGACAGTGAGTGGTGTTAGGCTCTACAATATCACTCTTCAATTTGGCTCAGATCGGCCCAGATTAGGATATATCTGCCATATAGACCGATCTCTCTTTAAGGTTTTGGGCCCATAAAAGGCGCATTGATTGTCCGATGTCGCCGAAATCTGGGACAGTGATTTGTGTTAGGCTCTTTGACATCATTCTTCCAAATGACCCAGATCGGTCCAAATTTGAATATATATGCCATATAGACCAGTCTCTCGACTTACGGTTTTGGGCCCATAAAAGGCGCATTTATTGTCCAATGTCGCCGAAACTTGGGACAGTGAGTTGTGTTAGGGTCTACGATATCATTCTTTAATTTGGCTCATATCGGTCCTGAATTGGATATATCTGTCATATAGACCGATCTCTCGATTCAAGGTCTTGCGCCCATAAAAGGCGCATTTATTGTCCGATTTTGCCAAAACTTGGGACAGTGAGTTGTGTTAGGCTCTTCGACATCATTCTTCAATTTGGTCCAGATGGGTCCAGATTTGGATATAGCTGCCATATAGACGGATTTCTCGATTTAAGGTTTTGGGCCCATAAAAGGCTCATTTATTGTCAGATTTTGCCGAAATTTGGGACAGTGAGTTGTGTTAGGCTCTTCGAAATTTTCCACAACTTGGACCAAATCTGTTCAGATTTGAATATAGATTCCATATAGAGCGATATCTCTATTTAAAGTCGTGGCCCCACAAAAGGCGTTTTTATATCCGATTTCCCTGAAATTTGACCCTGTGACGTATGTTAGGCTTTTCAACATCCGTGTCGTATATGGTTCAGATCGGTTTATTTTTGGATAAAACTACTTAAAAGACTAATATTTTCAGTGACTTGACCAATTGACCAATTGAACAGTGACTTGTACTTATAAGTATTTGGTCCACATCGGAACATATTTCAATATAGCTACTATGGAACATAAGGTATGCAATTTTCAACGGATTTTGATGAAAGGTGGTTTACATGTATACCCGGGGTGGTGGGTCTCCAAAGTTCGGCCCGGCCGAACTTAAAGCCTTTTTACTTGTTTTTCGATATCATCTCTCTTTGGACATGTTTAGGGACTCTTTCTTCAGGTCGTTATCTAGATTTTGGTTGGTTCCATTGGATTATTATCTACAGATATCACCCAAAGCAGTATTCGATTAGATTTAAGTGACAGTCTGCGGTCTAGTCCTGAAAACTTGGACGTTTTCGTGCATTGTAATACCACAGGAACAGAAGAAGGAAGATGCCTTCTAGTTCCTTCCGTTGAATCATCCAGATCGCTTTAAAAGCCCAACAACCGCTAAATCAGACAGGTTCTCAATGAAATGAGAACCAAAAGTGGAACTCCTTTTAATTGCCCGATTGGCCACGTAGGTTGTGACCATCTATCTTTCGTTGCTCTTCGGTCTTGTCATGAAAATTTTGCTCAAATGTCGCTAGAGGCATACCCACAGATTCCAGTTTCCCTGGAATGTGTAAGGTTATTCCTAGTCTCATAAGCTCGTCTGCTTTACAATTCCCTGGGATTTCTCTGTGGCCCGGCATCCAGAACAGGTGAATTTTGAACTGTTCCGCCATCTCGTTGAGAGATCTGCGGCAATCGTTTTCCAAGGATTTAATGGCTACCTTGCTGTTTGAGAAGATATTTATTCCAATCGTCATTATGGTATTATATCTTAGCCATTCCGCCACTTTCGTAATTGCTTGGTTCTCCGCTAAACACACACTGCAGTAACCTGGTCGGATAACCTTTTCGATGTGACCGGTTCTAGATCTTTAGAGTACACCTCAAAGCCCACCTGGTGCTCTTGTTTGGAACCTTTCTTCTATTACCAGGGATATCGTAGGAATAGTGGTACAGTAGTAGTAGTAGTAGTAGTAGTATTTATTTTCATAATTCTTTATGTATACAATGTGTGGTAAGATTTTGTACAATATATAAATAAATACTTAATATTAATCTCTAAGACATGACATATTGTCGTTAGTCTGCATATGGGGTTTTGCTATTGTTATACATATATATACAGATAATATTCAGTTTAATAGTTGAATTCATTTATCAGATTTAGCCTGTATCTCATAGCCATTTTGGTGTATTTTGCAAGCCGTGTCCATTCTACAACTGCGCCATCAAGAAGACTTATTACTTCGTTTTCTGTTAATATTTCCTTGTTAAAATATATTTTCCTAATTTCTTTTAACACCGGGCACCGGCCTATGAAGTGTTCCACGTTTTCTATCTCCATTGTGTTGCAGAGCGAACATATTTCGGATCCATTGTTCCTGTATATATTACCATTTAGAATCGTTGTTTCTGTTCTGATCTGTAGTATGCATCTTATGTCTTCGATCTTATATGATGTTTTTAAATAGTTTGCTCCTTGCATAGGATCTAAATTTCTGTATATCCTACTTGTGCTCTGCTTTCTCGACATATATATATTATAATTCTTTACTCTTAGTGCTTGTAGCAGTTTAGTTCCGTTTTCTTTCCAAGTTGTTTTGTTCAGATTGTTTATTGACCACTCAATATCATGTTCCGCTCCAATTTCATTTAGGCGTTTTACCCAGGATAATTTGTTCTGCAGTATTTTCTTTGAAAGAAGAAATGGTAGACGAGATTCGTCGTACTCAAATAGAGTTTTAAACACATATCTTATGTTTAAATCTAGTGTAAATATATGTCCATTTTCGATGGATGTTTCTAGCATTATGGCGTATGTTGGTATGCAATCTGGGAGATTAAGCATTCTCTTGATGAAATATGTCTGCAGCTTGTCAACTTCCTCAAAGTGTTTGTAACCCCATACTTGCGCAGCGTATGATTGTATTGATCTGCTAACGGCTAGAAAGAGTTTCCACTTAGATTGAAGTGGTACATCCTGTTTTTTTAGAAAGTCGTTCCATGTGCTATTTATACTAGTTTTTGCTGCTTGATTCCTTTTTTCAACATGCTTGCTAAAGCTCATGGATGGTGTTAATGTTACTCCTAGATAACAATATTCCGATGTTATCGTCACAGGATTCGATTTAAATGTCCAGTTTTCATTTCTGGCTATTCTCCCACCTTTTCTAAATACCATAATTTTTGATTTATTTAAATTTACTTCGACTGTCCATAGTTTACAATACTCTTCCAAGTTGTAGATCATTTGTTGTAGCACATTTGGTTCATCGGCTAGTATTACGATGTCATCGGCATATAGAAGTAATCTTACATTTAATCCATTTAGGTTAACTCCGCCTTCTAGAGTGTCATGCAGGTCATTTAGGTACAGAGCAAATAATAGCGGTGAGAGTAGGCATCCTTGTTTGACACCTGACGAAGTATTGAAGTATTCCGACAGTTCATTTCCGGTCCACACTGCTGATGTTGTGTCTTTATAAACGTTTTCGATAAATCTTACAGCTTTCGTTGACATGCCTATCGATTGCAGTTTGAATATGAGCGCTTTCCTTGAAATGTTATCGAACGCCGCCTTAAAGTCAACGAAAAAAGCATACGTTTTCTTTTTTTGGCTGAAATTCAAATGTACGATTGAGGATAGGTTATAAATATTGTCAGACGTGCTATAATTTTTACGAAAACCTGCTTGATACTCATTTAGTATCTTATGTTTCTCCGACCATAGTGACAGTCTTTCATTAAGTATGCCCATCATTATTTTTGCAATACAATTCATAAATGCAATACCTCTATAGTTGCACGACAGGGTTCTATCCCCCTTTTTGAAAATTGGATAAATGATAGTCCTGAGTAATGATTCATCAACACAACCGGAGTCGTACAAGGTATTGAACGTATTCACAATTTCTGCCAATAGATCATTTGGTGCATTTTTAAAAAATTCGTATGGCACTCTATCCTCGCCAGGAGCCTTATGGTCTTTTGTTTTACTCAAAACTTTTTTGACTTCCGACAGTGTTATTGGCGTGTCCAGCTCGTGATAAAATTGCAAATTGTGTGCATATTGGATGTCTGATTGCTCTTGGTGAGGATTTAATAGATTTTTGAAGTGCGTTTGTAGATCTTCTGCAGAAGATTTAATTTCTTGATAGTAGTTCGTGTTTCTTATTTCTTTGGCAATTTTCCACCACTCTTTGCTATTTTGCACTCTTTCTAGGTTGCTTTCTATGATTTTATAGTAAGAGTCTTTAGCTTTTTGACAGATTTCCTTATATTTTTGCCTTTGATCCCGATACTCCAGTCTATTTTCCTCGCTACTGTTGGCCCTGTATTTCTTGAGTGTGGCCTGAACAAGTATTCTTGTTTTATGGCACGTTATATTAAACCATTTTTGTTTTGGAGTGAATTCTTGGCTTTTTACACTTACATCATAGTGAGCCTCTTTTATTATCTTTACTATGTCTCCGCAGGTAAACGATATTGTTGTTTGTTTTCTATCTTGTAAAACTGATGATACTTTGGATTGGTATTTTGCTAAACCTTTGGGGTTCCAATGCAATTTAGGTAAAAGTTTTGATTTGTTCTCTTTTGTAAGCATTTTCAGAGTCAGAATTATTGGAAAGTGGTCTGACCACATTTTATCATCTACATTAAATTTTTCTACAAATTTCAAAAGATCTTGACTGACGGCACATATATCGTTAACTGATTCGCCAACGCCACTAACAAACGTAAACTCTCCATTTTCATCACCCGCCGTCATACCGTTGATAACAAACAATCCAGAGTCATAGCACAGGTCCAAAAACTGTCTTCCTCTGTTATTTATAATAATATCCTTGGACTTTCTTTCTCAAAACCTGCCGAAAATTCTTCTTTATATACCTCATCTAGGAGTATCTGCATGTTCCCAATTCTGACGTTAAGATCTCCAATGACTATTGGATTTACAACTTCACTGTGCCGGGTTACATTTTTTACGATTTCGTATGTTTCTTCCCACATTGCTGATCTCATATAGATAGGTATAATAGTGAATGCCGTGTTTTGAGTTTTTATGCAAATAACACACATATTCTCTATAGTTTGGAATGTACTATTGAAACCCTTTATCCGCAAATCCTTTTTGATTCCCAGAAAATATCCTCCTATACCTCTTCCGTAATTACTTTGTCTCGTAGCTGGTATCCATTTCTGCTCAAACTCTCCGAAGTAAATTTTAAAGCGTTCAAAGCTATCAGCGCAGACATGGGTTTCTTGTAAAACAACGATATCCATAGTTTTTATATAGGCAAAGAAATCTGCAAATAGAACCTTGTTTGCTAGGCCATGTATGTTATAAGACAATATTTTTATGTTTATAGGATAACTTATATCTAAGTCTTTAAAGGTACACACATTGTTTCTTATTAGTTTTTTTGATTCGATTTTTGAAGCAATTGGTGATAGTTTAAACTCACGTCTTCGATGATTTCTCCATATAGTTCTTTCAGTATATCTGCTGCTTTCTTATCTCCACTGACAAGTATTTTGTTGCTATTCCACGACATCCATTGCGTACCAATCTTAATAGACGAATTTTTTACCATCACTCTGTGAGTTTTGCTTTTCAATAAAATGTCAGTTTTCAATTGCATCATAACTTTTCGATCGACCTGTTGATTTTCATTTAGATCCCTTTCAATTTTACAGTTGATCCTGCCAGTTTCACAGTGTTTTTGAGTATTAATTCAGCCATTTCTTGATTTTGCATCTCGGCTACAACTGATATTTTGCTGTTAGAAGCCGTGTGTATTACCCTAGCAGTGGTCACTAGTACATTGGGTAATTTTAGTACATTCTTGCATATATTCTGAACAGAATTAATGGGGGTACCTTCTTTAACTAGACCCCTAAATATAACATTTTTGCGTCTTCCATGGTCAACTAATCTTCTTATTTGTTGTTGATCTTTTTCTCTTTCTAATTTAAGCTGATTTATTTCCTCCTTCAATTTCAGATTTTCGTTTTTTAGACTCTCAACTTTAATGTCAATATCTGTTATGTGTTGTTTAAGATCTTCAACATCAGTTTTTGTACAAAGAGTTTTGATCTTTTCATCCATAACTGCTTCCATAGATTTTTGCATCATAATCATTAATTCATTTACCTCAATATTTCCTACAAGGGCAGTCCTTTTAAAAGCAGTTGCTTCCTCTGGCGATGTTTCCCGTAGTGTTCTCTTCGGGGTATTCATTTTGTTTTGTTTTATAACGTATTTTTTTCGAATGTTACAAAAAAAAAAAAAAAAAAAATTGGTACTTTAGTTTAAGAAGGCCGTCTTAACGTGTGAGCCTGGTTTTAGAAATGTTTTGATGTGTGAACGCTCTATATTGGTTAATGTTGTGTAGTCTCGGCCTCCACCTTTTACTGACAGATGTTTCACGTGGCGGCTAGATCAGCTGTAGTTGTTTTGATTCTGACCTGGTAGACTTTTCTTAGCAGCAACCGGTTAACATATTTCCAATAATTTCCAATGTTTTTTGTGGTATTATTAAGATTTCAATTGGATATTTTTGAAAAAAGTGGTTGAATTTGTTACCAAGGCTGCTCCCTTCACCTTCAGAGCCTCAGCAATCAACGATCCATCAATACAAATGCAAGCTGATACTATAACGGCGTGAAATCCAACAATTACTTAGAAATTTGTATGAGCGGTATGTAAGCACGTATGTATAACTTTACAGAATTTCGCAATTAATCATAATGGTATTATTTGAGAAAAAATCAATTTTATACACAAGCGAAGCGATCGTAAGATGTGCTTCCCCACCCAATGGTTAATTTGCCCTTGTTTAGCCATAGCAATGACGATGACAGCATGGCTACGTAATAAAATTTACAAATTTTTTGGTAAGCAAAAAATCAAAAGTCAAAAAGTGGCATTTGTTTACTTTTCAAATTTCATAAATTTTAAGTTAAACAATCAAAAGCAAAAAAAAAACCAAAACTAGTTTTCGGTAAGCCACCGTCTGAGGAAGACAAAAACACTCTAGTGCTAGTTGAAAACAATATTTGAGCTTCCGGGGAAATTTCCCCCGCATTTAAGCCAATGACTTCCAAAATATCTCAATGATTTGGGGCTTTTTTTTTTGTTCTCCTTATGAAATTTTTGCAACTGCTTTAAGCGGTACGAGTATTCAGTTGGAAATGAAACGTGTGTAATTTTGATTTGGCGATGAAAAAATCGTTGCCCATATAATTATAATTTATTTTAATTATAATCTATTAGTGTGCTAAACATAGACCGTTTATGGCACCTGTCATTATTAATTACGAATCAGATAATTGCGGCCAGATAATTCAAACAACAAAATAAAAGTAAACCAGTAGATACGTTATGGGTAAACGTAGTCGCCTATTAGACACACTATAATGCTTGGAGACGAAAACAAATAAAACGTGCTGAGTTCAGCCGAACTGAATCTTGGGAATTTCACTAAAATTTTACAAAAATTATCTTAGTTAAGGAAAGGGCTGCAAAGTCGGAGTAATTTTGTCCGGAGTCAACAAAATTATCTCGACTTCGACTCCGAGCAAAGAAATAAAGTCGCCAAAAGTCTGGCGGAACCATCGATAAGCTAAATCGGATTATAAACGCGCCTTTTTTGGAGCCAGGGCTTGAAATCGAGACATCTGTCTATTGGGCATCTATATGCAAATCTTGATCGATCTAGACCAAATTGTAGAAATATGCGAAAGGGCTTAACT